>NC_132899.1:17635155-18000989 GCF_030463535.1 Salminus brasiliensis
CTACAGGAACTCTGATAGGTAGAGACGCATGGAATGTATGGTTTGGGTGAGCCAGAGCACTGCAAAACCTCAGGGTGGTTCTCCTAACACAGCAGCTGCAGAACAGCTGCCTTATTCCCAGCAGAGCAATACTGTAAATAAGAGAAAGAGTAAGGCTAGGCCTTCTGATAAGCATCTTGTCATGACACACTCATCCAGTAAACTGCCAGGGCACTTGGCACGTTCTGTTAGACTGCACCTTGCATTTAAAAGTATTTACTTACTAACAGATCCACAGCACATTATCTATAGCCTCTTCTCCTTTCCACACAATTTCCATGTTTGTTTCATTACAACAGCTTGTTCAGGTTGTCCTGATGGCTCCTCATGCCTGTGGGAGAGTTCACTGGCTGTGCGTTGCAGAAGGCAGCAGTCACAGCTTCGTGTGGGTGTTGGGCCTTTTGTGTCTGGCTGAGGTGCATAATTATGTCTCCTCCACTGCACCCCTCTGACAGCCAGCATCTTAATGGCACTCAATAACAGAGGTGTGAGGCCTAAACTGATGATTAAGCCAGGATTTATGTACATTAATGCCATGTGATTTGTCTTTGTCCTCGATTGCACACATAAGGAAAACCATTTTGACACAATCATTCAATAAATCAAAGATGCAAGCTAGTGATGTGAAGCCTGTATCATATGATGTACATATTGCATGCTACTGATAGCAAAGGATAAGGTCTGTCATTCATTCTTAAAGAAAATGTCACCAGATTCCTTCTTGCACATGTACAGCTTTTATATAATATAGACTTTCCATAATAAGAGTAATGAATGCAAATAAGGAGAAAGCAATTTCCACATAATTACAAAAATGATATTATTTGAGTGGCAATGAATGGGGTCCAGGCAGCTTCTGTAGGTAGTCCTCAATTTACTCTTAGAATCACCAGCTGCAATGAGACAAATTTAGAGGCATTGAGCCCAGAGCTAGAGTATAGGGCGCGGTACTATCACTACATGAAGTTCTATGCCATTCGTATGTTCTGTTAAGCATGTGTAAAGCCAGTTGAACTGAGAACTGTAACCCTCTAACAGCACACTGTTATGTGCTGTTGGAATTTCCCCACATTGATACTGATCTGCAGATGTGCAGAACTGTGCTTTAGTTTATATCATCTTTTAAAGCAGTTACAATAACTCTTAGTATATAGCCATGTTATACAGTGCAGGGCTGGGTTTCCTGAAAGCACAAAGATGATTCTCACATGACTCAGTGAGCATCACACTGAGCACTCTTTCTTTGCTCTTTTTTTGCTTATAAGAAAGCAAGATGTTTGGACATGATGCAGTGGACAGATTTATTAATAGTGAAAAAAACCCAAACACATTAATTATTAAATTTGATATTCCTAATAAGCTGTGTCTTCTGATTGCAGCACAACATTTCTCCATTAATAATAAAAATATGATTTTGTAAAGATACACAAGAGATTGTAAAGAATCTGTATTGTTGGCCTCCATATTTGTGGAGATATTGGCCAAATGTTTAACACGATATGTACTATAGCACCACCACCAGACATTTTTCTTGCATGGTGAGTGGAGACCAAAGCTGCGCAGCATCTGCTGCTTCCATGCTTTGCATTATAGATTTAGCCATATTTCACACTTTACAACAGAAAAGAAGGGAAAAAAACAGACAAATCCAGTGCTAAGTGCTTGGACCCCTAATGATGCCTTTTTATGCACTGTTAAAAGCATAATGAGGTACCGCTGAGTTTCCATGGTTACATAGTTCGAGGTGCTGCCCACAGAGATTGAACTAATAATTTAATATACATTCTATAATAATGTGTGAATAACAGTCTCATTTACTGTTTTAAAAAGTACAGCTCTTAACACACTTATATATAAGATGTATGTTTCAGATTCAAATCGTGTTGGATTATTACATGCAAATATAGGTTGCTGGAGGAGATCTCTGCATGGGGAAATAATCATAGAATTCTGCTGATGGTCAGTATGAAGTGATGTCTAAATGCATAACTACTTTCACTGAGCAGCCTCACAATATACTTCCTATGAATACTTTGTATTTATTCTATTGGTTAGGAGCCCAGATAGCAGAGAACGTTATTGGAACCTTTAGAAACATTCCTAAAAGATTCCAGGGAGGTTAGCCTGTAACGTTACAGATATAACGTTCTAGGAAACATTTTAAAACATGGGATGTAATACTGGGTTGCATCACAACGTTATTAGACTGTTTCTTACACATTCTTAATAACATTCTCAGAGGATTTCTCAAATATAATTATTTCAGAAACATCTCAAAATCTCAACATCCCAATACTAACAATACAATAAAATACAAAACAAAGAATTTTAACAATAAAAAACTGATATATAATCACATATTTAATGTTATTCCAAACTTAAGAATTGGACCATTTCTTTAAACATAGAATACATTTTTTTCTGAATTGCCTGAAAAGTCTGGATTCAATTGTGAAAATAAATGAATACACTTAAAAAAAATGTACGCGAACATCCAGAAAGACTTCAACATTCAGAACATTCACATAACGTTATAAAACATGTCAGGAATCTGGGTCAGCAAGTCAGAATAGTGAAGTTTGGTCTAAAGGAGCTACAGTACATAGAGACAGTTGGATATACTGTACACAAGTCTATGGTATGTATTAGTAACTGTTACCAGGCCTGATATAGAGGACCCATCATAATGAGAAAAGAAGCTTCAGTTCATCCATTATCCTCCAGAAATTACAGCACTAAGAGAATGGTCATTTGCAGATGTTTAATCGGCTTATGCTTCTGTTTATGCTTTTGTAGGTGTCATTTTTATGCAAGTTAAAGAGTGTTTTTTATTTAGTTCAATTATTGTTTTTTAGTCAATATATAAATAGAGGTATTGTATGTTGTAATTTAGTACATCTTATTAGTAAATCTACTGTATTTGTATTTATTATTTAAAACATGTTTTCAATGACCAGAATAAGCTATATATGATGTTTATACATTTCTGTTATGTCTTTCACATATTAATTTCTATTCACATATTATTCTCATTTAAATCAGTCTAATTTATATTTAAATAATGAGTCTAATTGGATTAAACATAAGCTGTGGAAAATGATTATTGTAAATATGATTTATAAATTGAGGTTAATAGATGATTAGTTGTATTAAATAACTTTTAGTCCATTTAAAAATGTCCAGAATTTGCATGCATGCAGAAAGCTATTGAACTTATAAATCGCTGAAATAGGACACACGTCCTTCGTAGGGCAAGCAATATTTCATTGTGTTTGAAAAAAATAGAATGGGTCTTTATTTCCCATCTACCTCCTTCTGATCCAGCAGATCCTGCATAATGCTTGTTATGCATCTCTTTCCCATAGTCCTTTGCTTTTTCACCCAGTGGTAATCCATCCACCCACAACTTTGATATACATCACAAAAATCTCAGGCTGTGTCCATCAAAAACTCCCTCGCTTCAAGATCAGCCATTTACATCACAGACAGAATTACAAAAGGGCCTTTTCTTCAATGAACAGAATTCAAAAAAGGGCAGTGCTCTATCGGGCTTTTCATTCTGCCTTGTCTGTGGGGCAGATGGAAGGAAAAGCCCGCAGATAAGAATGCTGGATGAGGGCTGGCTCACTGGCGAGGATGAGGAGAGATGTAGGGAGGCCAGTCTAATTGCCTGTCTCAGAGAGATGGATACTCAGAGGATTTATTCGGGCTTAATAAAGCCTGCATGTCTCACAGCAAGAGTGCATGTGTCAGCTTGGGAGTGTCACTCAAAAAAGCCAAGTGTGTGGAATCAGTGCAATTGGATGGCGGATGGGTGTGTTCACATTCAAGCATGCAGGCCATTAACTATTCAGCAAGTGCAGGCACAGTTCAAATACCTCTCAGGGCCCCATCAAAGTAACATATTCAAAATGATGAGGAAAGAGGGGGAGGATGACAGGACGGAACATTGGTATAAATACGTCTGTTTGTTATCATATCTTCCAGTTTAATAGCTGGAACTGAAATATGATTACGCTCTTAAAGAGACAGTCTGCACTGATGTCGGATGAATATACTGGATCTCAAACACTAGGTTAGCTTGTTCCAAAGGTTGGTGATGACCTTAGGCTCATGCACAGCTGCTCCAAAGCATCCCATTTTACTTGCAAGGCTTTTCTACAGAGATTGTACAATCCATGTCTGCGCAAAGGAACACCTGTATCAGCAGCAGGTGCACCATATAGTAGTTGCATTTCCTAATTTGGGTGTGTAAGGATGCTTTTGGGCATATGGACATACATAGACAAGCATTTGTAAGGAAAAGATGAAAAGAAGTGAACTCCTGCTGCACATTTACTTGCAAATGTCGATGCAGTTACTTTATACTATGTAAAAATAGCCTTAATGGACTCTTCATGCTGGGCAAGAATTGTCAACATATACATACACACACCCACACACCATAACCTGCCACGTACCACCTACCTAATATTAAGTAGGTGCCCCTTATGCCACCACAACAGATCTCTAGAGAATCAAGGCATAGACTCCACAAGACCTCTTGTGGAGTAGTTCCTGTCCTGTAACTCCTGGTAGTTGTGAGATGGGGGCTTCATGGATCACATTAATGAGCCCTGAAGCTGGTTTCCCCCATTTGTCATTTCTTTTGGTAGGTACTGACCACTGCACAATCAGAAACACCCCACAAGATCTGCCTGATGTTTTGGAGATGCTCTGACCCATGTCAAAGTGGCTCAGATTCTTCTGTTTGCCCATTTGTCCAGCTTTTAAAATATCAACACATTCAAGAACTGACTGACTTGCTCCCTTTAATATATCCCACCCCTTGTCAGATGCCACTACAGATGAAAATAATCAATGTTTTTTTTTTTCTCATCTGGTTCTAATGCTATGGCTGATCACTGTGTGTATATAAACATAACGGTCACCTCTTCTCATAAATGATGACGTATGCCATATATTTCCAAACGCACTTGCAGTTTGAAAAAAGAACAGTCTGTTGACGGTGGCGCCATCTGCAGTGACACTGCAATTATAAAAAAAAATCTGCAACCACCACGCATTTCATTTCCTAATCGAGAATAGATTAATCAATAGGCTTTAATATTTGCCAGACAATAACACGTAGGATATAGGTGAGGGGAGCTGCAGTGTATAGAAAACCACCTGAGTTCTGTCAACACCATCTGTTTCATTGCTTAATGGGGGATGGTAGCAGGGAGAGGCAAATATATGACTTCTGGCAGAACAATGGAAAATGAAGAGTAGCAGGACAAACACTGGGTAAATTCCAAGAGTAAGCTTCAAATGTAAAAAATAAATGAATATAAAAACAGCAGAATAGAACATCACTGTTGTTTTTCAATATTTACTGTGGTGTTTCAGTCAGTCATACAACAGAGATATGCTCAAATCAAACAGGAAACACAGGAAATGCTAAGATCTTATATCTATGTGTCTGTATACTTGAATTTGCAATACACATTCCAAAGTGTTTGCATATTGCCTACTTCCAAATGATTACAGCAAACTATGAAATGCATTTCCCATCCTAGCCTGTTGTTTACAGGTTCATTTTTATTCTGGATTTGGGCACGACAATCTTTTTTTTGCTATTCTATGAAACACAGAAAGCAATATTAAAGCATTCTACACTCTTAATAAATGTTACAAAAATATACTCAGAAAAAGAACAATATTGTGAAAAATATTACATTGAAAGATGGAGCAACATGAACTTCATGTCATCATAGACAGAAACATCAGTCACAAACGTAACCTACAACAAAGCAAGGCTTGTGGTTCGGTAAAAAGGAATGGAATATGTCGATTATCATTTTAAAACGTATAAATAGGTCACAGTATCAGATTCCATGTTTAATGTATTTGGACATTCAGTGCAAAACCTTGAATGACGTATCCTAGAATATGAAGGCAGAATCTGTTGCTTCAAAAAACCCCAAAACAAAACAAACCAAAAAAAAAAAGCCTAACCATTAGTCAATTTTTTTAATGGACACGCTGATAAATTTGTTGATCATAAAATGTTATATCATAATGGCAAGAATGTTTATTTAAGAACATTTCTGGGGGTTCGGAGTATAAAAATAGGCTTGAGGTCCTTGTGCAAATTTCCTTTGAGCACAGCAGGCCTCAAGGGAGAGGCAAATGTGAAACGCAAATTTTGTTTAAGTGAGGTGTCTTAATTTCCCAAAACTTTTACGTGTTTCAAAGCTGTATGGATGCATTGTTTGTACATTCAGAGGTACACACTGCCTTCCCTGGAGGGACTGCAGTGGGAATATGCAGCTCTACTTCCTCTTCGCATTCACGCTCTTACAGACCCAGTTCATGCCGTCCTGAAACACAAAAGAATCAGAGTTGTTTTTTTTATTCATACACAACAAAATATGAATACATTAAAGCCAACAGACTTTCAGTTTTGCTATAAGTGTACTGATAAAATCTATTTTACTCATGTAGAAAGAATGTATATGTAAATCAGAGCATGTCTTTCAAGGCTCTGACTACATGCTAGTGATTGTCTCATGTGTCAGAAAAACATGTTTCTGCACCAGACATGTGTCATATTAACCTGGACGCCCTCTCCAGTGAGTGCTGAACAAGACTGGATCTGCCACACTCTGTCCCGAATGGTGTGCAGGTTTAATCCCTCAGCAATTTCAGACGCAGGGGCTGCGGTAAGCAGGTCTTGTTTATTAGCAAAGATGAGAACTGGAACCCCGCTCAACTTTTCCTCATCTAATAACTCCGCCAACTCCTGAAAAAAATAACACCCAGCGCAAATGGTGTGAGAGGGTGAATTGGTAAGACTTAAATGTACAGTTAAAGGCTGTATCCATGCACACGCCATTACCTGTCCCGTTTCTTCAAACCTCTTGCGATCTGCACTATCGATGACATAAATCTGAAACAAGATTTTTCAGTCACTTGATTGGTTGTTATTTTAAAGACAAACAGCATTCACAAGTAACGGAATATGGTGTACGGTGCATCCTAGTGTAACACTCACTAGAAGATCAGTATTTTCAAAGTAGTTCCTCCAGTAGGGCCTGATCTTGCGCTGTCCTCCGATGTCCCACACATTCAGTTTGAAACCCTGAGACTGCACACTCTTGATGTTGAACCCCTTGGAGTCATAAAGCATGCACATATATAAGCATGTCCAACACCCTATATGGTAATAAACATTTAACTGTAAAATTATATATAATAATAATTATCACATCTGAAACAAAGTGCTGCTGGCTAAACAGATGACGATGAAAAGAGAGGTCAGGAGCCATATGAGCGGAGTGTGACTGACCTGCGTTGGGGTGATGTGACTGATATCTTCTGATGCCAGCTGTTTGAGTAAAGTGGTCTTACCACCGTTGTCCAAACCAAGAAGCAAAATACGAACCTCTTGGTCCGGGGTACTTTTCAGTTTTCGCAAAATCGACAGCAAACCCTGAAACGGTACAACAGGACTGAGGAGAAGGACGATACACGATATGGACAAAAGTATTGGGACACTTGCTCATTGACTATATCTTCTGAAATCAATGACACTGAAAAGAATTTTGAGCATCCTGCTTTTGTTGGACACTCTATAGTATCCAGGGAAGGGTTTCTACTAGAGTTTGGAGCATTGCTGTGAAGATTTGATTGCATTCAGCAACAAAAGTTAATCAAGAACTAGTGAGGTCAGGATGATCACTTCCCCACCTCATCCCCAACTCCTTCCAAAAGTATTGGATGGAGCTCCATCATTCCTAAAAACACAGTTCCACTGCTCCACAGCTCAATGCTGAGGACTTTATAGCCCTCTAACCCACACCAGGCATTAGGCATGGTGCCAGTAGGTTCATGTTTAACTGCACCAGAAAGTCCTATTGTCTCTACAGGCACTAGACAAGCCGTGTGTGCGTGTGTGTGTGTGTGTGTGTGGACTTACCAATCTGTTTTAGCAATGGGTGCAAATTAAACTAGCTGATTGCATTCATTAGAAGGGGTGTCCGCAAACATTTGGACATGCAGTGTATCTGGGATGCTACATGTTAGCCACATATTCAAGCTCGCCAAACGATAAATCCCTTCATTCCTTGTTTTTGTTAACTAGCTATAAAGAGAAATAAATGAGCACTTGGTTCTCTCACATTTTCGGGACTATGAAGCGCTTTGTACCGACACACATAACGATCAGCACCTCTAGCGGGCAACCCCACTGAGACTGACACTTACCTAACGTTAGCTCAGGGCTAGTCTGTGGTTAGCGCAGGCTAATCTCATCCGAGATTTACAACTGCTGCTGATGCTTCTTCATATCTGTGGAGATATTATCGCTCCAAAAGCGAGCACTTCTCTTCTAGCCCGTCTCATTAGGTTCAGCTATTACCGCGAAACGAGGACTGCTCGTCACTGCCCGTGCACAATGTTAATGTACAGAATGAAATAAGTGTTATTATAGAGATTTAACTCACCATCTTGCGCTTGTGTCTTCTCCAGGGTTTCTAAGGCGGGCCGATGACGTCGACACGGGAAGACGCGCGATTGCGTCACGTTAAACCGGGACTGTGTCTCAGTTAAAAAAAAAAAGAGCTAAATACAACGATATAGCTGACCAGAGCATTTAGTGTGAATGTAGTTATTATAAAAAAGATCTCTCTTTTCACAATTAAATATAAAAAATATTATATTAATTAAATTAGTCTCGTATTAATAACGTGCAGCATTTATTTTATCTCCCGACAAAAACACAACATTGTCACAACGTGGTCTACTTTCTAACAACGCTGTCAAAAAGTGCTCCTTTTTACGTTGCTGCAAATAAGTTGTCGCAACGTTGTCGCTGTCCAATGAAAACACGTATCTCCAACATGGTGACTTTACAGGACAAGGCAAAAATGCTCTTAATTTTGAATGGAAGTCCGAGTAAACTAAAAGTGTATTTTATTGGTCTGTCCATCCAGAATGATTTACACGGGGTACAGAGCAGCTGCAGGGTCCAAAAACCGACCAAATGGAGATACATGTGTTTCACAGGACTGCATCTTCCATGCACAACATGAATACATGTAGACATTAGATTACCTGCTGTCCTGGAGTAGTTCACTCTTTCACAACAGGTGCTTACTTTTTCACGTTGTCACAACCTGACCGTATTGAGTGGTGTATTTACTCAAACAGTAAATAAAAGCAATACACTATACGAACGATAATTATTATTATTATTATTATTATTATTATTATTATTATTTATACTACTACTACTACAAATAATAATAATAATAATAATAATAATAATAATAATAATAATAATAATGTAAATAACTGTCCATCATGTATTGTGTAGAGGCCGCCTAGTGGGAGGATCTGCCCCTGGCTGTGATTGGAGGACAGAATGCCACGTGGTCACCAACCACCTCAGCACATCATCATCGAGTGCCGCCAGGGAACACGTTTTGGTGCTACAGCCTCCAAACCACGGAACCTAAACTACTATAACGACTGGTGACTTACTGTAAGTGCTTTCCCTTTATTGCAGTCACCGGTTTTGTGATGATTATTGACTACATTTAATTCGTGCAGTACGTTTCCGGTGCTGGTGTGTGTGTGTCTGTGTAGTAGCGAGACAACTTGGAGTAAAAGCAGACAGACAGACAGACAGACAGACAGTCAGTCAATCAGTCAGTCTGCAGTACCTGTATAGATACAGACACAGGGTGTATGTAATGCAGCTGTAACCCCTCTATAGATACACAGTGGTGTGTTATTTCTGTTACTGCAATAAAGGCTGTGTCAGCCAGGATCAAAATCTAAATGTTTTTATTGTACATGTTATTCCCATGTATGTTCCTAAAGTTTTTAATCCTCCATATAAATGTATTTTACATTAAATGTAGCCACGTTTTCTTTAGACAGAACCTGTGTAAAAAAGCCATAGTTAAGATCCTTTACTTATAGGTCTAATTTTAAACAGACTCCCTGATCACTGAAGCTCATAACGTTAGACAGCATAGAAGCAGAGTGTTAATGATCAAGTGTCTAAACTGGCAGGAGAAACTCAGATGTTGACCAGTATGTTCATGTCTCTCTAGTATTAAGTGCATCATGCAGACAATGTACACATAATACACAGGCAGTATACAGTGATCACAGTATACAAGCAATAGGCTGGATGTATGTTATGCTAGGTGTATTTTGCTGCTGTCCAATAAAAAACATGTATCTTCATCTTTACATGTGGCTGCTCTGCACACTGTGTGAACAATTCTGCATGAATAGACCATTAGAAAAATGCTCCAAATCACATTAATTAAACTCTTAGTTTACATTTACTTGCATTCAAAGTTAAAAGCATGTTTCCCTTTTTCTGTAAAGTCACCCTTTTGGAGATACGTGTTTATAATTGGGAAGTGATGATCTGCTATATGTTGAAGTCTAGCTATGTTAGTAATGTGATTTGGGGCAGAAAGAATGTTGTCTCTCTATATGGTCAGCATTTTAAAAATTGTGTTGAGTAATACGTGTTTACAACAAAACAAAATATAGTGGAACATAACAATGCTGTCACACAAAAACCTTGTATCTCCGAAATCCTAACGTAACATTTTTGATGGAAGTCATTTTGGACCATTTCTATTGACACAATGTAAAACACAGCTAACAGTTATGCTATATCAAAATATGTACAAAAACAAAAAATGGCAAAAATGCAGACGTAAGACGTTTTTGTGTAACAGTGAGGATAAGTACACTGTTTTGCTACAGGTTTAAGTATAACCCAAGTAATTAATCATAGAAAGTTAATTTTTTCCCCAAAGAACCATTTAGCTAGTGCTGCACTTTTGCTGCAGAACACTGGTAAGGCCACAGTGGCTGAAAAGAAATAATCAGTGTGGAGTAGTTAGCTAAGCCATAGGGAGTAGTTAGTTAGTTAGTTGCCTACTGCTCATGCTCAGAACTTTACTCAAATGCAGCCCTTGTTACTGACCTCTTAATGACGCCTTGACATGACTCAGTTGGCCCCATTAGATTCCTAAACATGATTGGTGGAACACTTTGTAGGATCTTTCTGTAGGGCTTTCAGTCAATTAACTGTTTGTGCCTTAGATGACTTCACAAGTAAATAAAGCTTTCGCTGGTTCAGTGAAGTTGCAGTAACACAGTGACCTAGTTCTGCTCTTTGCTCTCCATTCTGTCTTTCCAGCATATTAGCTGCCTTCTCTGTTGAATAGTGCGAATAAGATCTGCATCTCAGTGTTGATCTTATAGCCACACACTCTGTTTAACCGGCAAATGCCCAAAATTAAAGTTTGTGGGTTTTTATTTATTTATTTTTTTATTTTTTTGGTAATATTTCAATAGTATTCATAAAGTGTTTCAAAGTATCAGATTCCCGTCTTATTTAGGCAATTTCATTTATAGGAACTTCAATCCAGTATAGTTTGTCAGTAGCATAGTAGCATAGCAGACTGTGATTATCATTCATATTTGTGAGGCTGAAATAGTGCTTACTTGATACTTTGTGGTTATTATTACCTGATCTGTTCCAAAACTTCAGAATACCAATTTCCTTTTGTCAGCAATTCTGGTGCAGTGTAGACCACTGTCAAGTCTTGTGGAAAGCTGAGAGTCAAGGTTCAAAGGGAATGCAATGTATAAACTGAAAAGGTTAAACAAACCTAACTGTTTGTGACCAGGGCAAACTCTATCAGCGGGTCAGCATTCTCTCTGTGCACTCGGTGACATGGAGCAGAATGTAGCTCCAGTCTACCTCGATCTTTACCTTGTTTATGTTTGTTTGTCTGGCCTTTGCCCTATAGTGGTTTTTTGTTTTTTTTCTTTTAGCATTGGCTCATGGTCGCTCAGCAGTATTAGGTTGTAACCTAAGACAGCAGATAATCTTTGGACTTCTAGTAGGCCATTATAAAGATTCTGTAGACAGGGCAACTAATGTACAACATGGTCTACTATTTTAAAGATAATTCACCTGACTGTCTGCCCTTTATTGTTAATGACTGTTGCCAGTGGGATTTTTTTTCAGCTGCATTTATACAGTAGGGTTGATTACCATGGATAATAATTTACCTGTACTTTAGTAAAGGAATACACAAATCACCTGGTCAGAATTGTTGTCTATGGTAAACCACAATGTGAGACAGATGTAGCAGTTGGGGGATAGGAGCTGAGAAGTGGTGGATGTTATACGCTAGCTAATAAAGGTACAAAACTGGAAGATTCATCCATTAACTGGAATTTTCACACATTTGTAGCCAAGAATAAACATTAGTAGATCTCTCAAATGTAGAGATGCATTGGGTTCTGTATCATCTCTTGCTCTGCCGTGTTGACGTAGTGCTGTGGGACTGGAGAGTGCATCATGGTGGCTGTGACTGGCTTTAATATTGATGCCCCACGATGGGATCAGTCCACGTTTATGGGACGTCTCAAACATTTCTTCAACATTACGGACTGCCGCACCGCCCTCCTGTCTGACTCCAAACTGGATGAAGCTAAAGCCTTAGTAGAGAGCTGCAGGTAAACCCAATCTCACCAAAATTAACCTAGAAAATGAGTAATCTGATAATCAGATTCTCCCTGATCATCTTTCAAGTTGTTTATATTTACTCTACTCGCAGCTTAACTGCGTGAATCATGAACAGTTCAACAAGATTTCAGATTTACTTGAATTGATGATCAAATTATGAATTAGGCTTGTGCAGATCAGCTAAGTGGCGCTCTCTTTCGTTCTCCTGAATGCTCTGTTTTTCTGGTTTCCCCTCCCCTGCTTCTGTCTTTGCGTCTCTCCAGAGCAGGGTCTACCCCTCCTGGTACCACTGTGGAACAGCTGCATTATGCCAAGAAGCTCTATGACTCAGCATTTCACCCTGACACTGGCGACAGGATGAACCTGATTGGCAGAATGTCTTTCCAAGTGCCTGGGGGCATGGCCATCACTGGGTTCATGCTGCAGTTCTACAGGTCCCCAATCCCTTATGATTAGAGAAAATGTTTAGTTATTGAAATGAAGATGCTTAGTTTTTGTTTTGACACCATGTCAGTGATCATATTTACCAGTGGCACCTTTCTGTCCTTGTTTTGGAGCTTAAATGATGATTATGATGATGATGATTTCTGGATGTTGCATGTATATTAATAGCTGTTACTCCTTCAGGACAGTTCCTGCTGTGGTGTTTTGGCAGTGGGTTAATCAGTCCTTCAATGCTCTAGTCAACTACACCAACCGCAATGCTGCTTCTCCGATCACACCAAAGTAAGACCCTTGGATTTTTCCACATGTTTCTTTTTAATCAGTGTGTGGTAGTCAATGTGATAATTGTTGTCAGATTGACTGATTTCATTTGTGGAATTATGGAAGTGTCTGTACATCTTGCAAATGGTGTAGTAGATTCTGTGTAATCAGTTGTCTGCTGTGTCTTCCTACCTCCTCCAGGCAGATTGGTGTGGCTTATGCAACAGCGACAAGCACTGCATTGGCCACTGCTGTGGGTCTGAACCTCTACACAAAGGTACTTCCAGTCTCAGTCAGTCATGGATGCATGTAAAAATGAATATTTTAATATTTGGTTTAACAAACTAACCATTATCTATATTAGAATATGTTAAACTGTTGTCACTTGAGACAACAAATTAGAAAGGGAACTGAGCCGTCTTAACACATAATAATTAATGTTGGTGCTAATTGCTGTCTCTGCAGAAAGCTCCGCCTCTGGTGGCTCGCTGGGTGCCTTTTGTAGCCGTGGCTGCAGCTAACTGTGTAAACATCCCCATGATGAGGCAACAGTGAGTCCTGTATTGTTTAATGATATCTATGTATTCTGCATTAGCCAGTGCCGTCTTACCATGTCCACATTTCTTCCTTGGCATGCAGGGAAATCCTGAATGGCATTGCAGTCACAGATGAAAATGACAATAAGCTTGGCCACTCAAGGGTATGTAATATTGGTAATGCTGCTTTTTTCTAAGAAGCAGATTTGCAAAGCAGATGCTTGGGGGAGAACTGGAACCTCTGGGTATTTCTGCTGGCACCTGGTTTGGTGTTCTATTACATTGGCACCCTACATTAAAATGTTCTTCATCCGAGGAGTTCATACCAGCCTGTAATGAGTTTTTTTTTTCAAAAACTTTTCAAACTGTAACACACTTGACCAAAGTTATAAGTAGTGTCATTGAGACTTTATAAACGCAAGGCTTTTCTGGATAGTCCAGAGTCTAAGTATACTAAAACTGACAATGGGTCAGTCAAAGCATCCTGGCCACTTCTTGTTATATTAGTTCTTGTTGTATTACGTCTTAACGTTTAATGGAAGGCAATGCAAAACAAACAAAAACAATTATTAATTTTCATTCATAAAAGTCATTTTGGAGCATTTCTATTGGTCAGTTCATCGTGATCAATTTTGACACAATTTAAAGAACAACTTCCAGATTCAAATTATGTAAAAAAAAAAAAATGACAGCGACAATATATTTTTATATTAGGAAGGTTACAGTTGCAGTCACGCTATTCAGTGTTTCAGTCGCACTATGGTATTTTGTCTATATTGTGCAGCTGTGACTTTAAGAACACAAGAAAACTGTCCCAACGTATATGCAAGATCCTGTAGTCCCTAATTACCTGCCTCAGGTGTGTTTGGAGGTGGAACAACTCAAACATAGACTGGCTGCACGTCCTTGGAGAGCAGATTACACACAGCGGCTAAATTGTAGTAGGTTGTGATAAGATCAAGCCTTTTCACACTGTTCAGATAATCAGGTCTATTCCATTCCTTCTCTTTGTCACAGAAAGCAGCAGTGAAGGGCATCACCCAGGTGGTCATTTCTCGAATCACCATGGCAGCGCCAGGCATGAGTAAGTACGGGCAGACGGCAATTAAAAGAAAGGGTTGGTTCTGTGGCAGAGTGGCAGTAGTGTTTAGTGAATGCTAAACCGGAATATTGCACGGCACCCCTCCATGTTCCACTAATATGCCGGATGTGATTGATTCCTCTACATGTAGTAAAATAGTAAAGACCGTGGCCCTTATTCGTGGAAGTTGTGTATGTGTATAGTCAAAAACAGATTTATTTTATTTAAAAAAAATTTGTAAAATACTAATTGCACTAATAATAATAGGTAATTCACTTCGACATGCAAGTGAAAATGTGAATTGACTTTTATTTAAAAAATAATAATTATTAGCTCATTAGTCTATATGCTTTCTTTAGAAATGATATAAGTAAGGCTCTATTAATTAATTCCACCTTTGTTTAAACGTCAATGTAGCTAAAAAAAACATAAAATAAACATAAATATAAATGACTAAGGCATCCAGTCAGGGTCTTAAAAATAAAATCTGGTGTCCATCATGTCTTACACACAAAAATGACCACCCAACTTATGCATATTCGGGCACTCTTGGCCATTTTTTCTTAATTAGGAAGTAGCGACCACAGCCTCTGTACCTAATCAAACCTAAAACCCCCAAAAAAGTCTAATGCACAGTTACTGTGCTATTTATAACAATAATAATAATAATAATAATTATCAAAATAATCAGTGTGGGCATGTCGCCATTTGTAATTAGGCATAAGCATATAAGGCATAGAGACCTGTCACCAGTTCTAATTATGAGCTGTAGGCTGAATCTGATTTCCAAGCTTGATCAATTCTCTGACTCTTTAAAGCTGGTGCTAACACTTCTCAAACATGGGCTCCTCTAAGCAATGGTCTAAAGATCTGAAAACAAAAGTCATGGATGCCTACAAGGGCAAGGCAAGGGGAGCTGTGGAGGTTAAGATGAGTTCTGGAAGACCAGAAAAACTCTTAGAGCTTGTATGCTGGTAAGACTGGCAATTCAAAGCCCCCATATGACTGCCCAGAAGCTGAAAAAAGGTTTAGCTAAATAAGATGGGCTGTGCACTCTTCCACTGTGTAGCTTTGCTTGCATAAACATATTATTCATGGAGAATACATTATTCTAAGAAGAATGACAATTCTGCCAAAGGGAGTGTTCCAAACTCCTGTAATGTTTGCACGGGCCACAGTGATTTTGAGATTTTGATGTTATGAAAGACAGAGTAACTGTACATTTTTGTTTTTTAGTGTATCTACAGAAGCTGTGTTTACTACGTCTCAGTTTAAAGAAATTAATAAATCTGGTCAAGGATGTTTAAACTTTTGCGTAGGACTGTATGACTGTCTGTAGTAACGAGTCTGAGTTACTGAGTGAGTAGTTTAGAAGTATATACTCATTTTGTGCAACTGATGAATTTGAGCAAGAGAGAAGAGTAGACAATAGGCATTTGGCATGCATTGAAGCCAATAAAGGTCAGTCCTGACTTGTTTTGCTTTCTTTCTTTACAGTTATTCTCCCTATTATAATGCAGAGACTAGAGAAATACAGGTTTATGCAGGTAGGTATGATGGTGTGTTCTTTTACTGAACAATCAGAAAAAACAAAAAGGAATGTCTGTTAGACCTTACATTTTTTTTCTACATTTTTCTTTTGTATACTAAGCTGTTAAAATAGCGCTTCATTTGTGTATGTATGTTTTCCCAGAGGATTACATTTCTCCATGCACCTTTGCAAGTGATGATGGTGGGAGTATTGTAAGTAATACTCATTTCTTTGCATAATATTCATAGTGATTAGCAAATTAGCAACTGTTACTGTCTGTATACCACACTGTCAATCATCATCTGGCTATGCAAGGTTGTTGCAAAAACCAAACATCCCTCATCAGCTGTCCTCTCTGTCTTTCAGCCTGATCTTCATGGTGCCTGCAGCCTGTTCACTGTTTCCACAGAGATGGTAAATGTCAGAATTAAGGCCAATTAAAACTTAATCCCAGACATTTCACTTGATGAAATCATGACCACAGCATGGATAATAGTACACATCAACTAACCTGTAATTAGCATGTGCTGGACACATCTCTGTAAAAGAACCTGATCCAATTCCTTCTGTTTTGCAGCTCTATGGCTGTTTCCAAGCTGGAGCCAGAGCTCAGAGAGTCCATCCTCTCCCAGTATGGTGACAATGTCAAATATGTCTACTTCAACAAGGGCTTGTGACACCCTGATTCTCCTAGGATTTGAGGGACAGCACTGTATGGAGCAACCTTATTTTCTGCAGACCTGTAGGACATCTTGTCTTTTTTTTGTTTTTTGTTTTTTTATTTTGAGAAAAATCTTAAGAAGAAAATTAATGGCATGAAGTTTGGGCCTCAGTCCACTTCCTAAAGACCTCTAGACTGCGTGTTTTCACTACTCCACCTCTCAACACTCAAACCAACTATGGCAGGTAAAAAGCTTTAGAATACTGATTACCTGGCCCTGGTAAGTTACAAGCTGGAATTGAATAAAATCTAAACTGAGAGTCCTAGTGAAATGGGTTGAGTATGGATTGGAAACATTGGTTTACATCGATGAATACACTGAAAATGATTTGAATCACTTTATTTGGACTATTTACAGTTTTGTTTTGTTTTTTAAAGACAGAGTTTTTATTGGACCAATCTGCTGAAATTGGACAGTAAGCCTTTCTTGATGCCTGTAGTCAGTGTTATATAATTCTGTTGTAATTCTGTCTGATGTTTTACAGCCATTCTTGGTTGTGGATAAGGAGAGTGTGTGTGCAATGATTGTGTTCAGCATACTCTCAGGAACTTTTAATTTAAAGGTTTTAAGCTTTAAGGCTTCCTTTAGCACAGTTCAAGGACATGTTTACTGTAGAATTATTCATAATAGCAACCAATCAGAGTACAAGATGTTACAATGTGTGTAAGGCCAAATGTATGAATACGGTTTGCATTATGGGAGCCTGTTAATGACCAGTGTTCACATTGTGCCTTATATTAAAAAGACCTTGAAATAGAACATGTTGTCCTACTTTTTCACCAATTCCATGCACACTTTGTTAGGTACAGTGCTTGGTCTCAGTTTTGAACACATGAACACATTATATCACCTTTACAAAAGAACAAAAAAACCTTTGTAGTTTTCAATGGAAGTAAATGGCATTCCAAGTCATTTTGGAGCATTTCTATTGGTCACGACATAATGTAAAGAACAATGGTCAGATTTACATTATGTCAAAATATAAAAAAATAAAAACAAAAATGGAGATACAAGGGTTTGGCCTGACAGCTACTATCTTAACTTAAGTAGGGAATTTTGGAAGTAGTTCTGGATGCAGGTGCAATTTCACAGTCTCGCCACAAGAGGGAAGTGTCTAATCTGTAATAATGGACTGAGTAACAGTCTTCAGGGTGGGAATGTGATGTGTTTGTGTTGTCTCAGTAAGAGGAAGCTGCAGTCCTCATGTGCATGCAGTTCTGGGCTGTTTACTACCTGTAATAAATCCAACATGCAGGGATCAGCAAAGTTCACGTCATTAAACGTGCGCTTCGGGAAGGACTTCCACGTGCTAAATGGAACACCAAACTGTAGCAACGTAACAGACAGACTCTATGTTCTTTAACTTTTCTTTTATTTGATAATACTGTATATTTGCCCATCGAGTGAACATCCACATAAGAATTACACATAAAAGCATCAAAGACATGCATAGTCTGGTTCTCATCATACCGCTGCTCTCTCATGTGGTTCACACACACACAAGAGCTCTCAAATTTCTGTACTTTCAGCAAATCTTCAAGAGAAAGACAAAAGACTGGTAAAAATAACACACCATATAAACCAAAGGTAATGACACAGTAAAAATGTAGAAACATGGCAACAACAAACATTTAAATTATGCCATTTATATTCCATTACATTTAATACAAAGCAGTTAAGTAGATATAGCAGGATGCATATTAAATATTGCCAACGTTACCCTCGTCGATTTATGCGCTTGTTTATGGCGAGTTTTCAAAAGGTAAGAAGATTACAGAGAAAGGTTTTAATTTAAAGCACGCCTCTGAATACTGTAAGCTGGTCAGACAGCTCAATACACATTTTCTTCAACTCTGCGTCAGCCACAAAGTCAGCTGGTTAGGCCAACACAGAAAAGCCATCAGTTCTGAGTAATACTCATGTTGATGCAGCTTTCTGTTTGGTATACGTCACTGTATTGATTTTGTACAGCTTTAAAAGTACCTTTAAAACGAATTGCCCCGTACACATAACAGCGTTTGTTAAATTGCAGGAATATTGAAATCCACCTTTATTAACTGTCCCCAACCCACCAAAGTGTTTGTTTTCCTCCATTCCACAGTGGTCCCCTCTCTCTGTCTCCTTCTTTCCTCCCCTCCCTCCCTCTCTCAATCTGACCGCATTGTGGCACCATGGTCCACCCTGACAAAATGCCTAGCAACTACTACCCTCACACCTTTCTCTCCATCAGTCACATGACTTGGCAGTGCCCAATCAGGGGACAGTTGCAACAACATAATTCACCATGCTTTCCTCCCAGACTGCCAATAAACAGAGTTTATCGACCTCACAGAGGGAAGAAACCTGTCTTTGTTTTCTCTCTCTCTCTCTTTCTCTCCTCTCTCTCCCAAAGCAGAAGAATCTATGAAAGCTATAGAACTGTGTGCCTTTCGCTTGTTAATCCAATCAGCATTGTAACTGTAGAGTAAAGCTGGGGGGGTGGGGGTGTCTTCCCATTACCATGGCAACTAAAGTCTTACGTAGGCCTTCCTCTTGGAGTCCCATGAAACATGTTCTTGTGGCACGTCAACTATCAAACAATATGCAGAGAAGGTGATAATAGCACGCTACAACACGAGACTGGAGACTTTTCCTGTCAAGCATCTGTAACTGAGATCTCTGTCTCACTAACCTAAGCCCTATAGGAACGACGTCACAAAAACAGCTGCTAGATAAGCATAAAGGCATTCAATGACGTTCTCGTGAAAGAAGGGAGAAGAGAAGAGTTACAAATCCTGATAAGAGGATTCAATCCTCCTGTAGCGATTCCCACAAAAAAGTGCAAAGTTCAATCAGGATGAAGACTGATTTCAGAGAAATGACTTTTCAAAAGGCAGATATCTAACATAAAAAAAGAAACCCGAAACAAAAACGACCAAAAAAATAATAAAATAAACAGCAGACAAATGTATACATGTAGTTTAGGGAGATAAAGGGTTAAAGGAGTATAGAGGCAGGGACAGAATCAGTTAGTAGAAGCACTTGAAAAGGAAACGAGGACACAAGGCAAGCAGACTCCCTTTCCATTACACAATACCATATTCCAAATTAGGAAGGAACTAAAAGTATCCTGCCAAAAAGTGTTTAAGTGTTGTTAAGGTACTGCCTTATTGTTCCTTCTTTTTCCTACCAGGGGCTTAAAGGTCCCTCAGGTTTTTGTTATTAAAAGCAAAGAGGATCCACTTCTGTGGAGAAAGAAAAAAAAAAAGAAAAACAAACTTGTACCCATGTACTAGAGTTACACATTCTGGAATTTGGTCAGCAGCAAACTGAAGCTTTGTCCCACATAAATCAATGCGGAGTGACACCGACTTTGGTCTCTAATTTTCCTTTTCCTAAAACCCCATGCATCTGCCTGTTTTCTCGCTCTTCGTTTGGTCTCAGTTCATCTTTGAACTATCTGGGAAGTCCTGCCTCACCATTTATCTGACTGGACCAATTGCTGGCATTGCTTTGGGAAACTACACTAAGCAAGAGTAATATTTTAGCTGTCTCTATATTTGGGGTTTGGACAAAGACTTTCAATAATTCAAGATGTGAAACGAGCTTTGTGAGACTGATAGGCCATTTCAGCTGTTTAAGGAAAGAAAGATTAAGCGCTGTCAGGGGCAGAAAGTGCTCACAAATCAGGATTGTCCGTCATATAATGGTTGGAGGATTTTGAGTTCAAGCCTTGGGAGAAGAAACCACATCAGCATTTGACCAGTTGCCACTAGTTCATGTTATCTAGTCCACTAGTTTCGTTATCTAATGAAGACTGTAAGCTAATCTATACTTTAGCATTTTAATTGGGTGCAGTGATCTCTTTTTCGTTTGTTCTGCCTTATGTCGGATCTTTAGTATATGGGATTTTAAAGAATGTCAGATAGTGGAGAGAGGTATGGAGCTGGATTACGGGTCCTCGCTGTCCAGGAACTCTTTCTTGGGTGGAGCACTTCCACGATACCAGGCACATGAACCATCTCCTCTCTTGATGCAGGCGTAGTGGTCAGACTGGCGTCCATGGATGATCTTCTCTGTCACCCAGTCTGTCCACAAGCACTCCTCCGGGGTGCTGACCTCACATGGGAAGGCCGCACAGCGGGTAATCTGGTTGCAACGATAATATGACTGTTAAACTCTGTACACTCTGTAATAGCACTACTAGAATTTCCTTCTGCTCATTAAAGGGTCTATGTTCTACATATTCTGTATTTTTACACATTAGGTACCAAGATCATCCTAACTCATTTTAGCATTAATGTTTGCCATCCAGTCTTTATCCTTCAGAATTGAACAGGCTGATTTATTTAAGTTCCCTGTGGGAGAATGAATTGTGCCTACTTTAAAGCGCACTCTGAGCTGAAGTGTACAGAACAAACTGTTACTTTCAGGCTGAAGTCATCAGGGACGATCAGTAATTCAATGACTCATTTCACATGTCTGGATCTTTTGGAAGGTGCAATGATACATCTGCTTCCCGACAGCCAGAAACAGCTCAAAGATGAATATTTTCCCCCATATTCTGCTCCAATAACTCAAACTGTCTGCAGTAACAACACTCCTTATCACCTCAGCATCACTGTGTCGTCAAAACCACAGTGGAATCATATAAGCGGTTCAGTTGCTGCTTAGTTTCCACCTATCGGCTGTGTGAACTGGAGAGTCGATGGTAAGTTGGTAAGTTGTGAAACTTTAACAATTCATTTTTTCATGATAGGATCTTTAGTGAAGGATTTCTGACCTTGTAAACCTAATCCTAGAGTGATTACAAAACACATTACTATAGATAATGGGAGTTATATTTGATACCATTACTTAGGGTCCTATTATACACCCTGTGCAAGGTGCGTTGTGATGCCCATTGCTAACTTACACCCCGCCAACAGTCTATTTTCACACTTTCCGCCTGCATTGTTTAAATAGCAGGGGTGCTTGCTAATACATCTATGCCGATGGGCGTGGTGGTCTCGACATTAATGTGTGCTCAGGTAAATTTCTGGCGTATTGCTATCTTGGCAATGGAAAACACAGGCCCGCCACTGACTGAAAACAACCTAGGCAGACGTAAGTGTTATCTTGGCAGAGAATTGTCAACACAGGCGTGCACCCCACCGCTTTGTGCCATTGAAGTAGCAATCCGCCAAAGTCAGACCGCACCTGGCTCTTAAAGGGAATGGCAAGTGACACGCTGATTGGTTTATTGCACGTTACACCCCAAACACACCCATGAATAATTAAGCGACTTAGCACATGCCTATTGTTGCATTGCAGGGCGTACTTTTACCCGCCGTTGCGATGGCAAAGACACTGACACGCCCTAATGCCCGGCTGAGCGGCTCGCCTAAAAATCCCTAAATTGGGCCCTTAGAATCAAGATGAGAGAGAAATCAATCTGATGGAACTTCTTTGTTATTGTTATCACCTTGCAGTCGCAGCCCATCTGGTAGCGCTGGCTCAGGCTCTTCTTCTGGGTGGCACTCATGGACTCCCAGGACATATTGAGATCACACAGAGTCACGTGCATTTGTCCACTGCCGTCTGCCTTGCCTGGAGAACATGTGTCAGACAAAACAACACGTAGACACAACAGTCACTGCTGTGAAACTAGATAGAACACGTGTCATTGAGAGCACTCGGCAAGGCCAAAACTTTGTTTAGTTTAGGATCAAACTGTACCCTTTCAGGGGCAGCTAGTTTTACTATTATGGCTTCATAGAGTACTGGAGGTCAAGGCAAAGCTCTGACTCAGTGAAAAACATGCCAAAGTCTAGGAGACAGTTGAGGAAAATGGAAAGAAACAGTATTGTATTGAACTTGACAGACAGAGAAGGAAAAAGCAGTCAAAACACACTTAAAACCCCACTTAACTTTTTAACGTTTTCTATTGAGTTTTCTTCTCTGATTTGCTCTAGTTGCAGAGTAGGAGATCTAGCGAGTGTCTTCTTTGTGGAGAATGGAATGTGTGCTTTGAAATCACAACCTCAGCAGTTACAAGCTCAGACTTCCCTCATTATGCTACCCCCCCTCCTCCCCTAAAACTTCAGCTTTAAAGGCAATTGCTACCCTGCACAGCCCTCTGCCTCGTCCAGTCTGTAATTTGGGCTATGCTGAATCAGTACGCGATGGAGAAACCAGAAGACGTCTGTGTTCATCCTTTCGTGACCTTTTATTTTCTTTGCTGTCTGATCAGCAACTCTGGAGAACTCTTGAGAGCATTCAACTTTAAATATCGTATCTAATACTGTGTATCACTCAGCTGAACGCTGCTCTCTTAAACTCCAGCAATGGGTGATAGCTTTGGAACATAAAGTAAATGGTGGTTTGTGGTTGTGACACATTAGCCTTCGCAGAACCTCAGACCCGTCACTAAAGTCCTACCATTTACCTGAGATGAGATACTCCTTCTTTCCGTTGGTGTCCAAAGTTACCCCGCACACAGCAGATGAAGGGGCGGTAAAGATCACATCAATGTGACGATCTGGTCCTTTGAACATCTAAGAGAAAAGGTGTGTATTTATGAGCTGCAGTTTTTTTTACTAACATATCAAAACTCCATTCAGGAATAAAATAAATTACACGAACAGAAAACTCACACTCCTCCCTCCTCACCTTGATCTGTTTGATGTCATACTGGATCCTCTTGATAGGGTTGCCATAAATATCATTACCAGCATTCACTTCTTTTCCTCCTACCACCTTGGCCCTGATTACTTTAACAAGCAGAGAGAGGGGTTACACTCATTAAGAGCCATACACCACATTTACTTTCCCCAAATATGTGTTGCTTTGAGCGATGTCTTAGAGGAACCTTTTTTGGTTCCATAAAGAACCATTTCCATAAAGGAGCTGTGAGGGTGAAGGACCATTACACAGGTAAAGAACCTTTACAGTGACTTCTTTAATGGTTCTTCAAATATACCTCTCTCTTAAAACCATGGTTCTTTGTGGAACCAAAAATGGTTCTTCTACAGCATCACTCCAAGAACACTCTGTAGCACCTTTTTGGTGTTAGAAATAATTTTACATGACCCTTTTTCAACATCTTCAAATACCCAAAAAGAGGCTTTTTGTGTTGCTGTACCTTAAAGACTAAAGTATATGTAAGCAATCTCTGATCCCATTGGCTGTCCTCTTAATGTGCCTTATTCAAAAGCAGCCCAGGCTGAAATATTCCTTATAACCTTAACATAAATGGATATGTGAATATATTTAAAGGCTATGACAGTGATTTCAGAATTGGCCGTGAATCGTACATTCTGAAATTTACCAGTGTTTACTTACTACATCTGACGAGCCTTTAATTGATTGTGTCTTCCAAACATGCCACAAGGTTTAACAGGTTAAATGCAGGTCACTGGCAGATAAACACAGAATACCATAGCTCCTTTTGTAAGGGCTTTGCTATCTCTCAGTGGCCTTGCCTGAGCAACAGTGAGTGGTCTCTCTCTCACATAAAGAGAGTCATGCCCCCCATCCAAAGTCCCATTTCCTGCAAGCTGAGCATTTGCAGCTGCCCGACTGTCTTAAGCTCTCTTTGTCAGGTCAGCCAACATGTGGGAGAAACGCCTGCGCACAAGGAGCTGACACATGGCAACCTTCCGCTGACTCATTCATTCTCTCACTTTTTATACCACCCCCCCTCCTTATTTTCCTTATTTTCCTTAATAGTTTCAAAAGGCCTGCTCTCACCCCCCCCCCCCCCCCCCCCCCCAAACACACACACACACTTTCTGCAGAGGTAATGTAGAATAGCATAACAGCTAAGCAAAGCAAATGCGGCTGGTTCTCAGGCCGGACTCAGCTAACTGTGTCAGTAACCCTGCAAGCCACACTGATGATAGCACTCTACTTGCGCAAGAATAAACAATGATGCAACCTGACACTGGCACGCATTTACGCACACACCCCCACACACACACACCCACCCTGTTCAAATCTGCATGCGGTGAAGGAGTCAAACATTTGCCGATCATTTATTTATCCAATCTGAAAACACTGACAAAGCCTGCTTTAACAGATGTAAATGAGGCTTAGCGTTTTGGTACTGCAGTACATTTAAACCTGGTGTGATCGGAACTAAGCAAGCAGCTCAGGGTTCAAATCTGAAAGAAGGGATATGGTTTGTGTCATAACAGTGCCATATGCTTTCAAATGTGGCTGATCTCTGCTAGTTTGTCTCAGCCACAACCAAATTTCCTCAAAAACCAACTCCGATCCAATTGTGTAAATGGTGGACAGCTGGTGGACTATCATTACTTTATTTCAGTAGGCTTGATGAGCAACATGGCCCAAAATAACTTTCAAGAGAGCAGACTATTTAGACCAGAAATAAAAAAAGGCAGAGGCAGCAGCAAAAGAAATATATCAGTATTATCACTGCATGAAAAACTGTGAATCGAGCCCTGCTTGCTTCTCAGGCTTCTGCACATTTGAAAAGTAAACAAACATGGAAACAATTACGAGCTAATGCTGTCCTCATGGCTGAACTCGTCTGGGCAAACTTAAAGTGAAATTTAGATGAAGCATTTGAAGTAACTGGTGAAAATATTTACCAAGAATCCAGATATATACTGGAAGTCAGCGGCCTTGCTTTCATTAATCCCCCAAAATAACACATCCACTGTATAGGCCTATTCCACATGTAAATACTGAGCCCAAAGGAGAGAAAAGGCAAATATGCAGACATATATTTGAAGTGAAGGAACTGCAGTAGCCAAAAGAAGCAGAAAGTGAGATTCACAAGCTTCTCTCAGGCCCAGAATCAGAGCAAAACTGCTGGTCAAATAAATGTCCAATGATCTTGTACATGGATGTTTAAACAATATTATTAACTACTCAATTTGCACATGAACAATCCTGGGGTTAAGCTGCCTTATTGGTGGAATCTCGACTCTGGGACAACAGGTCATAAAACAACACACCAAAGCAACAAAGGATTTTACTGCATAGCATTTGATTTTCACTACCGGACATAGTTAACCACCTGCAGACGCAAATGAACCAAAACAGCTTCTCAAGCAGGCCATCATTAGCGTAAACTGCTATCACCGAACCAAAGCCACAATGCCTGTTCGTTCAAATCACAGACCTCCACTATTCTCCTCTCGTCACCTGACTTCTAACAAAGATATTACCAAAACACATAAGGCCAGCAAATAAGGCTCTGAGGCCCTGATTCATTAACCAACTGACTGATCCCTGGCCCAACCGCTGCTGTCTCCTCCTCAGCATCGCCTGCTGCCAGCTGCAGGATCTGCCATGGGTTTTGGCAGGACAGCTTGTTTTAATAGAGGTACATTTGGGAGCACTTTTGTCAAGATACTAAAGTCAAAACTGAGAGAAACAGAGAGATGGAGCACAGACGGCTGGGGCATATCGACAGGGTTTAATTCTAGAGCAGGCTACGCCACATAAACAGACGGAGGCGATAAAGGTGAGTTGAGAAGTGAAAAAGACAAGTGAGCTGACAACGAGAGTAAATAAAGAGGCGGAAGACGGATGGAGAGAAAAGAAGGGGACAAAAAAGACTCTCTGGTGTTATGGTGTGCAACAGCTGCTGTTTTTAAGGGCATTTGCTCACCATGGAAAATATGAGGCCAGGGATATAGCATGCAGGGACATAAAATAACCAATGGAAGGAAAGCTCACTCACACACACACACACACACACACAAGCATGCACACTCATGAACACACACACACACTATGCTGGGGTAGCAGCCATCATTCCACACCCATGGGTTCACTTTATAGGTTGGAAAAGACACAAATATGAAGGGTTCGTTGCTCTTTAAAGTTAACAATAGTCCCCTCCAAGTTGCATGCTTTTCTGCTTATGTCAAAGCTTCCTCTGTCTGGGGACCTGGGCTACGCTGCATGCTGAGGTGCTAGCAGTACACGTTACACACAGGAAAATCCTACCTAATTAAAGCTTAGTATCAGTTGTTTTCTGCATCAATGAATCATTCCGTTATTAAAGCAGTTCCCATGAACTGACTGAAGAGTGAACAACTGTGTTGTGTGTGAACCAACAGATCCAAACATTAGCAGCTATTAGCACCGTGACAGAGAAGGTGTACGAGTAGCGATGACATATTGGTTTCAATGGGTATGGCTAATTTCAGCAGAAACGGCTGGACTGGATGTCAGAGGGTAAAAAAAGAAAAGGATAAACCAAATGTAGACAGAAATAGCACATACACACACAGTCACACTGTGTGATGTCATGTTAGCTGTGTGTTCCATCCTGTTTGAGTAGACTGAGAAGGATGGCCTACTTTTTTGATGCTCAAGTTAAGTGAAGTGCTTCTTTTAAACACTAATCTCAGGTCAGCAAAACCGGAGCAGTAGATGCTGTCTGACATTCTGCAATCATTGTCAATTATTGAGAGATCCATTGCTTAATATCTTGCCTGTGTGTCTTTCACCATTCTATTGCACTGTTCCTGCTCAGTTTGCTCATTTTCCCAATTCTTAATGTAAGAGCATCTTTCCCCTCACATCACATATGTACCACCAGTCTGGTTGCACAGAAGCCCCTTCAGGACACGCAGTATGACACATGTTGCCATTGTCCTTAAGCCACTAGAGATGCCACTGATCCAATACCCAGTGCATTTCCCTCCACATGTATACCTGCTAACTACCTCCCATCAGGTGGGAATCAGCTGATCAATGAGAGTCCTGGCAGGAGCAATTGAAGAGGAGCCTACCTTTTAAAGGCAGGAGAGTTGAAGAGGACTGTTATTGTATGCTGTATTTTTCAGTTTCTTATGTTATTCTTATGTTATTTTAGGCTGGCAGTTTTACTTTGTTTAACTGTGTTCTAAGAGATGACCTCTGTTGTTGGTGTGCTTTAGTAAAGGTACTTTACCAGTGTGCTCCCAAGTTGGTTTTACAGGAAATGTGTGTTTCTTGTGTTGGGGGTGTGCTTATGTTTGGTAACGTTAGCCATACTCCAACTCGTATTACAGGAGAGGCTTGACCGTTTAAGCCTACTAAGGTTTCAAACAGGTAAGAGGCACACCTATGTATTTCATACCAGGTATCTGTTTAGTTTCCTAGGCTGAGGTTCCCTCGGCTAGGTTTGTTATTATTGGCCAAGGAAGTTTAGAGTTGTTGGCTGCTTATTTTTCTAGCTATGTACTTTTTACATTTCATGTAGGGAAGTGTGGTTTTGTTCTGTTTTGCTTTGGTGCTGACTGCAGTTTGATTTGCCCAGTGTGGCACTAGCTAACACAGCAGTTTTATCGTATGAATGTATGTAGTTTTAATATTAGCTCTTATGTTTTTCATGCTCCCTTTTTTGTCTTCACTGGGCCAAACAGCAAATGTCATGTTAGTGGTTCCACTGTACGCTCTGGACCAAAGGTGGGATAGTAACGGGGTGGGTGCCCAAAAAAGAAATCATTACACATTGATAGTTGAACAGTAACTGGACTGCTTTAGTTCATTTAAATGTTTTATCTCTAACACTGCACCAATAAATACAGTGTATTTACAGTGTATTTCAATACATGGGAAGCCTTTTAGAAAGAATTGATCACAGTACAAATAATCACTTGAGGCATGTTGCTCTGTTTGACTTTCTAAAACCTGGAAACTAGTTAACTGAAATTTCTCAAAAGCTGATGGCTTGAAATAAAACATAAAAAATGTGTTAAATAAATAGTCCACTCTGTTTAGGAAAGAATGGGGGTTCTTAAGTTTCCATCAGCTTACTGCTACTAAGATTAGGTGCTTTTCTAGGTAATTTGCCATGTGGCCTTTGCACAACACTCTGCATTACTCATGGTCCTAATCAAAGCCATACAGTCAGCTGATTCAGCTGCTCTCAGCTCTCTGTGGTGTTTTTGCTAAAAGTTCCCCTTAAAAAATAAACAAAACAGAACCTGGTTTCAGGAATAAAGTAAGACAAACTTATTTATAAGTAGGTATTCAGGATTCACAGTGAAGTCATACTTTCTCAGTACTAGAGTAATTTGGCAGTAATGCATTTCAAAATCCAGCCAAATGCTCTCTAAATGGTATGTCTGGCTGCTTATTGACATCCTTCCAATAAGAATTTGACCAACTGCCTTCTAAACCCTCTTAAATCCTTCCAGCTTTACACTGTAAGGGGGGGATTTCATCCAAGCGACCCCTTTAGGAACAAATTAAAAATGGCTCACAGGAACCATCCTGTGTCACTGTAAAGGCGGCCTCTACAACGGACGAGCTCCAGTTCTATTCTCACATCTTCAGCTCTTTGCCTATTTTTTTCTGACTGACCCACATTCCTGCTCCCCGATAATCGTGCATAACCCACAATGCCCGCTCCCTCAGCCCATGACTTACACACTCTCTTACATATGCACATATCATAATCAGAGTGTCATAGTTTCCATGAAAACATACCCACCACGAGTGCTCGCCACATCCTGAGGTTCCGTTTCACTGCACAGCTTTTAGCAATCATGACCGATTCTGAGCCCAAACCTCGCTACCCACTCCTACCTTTACTGACAGCACCCGTGGACTTTCCTAAAATCAAAGGATAGCAAAAAAGGTCAGCTGGCTACTGCTGCGCATGCAAATGAAACCACTAATGTATCGGCACCGTGGCCACTGACTTCACTGCATATGGCTTAGCTCGGATCAAAGCTAATTCGCACAAAGACCTACAGCGGATGCAGCAATATCCATTGACTACTATACTACATACAAAACCCCAGCAAAGTGACAATTCAAAACAAATAACACCATAGCAGCAATGATTGGTTAAAGTTAAATAGATAAATCTGACCATCTTTACCTCTGCAGGCTAGTGTTGTCTAATCTTTCCAACTTTGAAAAGTATTGCCATTTATACAATTTAATACCACAATAAAGGAGATCTCCAGTGGCCGCCAGGGTCATGCAGAGTTTAAAGATATGGGCGTTCGAGTGGCGCAACTGTCTAAGTGTTGGGCCTTTTATCAGCGAGATTCCACCCCAGTGATATCACATTCCTCCATGGTCAGAAGTCCAACAGAGCCTAATAAGCATTCTCCTCCAAGCATGTTCAGCTGTACAATGATGTTGCATTAGTGGCAGTTTAAAAAATGTGGTTGGTTGGATTCCACATTGGTTCGACATGGTTGGCATTACTGCGTGACAGGGAAATTGAGGGTTCAAAAAAGCATCAATGTAGAAACGAAGTGTTCATCAAAGAGAAGAAACATTCAAGAATTCCTTGAATAACCCCATATATTATTTTACTGTATAACAAGATTCCTACATTAATTATTTTTGTTCTTTCTGATATACAGTCTTGGATACAGAATGGATAGTATTAATACTGTACAAAATGTGTATTGGTATTGTTCAGTATCGATATATCGATACTTTTGACAGCACTACAACAGGCTTTGTCTTGTTGGGTTTATGAACCCAAGTACTCCTGCGAAAATACAGCACAGTAATTCAATCTGTCCAACCCTGTGTACTTGCCCTCTTCACAGTGTGCATTCCTGTAGGCTTCTTGCCAGTCACAGCAACAGAGGCCTTGCTTGTGGCTGGATCATTTATTGACCCACAGATCCTCATTAACTTGTGCTTAAACCCTTCGGTACAAAAACCAAACACAGAGCATACGTTTACTGTACAAGTCTGTTTTTTTGGGGGGTTAAGGTTCTGTGTAATACAAAAACTCCCTCAAAGCAAGAGGAAAATCTTTAAGAGGAACCCAGACTCAAAAGGGGAACCTATCCTCTTCTGATCAACACCGGATAACAAAACAAACACCATAACAAGTATGTCTTCCTGTAACTGATTGACTTCTGTTGTAAGACCCCTGAAGTAACATTTCCTTTGGCTAATACTGTTTGTCACTGCTATTGCTTTGTTGTCTTCTAAGTGGTTCTGCAAAATCTTTCAGGCTTTGTTCCTCAGTCAGAGAACTCAGACAGTCTCTATGAAACTATGAATCACTTGCATTGTTGATTGAGTTCCATACCTATTGTTCAATCTGTCATTCGCCTTCAACAAGAAGAAGAAGTGAAATGTTAGAATTCATGTTTTAAATGTTTCTGTACCCATTTTCCAGAAAAGTGAACGGTCTGACAGATCTGCTAAATTGTTTAATTATGTTTGATTAGACTCAAGAGACCTAGTCTGACTCACAGTGAGAAGGCAGCTAGACTGCTTCATCTGGATTGTCACTGTGTCTCTTGAATAAAAGGGCTGTTGGTTAGACAGCCAAGTTCCTAAGGGCCTGGGGTTAACCGCCATGGAAAATGACTAGACTGGACAACCGATGGTTGGAGACTGCCCATGTCCCAGCTTGGGTGCACAAACAAGGACAGGGGGATAGAGAGGATGTGGAAAGACACTCAGATGACTGAAGTTTTGTTGACAAAGTCTAGGATGTCATCCATTTCCCAGCCTTGCCTACACTACACTGAGAAAATGGCAGGATTTGTTCTTGATGTTCTTTATGCATCACAAGACTTGTAACAACATGTTAACTGTAAGAACAGGAGGACTGCAAATGGCATGGCGTTTGCCAAATGGGAAGAAAATATGCAGGTTTCATCTATCTGCTGAAGTCACAGCGTCTTGTGAATGTCTCTGGAGATCCCACGTCAGACCAAACCCATGTAAAATTGGAACGCACCTCTCTGCATTTCTAGGTTTCTGTGTCCAAGTTGTGAATTCACATGGGGACTAGAATGAGTGTTGGCGGGCGAGATGGCATCATTAAATAATTGCAATACTTCAAGAAATGTCACAATATTTATTTTTTAGGTCATCCAAGTTGGAATGAGCAAAATACAACCAGTGAACCAGCACATTTTAAAACACTATTAAAATCTCAGTACAAATGTCTTCTTAGTATTCAGTATTTCACAACATGCACTGGACTAAACAAAGCTAAACAGGACTACGTAAGTACTTATGCAGTCTCTGTAATGATACATGAGGTACGTCTGTGTTCTCGAAGTACTGGTGATCTCAACAAAAGGACACTTCCCATGAAGAGGTCAGCAATACAGATAAATGGGCCATAACATTAGTACCTGAGTAGTGCCGTCTAACACCGATTTTACTCTGGCAGGACATCCTTTAAGTCCTGTCAGTTGTGAGGTGGGGCCTCCTTGGATCACTTCAAGAGGCTTAGGCACTCATGACCCTGTCATTGGTTCACCAGTTGTCCTTTCAAAGATCACAATTTGGCCCTGGTCAAAGTGGCTTAGATCCTTGCTCAGTTTCCCTGCTTTTAACACATCATCACCTTTAAGAATTTACTGTTCATTTGTTGCCTAATGTAGATCATCCCTTTACAGATTAGAACTGTAGATGAAGATAATCAATGGTTTTCACTTTACCTACCAGTGATACGAATGTTATGGTCGATCTGTGTATAGTGTGTTTAGTGTGTTTGTGTTGTTACAGTAGGGCTACATTTAAATGCTCATAAAAAATGCTATTGCTATGCGTTTTTGTTTTTGCCTACTACACCTATTCATCCTGTTCCACAAGCCAGTTGCACTCTCTTGGAACTCCAACATAATAAGGATTTGAAGCAAGTGTCCTTTTAGCTATACTAGTTGAATGCCTTGTCTAAACCTCCTGTGCTAGATCACTGCTCTTAAAGTGCTGACTATTCCCAAAAAAAGGAAGGTCTATTGCGATGTTATTTATTGTGCAGCCTGTCTCCTAGCATTGCATCTCCCAATCCTACTAACATGGCTCCCATTATTTTAAATAATTTCCAAGTAATAGCTGTCTGCTTCATTGCTACTTACTCTTCTTCCACTGCCTAGCAAGACCAGGTGTCTGGCACAGGTCTACAAAAACAGCTGTAATCCCTGCTTTTAGCATTTTATTTCTCTGCAAGAGAATAGGAGGTCCAAAAAGTTGTGCTTTTGGTGTTGTCTTCACTGCATATAGTCTTCAGATTAGGTCATGCCATTTGCAATAGCAAACCAGAATGCAAACATTCAGTAACTAACACATCAGTCAACAAACGCTGCCAAAGTTAGTTTACACAGGGAATCAACTGCTTTTGCACATCGCCCATTTCTCACCCTGACCCTCTATTGCTTCACTCATGTCACTCTTTCTGCATATGTCTGATATACCTTCCACCTCACACTAGATTAGTCTCTCAAAGTTTAGCTATTGCTTGCCAAAGCGAGCAGAGGCCAGAGTATGACTCAAGCTCAAGCAGATTTTAACACAAACAACTTGATGACCAATGTATTCAAACCTTGGCACAGGCAGCTTTCATTTTATTGCTTCAGAATATACAATCTTTGCTACATGCTAAAAATGTTCAGATTTAGACTTTAGGCTTTAATAGCAAGGTCAAATGTGCCTTTTTACCGTAAATAACAGTGAAGGGTGATCCTAGAGTGCCAGGTAAGCACTATAAAACCCCATCATTTCTCTCCACATACTATAAAAAAGATTTTCCCCGTCATATTATTGCATGTGTTAACTGGGTACTTATGTCAGTTAATGTACTATGTACAATGAGTACTACTCAAATGCGCAGTTTCATGCCAATGGTTCATTAGCTGGGTAACAACAGGGCTTGGAACTGTGTCACAGGTGACTAATCTCACCAGATCTTGCAAAAACACTAAGGGGGAACAACAACATGGTACAGTGTCCTTAGAAAAAGACAGCACAGTCGCTGCCCAGGCTCCCCTGCATGCTGCTCCATCAGTCAGTTGAGAAGTATATAAATGGCTCCATTAGAATGAGTAGCACTGTTGTAATGGGGTTCATTTGAAGGAGAAAGAAAAGTTAATACGACTCTACTGACTGATTTGTGAGAGTGCGCACGCCCATAAACCACAGGGTTCATTAATATTAAGGTCAGTTTGAGGAGAATATTGGCAACAAAACTAGATGACCTCAGAGGGTACATGTGACTGCATTGCCCACTTGCTTTGTTGACACAACATTAATCAGGGCAGATCCCTATACTCGTATAAAATCTGTCGTCTGCTCGACCCTGTTTAAAGTCATGAAACCGTTGAGCCTTCTAGCACAGCCACTGAAGTTAACCTTTCGCAAATAGATGGAAAAAAAAACTCTCTCCTGATCCAAGAGCACCTGGTTCAGAGCCAGGGAGCCAAGGCAGGGCGGGTGGAGCAGCCAGAGAGAAAGAGAGTGCTTTTCTCACTGTTCCAGGAATGCCATGCATATTTGCGAAAGGTCCTCAACTCAACTCATAGTTTTCTCTCCTTTCTGCCACATCTAAAACTGTCAGCCAGATGTCAAGACGGTTCCACTTCCTTTCTGAAAGAGGGTGGGGTTTCTAATCAAACTGCATCCCGGGAGCCCTATAAAAACGCCATCAGAGAGAGAGAGAGAGAGAGAGAGAGAGAGAGAGAGCACGGCCATCTGCATTTCGCCTGTATTATTTTACCAGCTCGCAGCAAAGCTTGGATCCTGTTCCAACTTCTGGCCATATCTAACTTGGCGTCTCTGGACAGCAATGTCCCAATGAATTAAGCATGAGCAGGGTTGGAAAGCCCCAGTGGGACGCAAAGCATTCCTGCAATTTTTCAGGCCCTATGCAGCGGCACCACCTTTCAGCTCAGAGCTTGGTCTTTAACATTCATCTGAGACAAAAAAGGGAGATGGGAGTTGCTTGAGTCGTGCAAGTCAGGACCTCAGTCGGTAGCTCTCACTCCCTCCCTAACTTCATCCCCTCCTTCTCCCTTCTGTTCTATGTCACAGTACTGTAACAAACACACATATACTATATGCCCGAATGTTTGTGGACACGCCTTCTAGTAGCACCCACTGCTGACATAGATCCCCTTAGTCATAGTCCCATTAGAGAAGTATGGCCAATAGAATAGGATTCTCTAGAGCAGATAAAAATGAACCTGTTGGCACCATGCCTAATGCCTGGCACAGGCTAGAAGGGTAGTAAGTTCCCTCAGATGTGTGTTCTCTGGAATGATGGTGCTCCATCCAATACTTTTGGGATGAGTTAGGGATGCGGTGGGGCAGCAATTATCCAACATCCTGACCTCACTATTACAAATCCTTACAGTTCCCTGGACAGTAGAAACAGTTACTCCAACAAAAGCAGGATAAAGTCTTTTTCAATACCCTTGATTTCAGAAGAAACAATGAATGAGCAGGTGTCTCAATACTTTTGTCCATATGGTGCACTTTAACCCCTAATTGCAAGCTTTAAGCTTCAGGAAAATGGAACTAGAGAGACATTCTAAACAAGGCTGCAACAACATGCATTTTCTTTCTGACCTCTGATGGACTGGTTGCCTGCAACAAGACAGTGAATCAGTGTGAGTAAACAGACCAGCAGCATGGTGTGAATGCGTCATGCTGTTTGGGCTCTGGTTTTAGGCTTCCATTCAAGCCTAAATCCTGTTCAGCTTCAACTCTGACACTGCTTAACAACAGCACACACACTAACAGACATGAACCAGTCACCTTTACCTATCACAGAGATTTTGTTCAGCAGACACTCTGGCAAAACAGCAGGGTAGCTAAGTAACTGACACTCCATCACTCCATGTGTCAAGATCAACACAAAAACGTCCCTGAGACCTACTTTGGTGTGCGAGTTTGTTTCGTAGGTCGGCTATAAATAGACAGATATAAAAAGAGCAGCGCTTATAATAGAGGAGGCAAGAAAGTTATTTTGCAGGCAGTAGATGTACACTCTTCACTACTCAGGCCCCCAAAACGTCAGCTTGCTTTATCTGCAGGCTCAGAGAGATGATGTGCAGAGAGGATATGGGAACGGATGTGTCTCTGCACAGGCCTAATGATGATGTCAGTGAAGACTGGTCAACAGACCTACAGACAACACTGGAGCCACACTGAAACCAAATACCACATGAATCCCACGCAACCACATCTAATACATTACAGGACTAATGCAAATCACCAAAACAATAAGGCTATGTCTCTGTTGCTGCAGATTTGCTGTTGTATTAGTCTTCTTCAGGTCAGGTTAAAAGTTTTGAGTGGGTTAAAACAGTCCAGACTGTTTCAGCTATCAAAACAACTTACAACAAGACGAAAATTGTTATAGTGACAATAATAATAATAATAGTAATAAAGCTGTTGTTAATTATTATTATTATTAATTATTATTTTTTACAAAAAAAAATAGAAACAGCAGCGCCAACAACAGTTGGTAAGAGTACAGTACAGCTGAAATAGTATTATAAGTATATGATCATTATTTATTGATTTATTATTATAGTTGTACATAATATAATAATAATAATACCAATACAACAAAAACAGAAGCAGCAACACTAATAAACTTAGTGTATTATAATTATATGATTATTATTTAGTTAGTTATTATTATAGTTGCTGTTAATAATAATAATAATAATAATAATAATAATGATTATAATAATGCTGTTGTTAGTTACTATTCTTTTTTTTGACATAGCCATAGTTAATATATTTTAATTATTTATTAAGTTATTATTATAGTTGTTGTAAGAAATAATAACAATGATAATAATAATAATAATAATAACAATAACAATAACAAAAATAGAATCAGGAGCAGTAACAACTGTTACACTAAAAGTATAGTAACATAGTATTATAATTATATTATTATTATTATCATTCATGCAGTTGGTTATTATTATAGTTGTAAATAATAATAATAATAATAATAATTGCACTGTTATTACAAGGGCTTAAATTGATCACCAACAGTAACAAATGTGCAGCTGCATCCACAATAACGTACCAAGCACAGTCCACCCAGTAATCCACACTAAAGTAACACTACAAACTCAGTCACTGTCAGCCACAATATTACACAAATATGCAGAACATTTCTGAGGTAAACAGGCTGTTCACCGTCTCGCCCTCACTGCCATGCCACTACTTACCGATATCAGCGTTGCAGAACGCCTGTTGAGGATGGACGGGAGAGCAGCTGCAAGCTTCTGCCCTCTCCTCCACCCCGCACACCAGCAGCCCCAGCAGCGCGCACAGCCAGCCGCTCACACACCGCATTTCCCCGCTCACCTACTTTCTTTGTCAGAGAGAGAGAGAAGGAAAGAGAGAGAGAGAGAGCAGAGAGAGAGAGAGAGCAGAGAGAGAGAGACAGACAGAGACAGGACCCAAACACGGAGCTCCTTCAACTGCCTGCAGTGTGCGTCTCACACACACACAAACACTCCTCAGACGAACGACACCGAAAAAGTAGCTCGTCCGAAGCACTTGCGGCTCGCCTCGTTAATGAGAAAACAGTCGCGGACGCGGACGAGCTGTGATAAGAAAAGGTGCCCTGTGCTGCTCTGAGCTCGACTGTAGCTGCTCTGGACCCGCGCAGTACCTTGTATGGCTCTGTTTTAGAGAGCGGAGGCCAGCCTCATGCATTTAGCTCTACACTGCCCTGCTCGGACTCCTCCCCTTCAGCCAGATCTGGCCGGAGGTAGGCGCTTCACTGCTGCTCTGAGAGAGAGAGAGAGAGAGAGAGAGAGAGAGAGAGACATTGCCCCTGTCGGACTTTCATCCGTTCATAATAACCCTGAAATCATATACATAAATATGATCATATACATGTATCATGTACGTGTAAGCATCATTTCCCTATCTTATATAAATGATATAGCACACCACACTATTTACCACACACAGTGTAAAGTGTAATTCACTTTACCTTCATTGCATTATGCAATATGCTATCACGTAGCATAAACTATATGGACTAAAGTATTGGGACACCAGCTCATTCATTGTTTCTTCTGAAATCAAGGGTATTAAAAAAAAAGTTGGTCCTGCTTGTGTTGGAGTGAATGTCTCTACTGTCCAGGGACGGCTTTCTACTATATTTTGAAGCATTGCTGTGATTAATTGATTGCATCCAGCGACAAAGGCGTCAGTGACGTCAGGATTTTGAGTGATCACCACCCCACCTTATCTCCAACTCCTTAACTCATCTCAAAAGTACTGGATGGAGTATCATCAATCCAGAAAACACTGCAACTTAAAGTAGCTGAATGCATTCATTAGAATGCATTAGAATAGAGGTGTCCGCAAACATTTGGACATATAGTGTAGCTGTCGTCAATTCGTCTACCAGGATCAGTACTTGAGAACTTGAAGGTGTCATATAATGGATTTATTCAGTATTTTAAATTGTTCTCTGATCTCTACATAGAAGATGCACAATATGTCCAAAGGTTTGTGGACACTCCTTCTAATGAATGCATTAGGCTACTTTATTAATATGGGTATAAGAAAGGCATAATATAAGTGTGATTATTTATTTATTCTAATAATGATGGATCCCATTGTTCTTGAAGACTGAACAAATCCCCAATAAGAAAACTCTAGTTAAGGTTAAGTCTTATTGAAAACTGCATGAGTGGGTTAAAAAAAATCCTCTTAGAGTTGGTAAGTGAGCCCCATTGTTATTTTTCACTTTAAAATGTCATCATTACATTTGGATCTGTCAAATGTGTTGTCACACGGTATAGCTATCATCAATTTAACTATAAGGATAAGTGCTTGAGAACTTAAAGCAACATTATGTAACATTGTACTTTAAAATAACTGCTTTAAAGTCATTATGATGCTCCACTGACCTGTAATAAGGTGAATAGCATCTCTATTGTTGCTACTCCGGGCTCAGCATGCTGTTAACAGCACTATTTAATCCTGGTGAAGCAGGCAGGATATCGCTCTTAAGAATTGCGTAATGAGTCATATTTGTGTTAAACTGTGTAAAATTACTCTACCGCCTTAGTTCACATTCTTCTTTCACTTTCAGTGATAGTTCTATATATTTCAGCCTCTCCAAAAATGCATGTCCTTTAAGGGCAGCTGAAAGAGCCAATTACACTTTCCAACTATAGGGGGAGCCCAGGAGCGAGAAATACCATTTCTCAATACTGCTGCTTTAAAGATGCTACATGATGCATTCCTTCAGTTTTAAATGGTTCTCTGATCTCAACATATCGGATGTGATTTTGGGTCAGGCCCAGATGCGTTTTTATACGCCAATTTCTAACTCTATGATCTGGCCCTAGAATAAAACGGGCTGTTTTTCTTTTTTTGGTGGGGTCATGAATAATTAAATAGGCTCTGCTCTGATTGGCTGGTTTACAAAGCGGCATACATTGATTCAAAGATTGAGAATAAACCAGTGTGTGGAGAGCCTGGCTAGCTGAAAGCCCTCATCTGGAATGCTGCAATTAAGCCATGTCGCCGTAAAGACAAAAACACCACAGTCCCTGAGTTTATGTTGTGTGGTTAGCTGTAGTCTGAGATAGTCCAGTTGAATTCTGAGGTTGCAGATGATGGCAAAGCTAGTCGTTAGCTTTTAGCCTAGCATGGAAAACTCCAGGATATACCAAACTGTCATTTATCTTCACCAAGGTAAATGCAGTGTTCTATTCTACTGTACTTTAAAACGTATACGCTGTAAAGTAATGTGGTAAGTTAACCCTATCCTCTCACAAGATAACCACATCTTACAGATATCTTACAAAGAAGCCACTGGTTTACTGGTCTTGACTTAAAAGACTATGATAAGCAACATTCTAGAACAGTGTCAGTGTGGGAGAACATTCTAGAACATTGTCAGTGTGGGAGAACAGTCTAGAACAGTGTGAATGAGGGAGAACATTCTAGAATAGTATGAGTAGAGGAGATCATTCTAGAACATTGTGAACTGGCAGATAATTCTAGAACATTGTCAGTGTGGAAGAACATTCTAGAACAATGTAAATGGGCAGCTAACTTTAGAACAGTGTCAATTTGGGAGAACATTCTAGAACATTGTCAGTGTGGGAGAACATTCTAGAACATTGTCAGTGTGGGAGAACATTTTAGAACATTGTCAGAGTGGGCAAACATTCTAGAACAGTGTCAGTGTGGGAGAACATTCTAGAACAGTGTAAATGTGGGAGAACATTCTAGAACAGTGTCAGTGTGGGAGAACATTCTAGAACAGTGTCAATGTGGGAGAACATTCTAGAACATTGTCAGTGTGGAAGAACATTCTAGAACAGTGTAAATGTGGGAGAACATTCTAGAACATTGTCAGTGTGGAAGGACATTCTAGAACAGTGTCAGTGTGGAAGAACATTCTAGAACATTGTCAGTGTGGAAGAACATTCTAGAACATTGTCAGTGTGGAAGAACATTCTAGAACAGTGTAAATGCGGGAGAACATTCTAGAACAGTGTCAGTGTGGGAGAACATTCTAGAACAGTGTAAATGTGGGAGAACATTCTAGAACAGTGTCAATGCGGGAGAACATTCTAGAACAGTGTCAGTGTGGGAGAACATTCTAGAACAGTGTCAATGCGGGAGAACATTCTAGAACAGTGTCAATGCGGGAGAACATTCTAGAACAGTGTCAATGCGGGAGAACATTCTAGAACAGTATGAAACAGGAGATAAGATGCTAGTACACCCCTGCATTCACACACAGGGATGGATATGAGAGCTGAGGATTGATGAAGAACATCTACATGGTCTGTTGGAGAACCAGGAGAACTGCTCTTTTGTGTGCTGGGCAGTGAACGCTGATGAGTACGAGTTATGGGGAAGGGGATACTACACTAGATTTCTGTCATGGGAATTTCCCCCGGTCATCATTATTGATTAGTAAGTAAGTCATTGATTTTCTATTGACATTTCAGTACTTCATAGACCTCATGACTTAATGAAGCTTGTTAGCCTGTCATTTTTGCCAAATGGCAGCAGACCGTTATAAAAAACAACAGATATGCCTGGGCAGGCTTATTACCCCAATGTGACAATGAAACAAAATGAAAAGATAATTTTGAGACAAGGCAAAATTTCCCCTTGAACATTAATATACTCTTAATATGAAAGCTCAAATGGTTCTGTAATAGTTTGATTTCCTATTCACATAAATAGACAAAAGCACACCAGAGACGTGGGATTCGTAACTTTATCAACTATCACATCTATGAGGAATTTGCCCTCTCAGTCATAAACCTACTGAAATCCATTTTATTGTATCGTTTCCCACTCAGAGGCACGGTAAAAAGCTCCCTCTGCTCCTCAGCCTGCCAGCGAGTCTGGCCCACTCTCATTATTTCCACTCTGACAAGAGCAGAAGCAGAAATCCACAATGTGTGGTTGCGAGAGGAGGAGAGAAACGGAGAGAGCGAGAGTCAGAGAGAGAGAAATGCATGGGTTGGAAAATCTCCTGGCTCCTGATGATGACTCCACTGCGTTCCTGACATCACCTCTCAGCTACACTAACTAGTTCAACACTACTCTATTCTTCAGCATTTTTGCACGGATTGATAAAACTCCACCTCAGGACTGTTTGTATACACTTGCGTAAATTGTCTTACGCTTTTATTTACATTAAGATCGTGCTACACAGGCAGGCACATTTTTAGCATTAGGAGTCTTGCCCGAGGACTATCGTAAGGGTAGCATGATGTGCTTGCTCAGCCTGGGATTCAGTATCAGGGGCAGTATTGTAATCCATTAGGCTTCTTCAACCACTTTATAGGACACATTGAACTCCAGGCCTGTTCATCTGTTATTAACCCTCACACATTCTAAAGATAGATAGATACTAGTACTTATCTGGCCATCACTCTAAATCTAAGGAACTAATGTGTGGACCCACATTTAAGAGCTTTATAAGTATTAAGGAGTAATAACTGTTATAACCTTAAAAGGGATGGTTGTTGCCTCTGTCCTTTATCTCAAGGATGAATGAAAGTATGCAAGATATCACCAGTCTCAGGCCTCGTCCTGATATGGTTTTGGTGATCATACAGCTGAAAACATGGCCTTTCTTTGGGGTCTGAACTATAACAGCTCCTACTCTGTTTGTGCAGGAGGACCCCAGTGTGCAGAAAATGACCCATTTGTGTCTATTGCAGCTATTGCAGCTATTGCTATTGCGGTCTTTATGGCAGGGTTCTACCTCTGAAATGTCCCATTTGCCAAGAACTAAATACTCCATCATCCAAATAGCAGAAGCGTTATTCACTGATTTAAACAACAACAACAAAAAAGCTATTTAAACCTTTAAAAGGCCATTTTTACACATGGTGCTCAACTTCAATTCCTGACCCCTCTTTAACACCTCACAATATTGTTTTTGATGCTGTGAACCCCCTGCTCTGCTTGCAGTGTTAAAAAGGGTGTGTTATATATAAAAGTGTGTCCTTGTGAATGTTCCATATTATAACCAAGTGTCCGCTTGTGTAGCAGACAAAAGCAATTTACCGTCTGTGGAGATACTTAGCAAGGAAACTATGTCAAAAATGCACAGTTGGTGCCCAGAAGGAATGTTTTTGCGATTTCTGTGTCGCTTGAAAAAAACAACAACAACAAAAAAACACCCTGTAAAAAATAACATCCCGAACAGGGCGGCTTACTGCTGTGTCAAACTTTATGGAGATTGTCAATTTGCAAACACTGCATGTTTATCTAATCTTTTCTTCCTTCATGGTGCAACTACAGAACATCTGGGCCTTGAGAGTTCAGCGAGGGCTGCAGCGAATGTTATTCATCTGATTTGTGGGTTTTAGATTTCTACTGTCTTTTCAGCTTGGTGAGATGTTTCCAGTAATATGTTTCCTATTGTAACGCTCAGTGCCTACAGTAATGATAAGCCTTAGGACTTAATAGTGGCCGACTTAAGATTGATAGGATGTCAAAGGAGCACAGTGTTTATATATACGGCCCATTCTAGAACCAACTGGATTCCACACGGCACATCTAAACACTGAATTTATGGATTTTCAAAACGTTATCGTTTATCAACTGAGTGGGAAATTCACTTAATATCACGATAACAAATCTGACCAATACGATACTGCTGACATTTAAGACAAAATAATGAGATAAGACTGACACATGTTTCTCGTCAGAGGAAGTGACATCACTGCATAAAGTTTACATGTTTTTTTTTTTTGTTTTTTTTAATGAACAGTTTTAAGTCTGATGTAACAGAGTTGGCCAGAACATTGGGCTGGAAATAAAATATATTTAGTTGCAGATATGACATAGTCTACAGAAAATAGATATTCAATTGCAATTGCTATGCTATGGGGGCAGTGGTGGCTCAGCGGTTAGAGCGCAGGTTGTGGGTTCGATTCCCGGGCTTGGCGAGCTGCCACTGTTGGGCCCTTGAGCAAGGCTCTTTACCCTCTCTGCTCCCTGGGCGCTGGAGTCGGCTGCATACTAGGCTCTGGGTGTGTGTGTACTCACTGCCCCTAGTTCACTAGTGTGTGTGTGTGTGTGTGTGTGTGTGTGTGTGTGTTCACTACCACAGATGGGTTAAATGCGGAGGACACATTTCGCTGTACAGTGACAAATACGTGCACCTTTACCAATTGATTGACATTAGAACTATTAATGGAGCAAGCACAAAAAAACTCAGAGTTAGCAAGAATAATTTGAATAGATTAACTCAACTAATAAAACAATTCAGCACAAAAATGTGGACTCCATGTGTCAACTCTGTTTTGGGAGCATGAGGGGGATCTAGGTGGTTTTAATGAAATGGCAGATCAGTGCGCGTTCAAAGCACCAATGTATTAAATGCCCTAAGTGTAATTGACTGTAGGAGAGGGGCAAGGGACCGGATTTCCTCTCACTTCTCTCTTAGTTGCCACACAAATGCAAATTTCAAGTGTTCTAGGAAAAGTAGAATAAACATTTCTGCTTCCATGTAAACCTCAGACAAATGTGGAGAGACCTCTGGTGGGTGAGTTCAGTAGTGCCGCTGGGGAGCAAAATATATACAGCCCCGGAAAAAGAGACCACCCTACATGATTAGTTTCTCTGGTTTTACTATTTATTGGCAATGTATTTAGGGAAATGAACATTTACGTTGTATTTTATAAACCATGGACAACATTTCCCCTAAATTCCAAATAAAATATTGCTATTTAGAACATTTATTTGCTGAAATGACAACTGCTCAATAACAACTGCTCGAATAACGCCAAGAAATGATTATAATAATTATAATGCGAAAAGGTTATTAAAATATAAAAGACACTGTACTAATATTTGAACTTTGAGAGCATTAAAAAATTCCCTATGGTGAAAACAGCTTTCATGTCTTGGCAGGCTCTCCACTAGTCTTTCACATTGCTGTTGGGTGACTTTATGCAATTCATAGTCTGCCTGCAATAAAACGGCTGCCATACACGTAGAGACGCAATTTAATAATAATAATTAAAATAATAATAATAATAATAATAATAATAATAATAATAATAAATATATCTATAATTACCCCCCCCCACCTCACAAATATACTAAATAAATAAATAAATGGTGGCGCGTTACGCCGTGCAAATCCAAGCTACAACGAAAATGCGTTTCTGAGCTGATGTAAAACAACCATTAATTTTCACACTGCAGGACAGAAGCTTCTCCGCCCGTTTTCCGACAAGCCTCGCCCCCTGAGCTCGCCTTTCCGAACGGTAGTGAAATAGTGTGCTGACCCGCTAGCCCAGCCGGGCGCCGGTGGGCGGGGCTTGTCGGAATACGGGTGTGGTAAAACTACCACGTTGGCCTCCAGTAGTGCTGAGCTTTGGCTCCGCACCTGCTCAGCGGACAGCCGAGCGAAAAGAGGATGTTCAGGCCACGTGTTAGAGAGTGGGCTGGAAATAGTGAAAGACCAAAACACTGATGATCATTACAGGGCGGAGCGGACAAGAATACACATCTTAGTCAAAGGCAGCTGAAGATGGAGGCAGACATTTACGGTAAATCGCGATATAAATATATATATATATTTCTTTAGGAATCATGACGTGTTGATAAAGAAAAATAAGTTTGCAGGCAGACTGCTGAAGTGTTGTTTGGTAGCCTTACTACCCTGTGACTGCACCGTTAGTCTAATTTGCCTTAAACTGGGCTACTTAATTCAGAGTTTTCAGGCTGTGTTAATGAACTTTAGTGCCTACTTGAGTGCCGTCGACACACATCAGTGTATTTATTTTCACACATTTATTCATTTTATTAAATGTAAATGTAATAAATGTAGAATTAATGAATGTAGAAGCTACATTGTAACAGCCGTACTAATTACGCAGTACCAACAGGCTAGCTTGTAACTATTGGCTAGATTTGACCATTACTTAAGCCACAGCTTAGCTAGACCATACTTTATTTCTTTATGCTTGTTTTATGAATTTAACATGTGTTATCTGGCCTTATCCTGAACGAGAGAGTCAAAGACTGAGGTTTACATGCGAATATGTCAGTAAAAGCATAGAATGGTGTGTGTGTGTGTGTGTGGATGCTTTCCATTTCTCATTCTTTTTTCATATAAAACAATAAAAAGTCCTGAAACTTTGTTTGCAAATGTTGTTCAGGGTGACCTAATTCGCCTGTGTTATGAAGTGGCTTCATAAACTCTTAGACAAGCAGAAATAGTTGTAACAGGATTTCCTGTCTGAGAGCCTAACCAGGGCATCCACACCACTGTATGTGTGTATATATTTTATATTTATCTATAATGCAAATTTTCCAGAGGCATTTGATATTGACATGACAATGTCACAAAGTCTTTGTAATGATTAGTTGTGTTTAAACTGTTTTTCAGAATGGATTATTATATCAGGCAGAGACAGACAGGAAAAAAGAAAACATTTCAACAACAGGAACTCAGTGCACTCCACCCACTTCCACTTCACACATACCGGCAACACCTGATACCCCACTACTGGGCCAAGTGTGATTTATTCTAATTACACACTGAACACACTCTCCTTTTTATTACTATCCATTGCACAGTGTACTGTTAATTGTGAGAGTTATGCTTTACCTCTGTTAAATTTAATGAGTGTAAACATTCAATTTCCAGGATTCATATTTTACCACTCAGATCAGATTAACTCAGATTCTAGACAAACCCCTACAGATGGCTCTACATGATCAACGTTAAATTAATAGTTGTCATTTATCAGATCATATACAGTACATATCTTAGGTCTTATATTATACATCCTGATAGGTCTGAATGAGTTGAATCGAATGGAAAATGTTGCATTGCTATAGGCTTACTTTGTACAGTACATGTTACAGTACATTTTAAGACAATGTATATGTGAGAGAATTTAGTATTTGCTTAAATTATGGTACGCTATTGTACTTATATTACTGTAAAGTCAACTTCAGAATGCCACAAAATCTCTAGAAAAGTGAAATGGGAAAACGAAATGCAGTACAATACAGTTAAAATGCAAAATACATAATAGGAAGGTGACCTTTAGGTTTTACAAGTGTAGATTTAATGGTGTATAAGCAATGGAGTCAATCAGAAGGTTGTAGTAAAGGATTGTGCTATATTAGCAGGCAGGATATTGGATGCTGTTGTGTAGTGGTTGCACAACTGTACTGAACATTACTTTTGAACTGAACTGACCTGCAGTAATTAGGTGTAATTTCCATTATAGTTTTTTTTTTATTACAGCAAATATTGCTATACATTACATGGTCATTGTATAAGTTTCTTATGAATCATGTCATTTTCTCTGATGTATGAATTTGTAACAGTTATTTTCTATTCAGTTTTTTTACTATTTTCAACCCCTCTACTCTTTATAATGTAACAGGTCGTAAGGCTGAACGTGCTACTGAACCCTGTACAATTTTCTGCCCAAATGTGATCTGGAATATGATCAGGCCTTCATCTCAATCCCTCACATAGAAGAGAACCCAACTGAAATTACTGAAAACATTGTATTGTGTTCTTAAAGGAAATTGAGGCAATATGAAATTGTTTTTAGAAAAAAAAAACGTTTGGAGAGTGGTGGCTTCCTCCTTGCCAGCCTGCCATGCACACCATTCTTTTTCCACCTTTCCCAAATTCAGAACTCAAATGAATGCAGGATAGTTGTGTAGACCCTTAAATGTTACCCTGGAATTTTTGTTCTTCCAGGATTATTCACCACACCACACACCTTTCTGGTACCTTTCAATAGTACTAAATGATACTCCCATTTGTGGATAATTTGCCAGTGGACTAGTGGAGGACAAACCCTTTAGAAATGGGTTTCTAACCTTTACCAGTTTTGTAAGCTAAATTACTCATCAGGAATCTTTTGTTTAATGCATGGCATGTAACGTGAAGATTACACTATAATAGTGGAGATGCAAGATAACATTCTTGAAACATAGGCAGCCTGCTGTTAAGGCCCATCTAGATATGCCACAGGGTCTCACTAACATTTCCATTTTATGCCTGCCAGACCAAGAGGTTTTATTTTCAGCTATTAAAAAAGCAACATTCTTCAGGGATGATCAGAGCCCAAAATAAATCAAAACACTTCCATCTCAGATTAACTAGTAGGGTGGCACAATATTGGGGGAAAGAAACACCACACATTTTTTTCATGCAATACACTGCAATTAAAATACAGGAATTTTCCACCACATTTTACAGAAGTTAATGATCCAACATATCAAGATATTGCACATATATTATTGGGTTTAATTAGCCTTACATTACAGTGCACATTGTAGTGACAATGCTGGGACTATTGTGCAGCCCTACTAATTTCTTTGCATTATTTGAGTAGTTGTTTTTGAGCAGCTGTCTTTTCTGCAAATAAATGCTCTAAACAGCAATATTTTATTTGGAATTTAGGGGAAATGCCTGACAGGTAGAAGGAATGCAAAGTAGCCAAAGGCCCACCAACCCCCATGCCTTTAGGTCACTCCTAACATTTTGCATCGTTTGTTTATCTGGGTTCTCTTCATCTAGTTTAAGGAGTTGTGCTGAAGATCTGATTGCATTTCAGGTAGATTTAAACAGAAACACAGACAACATAGAGCAGAGGTGGGTAATCCCTGTCCTGGAGGGTCAGATTCCTGCACAGTTTCATGCTTTTCATGATCAAGCACACCTGATTCAAGGTTTAGTAGACCTGTTAAAACAGGGAATCAGCAACCAGTGCTGTACTCCCCATTGCCCCTGTAATAGATGATTCCTCTTATTGAGTATTATTTTGAAAAACAGTCCAAGCTGAAACAGTCCTTATAACTTCAGTGTGAATGGGTGGAGCTAAACTGCTGTATGCAGAGTAGATGGATACATAGATATATATGTTAAAACAATCAATTAAAACAGGTGGTTTTTGTACACTAGTTTCTGTTCGTGGATTGAACATAGGGGGAATTTGGTCATTTTAGGTTTGGTCATTTTAACAACTCTAACCTGGGTTAGTTGTATAACACAGCACACTCAAAAGTCATGAAATTTTACCAGGGGTGCCCACACTTTCTAAAAAGACTGTAGGTACTGAATATTATATATAAAAAGTTTTGGATCTGAAATATAATCTGGAAAATACATAATACACATCCTCTGAATTCTGTATTAATAAAGTAGGTTACTATCACTGAAAAAAACAAAGAATCATGTAGACCTAAAAAAGTGTATGTTTTTGTCATACTAGGCATTACTAATAAATGACATTATTTAACATTGGTGAATTTTATTTATCATATTGCATTTGTCAACATTTTGTCAAAGCAGCAAGTCACTCTGTACTCATTTAAAAAGCAAAATAGATAAAAAGATAAAAGGCCAATGTCTTGTGTTCTCATTCAAAATGTTTTCATATCTTTTTCCATTTTTTTACCCCATTGCTCACCGTGAGACAGCTGTGTGAAAGTTTCTTCTTAGTTTCTCGGTTTACCATGAAAAGATTTACTGTAAAGAAAAACACAGCTTTGTGGTTATAATGGCACCTGGCGACTGCTGCAGTTTTTATCAGTTATTAGTAAATTGCTATATTTCCTAGAATGCTGCTATTATTTATTTTAAGTCGTTATGTGACGTATTAGTAATATTAGTTTATTAATATAAAGTATGTGACTTTGGTTGGGCAAAAAAGATTCACATGTGGTTTTACTATCAATTTAAAAGCCTGTTTTTTTTGCCTCAGAATGAAACAACCTTTAGTAGCTGGTTTGGGGCATAACACAGGGCTAACAGAAGCTATATATATATATTTATATATATATATATATATATATATATATATATATATATATATATATGTTTTTTTTTTTTTTTTTTGCGTTTTACCGGATAATAATGTTGCTGTCCTCTCGTGGGTGTATGTCAGTTTTGGGTGTGTAAATCTAATGAGTCAACACAACAGTTTTGGGGATTTGGATTTGGCCTGCTTTACAGCCTGCTTTGTTTTTTTTGAACGTTGTCACAACAGTGTTTGAGGTTCTCAGTGTGTCGGTTCCATGTACCAAACTCTCATTATCTTTATTTATCTATGCCAAGGGAAATGCAGTTTGACATTATAGGGCACCTCTATAAACTTTATGCAGCTGTATTCTCTTATACTGATGAGCTCTATGAGAACACTTGAGAGGAGTATATGCACTATGTCAGTTGTTTTTTATGCATGGTTGTGCACAAGCACATGCAGGTGACTGAGGTCTCTCAGCACTGCCACGGTTGCAGCTGTAGACGTGGCAATGTGTCGCATCCAGGAAGGAGCAAAGCTACACAGGAAACCTCTGAGACTGTCCTCATTTCACCTCGTTCAGCAGTCCGTCAGCTCACTTCACTTCTCCTGCTCTGCTCATGGTTGTCAGCGGCAGTGCCGTTTTCCTGGGCGTTATTCAGTTGTATGTAAATGCATTGACACGGCACTTTTTATAGCGAAGTGTTGTCCTGCTTTGTTTAGATGGTCATTTGCAGGAGCAGTTATTGCGGATATTGGTGCAGCGTTAGTGGATTTTTCTACCACACTCGCACAAGCACTACCTCACAAGCTTTCTTCATCCTTTTCTTAAAGCCAAGTGACCAAGCTCAATCGACCTGCTCAAGGAAAACCACAGTGGTGGACAGATGCAGTTGAATATTGTGATGCCTACGTTAGGCCTGTCATCAAAACTTTTTTTTTTATGTTATTTTCATTTTCAGACTTGATGCCGCTTGTATAATGATAATATGATAGAATTATTGTAAAGATAAATGTATTTTATTTTTGTTTGATTATTTAGACATTGTAGTGGGCAATAAAGATGATCAAAAATGATCATGTCCAAATATCATACAGTAAGCCAGTAATGTAATTATTATGACAGGACTAACTACATTAGTTTATTTTTCTTGATAGATATTTACACAAAGGCCAATTGTACAGATTTACAGGCTTTAAACCAATCATGTAGTTGCTCAAAATGCTCAGAAGGGGGGGAACTACTCCACAGAACGGTGGTGTAATTGAAGTATTGGAAATAAATATATAAAGACTTTGATATGCAGTGAGAAGGTGTTGCATATAATCACTGTTCTAATTGTGGACTCATGGACAAACTGTAGAATGCTGATGGATGAGTGGACGGACAGAAAGATAGAGAGAGAAGATGGAGAGGGACAGAGACTGAGAGCCAAATATGTTGGGTTTGACTGGTTGGCATGGAGACTGGGTCTGTAGCAGGGAAAGGGGTGAGAGTGTGCGGGTCACTGAGAGTCTCTAAGAGCCTCTCGTAGTGAACATGGCATGAGAGCTATTTATATGAAGGTTTTGTACTAATGAGTAGTGAGGTAGGTAGGAAAGCCCATAAAGAGATGTCCTATGTGCTGTACATTCCATGGCACGACTGGGTTTGTGGGATATCTGTAAGTAAAGGACAGCAATTTGCATATTTTTTAAATGCTGTCTGTATTTTGTGTTGTCTGTAAGGCAGCTTGTCTGGCTGCTGTCACTCCCTGCTGTGGGAATTGATGAGGTTACTGTACTGAGGACATGAGAGGTAAACAGGCAGATACTGATGATAATGTGCATGCCCAGATGAAGTCCCCTGTTCAATTTCACCCTCGCAGCAGTGTTCATTGATATTGCAGTGTGACAAGCGCTACATCTCGGTTAAAGCAAATAGTACAATCTTTAGTTTGTCCAATAGTTTCCATAAAAACTGCTAATACTGTTTTCTTTTCTGATATCAAGGGTCTTTGTGGGATGTTTGTCTCCCTGTTACTGCAGAAGCAGCCTCTACTCTTCTTGGATGGTTTTAGAACATGCTGAGAAGATTTGATTGTTTTTGCATTTTTACATTTACAGGATTTATCTGACGCTTCTATCCAGAGCGACTTCACATCAAGTTACACAGGAAGCAGCATAAAGATTGTTGTGTCAGGAATTGCTCAAGGTCTCTTACTGGTAAAGCATGGTGTACTTGCCCAGCTGGGGAAACTGAACCCTAGTCTGTCAGAGAGAGAGAGGGTGGTGTTGTTAACCACCAACACCAGTCAATCGTTTCATTCAAATGTGAGATTAGTCAGATGCTGATGTTAGATGATAAGCACAAATACTCCCCCAACTCATATTTGGTTGAGCTCCATCGCTCCAGAGAATGAGGGCGTGGTGACCTCATAGCGGCTCATATATTCTCTTCTTGTAATTGCACCATCTTACAACTTGGTTGTCATCTTTCTTTGTACTACCACAGCAACGCAACTGCTGCCTTTTGTCCAAATATTATATATAATATATAAGCACACCAGTCGATTGTAGACCAGTGCAAAAGAATTGTTATGGGCAAAGGATGTGATTTGACTGATGTTCAAAAGGTACTAGATCTAGGTACTCTAGATACTAGAGCACCAGGTGAAGGGTGGTTGCACCTCATAAACCACTAACTTTATAGGGTGTTCTAGAGCTGTCGTACTACAAGCTGGGTACTGAGAATGGACTTCTCACACATTGAGTGTCTCCCAATGGGAATGATGACTCTGGCTAATGGTTACAGAGCAAGCAGCACAGTGAAGCAGTGTGAACACCTTTTGTCATCTAAAACAGTTTTTTATTTCTTTTCTTAGATGATCTTTTTGTCAAATATACTGTATTTGTACATAGCGTAAAGATCCATACTTAGGACCCTCTTGATTATGAAAATGTAGGACACTTAGTTCTATCCTGCTGTAGAGAAGTGAAATGAGCCTCCCCATAACACCACTATTGCTAGAACACATACCATTACAGTATTCCTGCTGCCCGTTGTTCATTTACATGCTTTGAATTCAGGCTACAGAGTTCTCTCCCTTCTCTGCCTCTAAATCTCCCTTTCTTGCTGATAGTCTTTGCACTAATCTTAAGCCACAGAAAGAGAAGTAACTTCAAAAGTGGGATCTGTTATTAAGATTCAGGCGACGGTTGAAACGGCAGCCCTCCACACATGTGGGCTGTGACTCAAAGATAGCAACCAGGCCGGCAACAATCAACAGAAATAGTCACGATAAAGCAGATAACCAGCTCAAACGCTTACTGCTTTCAAAACATGGTTTCAGTTTCAGTCTTTCTAGTATGTCTGATGCACGCACTATGCTCGTACGCGTGTAAATCCTGTAAAGCCAAGAGGGGGATTCAACCACTTCTTTACAATGTCTGCAGTAATTCTAAGACAGAAACTGAGCTTTCGTTTGATATGAACCAGGGACCAGACGCCTGGCGGTTTTTAAATGCATGGGGAAGTTGTAAGGAAAGCTTATTTTTTGCTTTACATGCATTACATATAAAAACCCAGAAGATTTGACAAGACATTTTGCCCATCTGTGGCAGTGAACACACACACACACACACACACTAGTGAGTAATTGCAGCACGTGCACGCTAAGGAAAGTGATGACACACACAGCAGTTGGCGGTCATGGGCGCCTCAACCCTCAAGAGGAGAAAGTGCTCTTTCTTCACCGCCCCATCCCCAAGTTCTTTACTGCTGGTCTGGGGGATTGAAGCAGCAACCTTCTGGTCCCAAGCCTGCCTCTCCAATTTTTAGGCCACTGCTATATTTGTACTGTAGATATTGTGATGCCTGGTTACTAAGCCCAAACAGTGTAAAGACATCTGACTCCATCATTTTCTCTACAATGAACCATTTCACACCAAACAACTCTGAATCATTTTGCAATATTTTTTGCAATATTACTATCTCATTCTATTGTGTATGCATCAATAATGCTCGTAGATTAGAAGGCCTTAATAGTTAACAGCTTAACAGCTGCCCTTGTCATGCATCCCGCTCCAGATCTTGACCTTGATCCTTCCACAGCAGGATGATTTTGCAACAGTAACATTGAGCATTTGTCACGCGCTTATGTCTTGACGCATGTCTTGCTGTCACGGTAGTTATTCTACTGCTGTTTTTTTAATTTGTTGTGCTATCCAACGTCAACCAGGCTCAGACCTGGATCTCTCTGAAGCTGCTTTGTGTCAACATGCGTTGTAAACAGAGCTGTATAATTAAAACTGAATTTGAAGTGAAGTAAATTAAATTCACATCCCTGTAGCCACCTTCATATTTCTGCAAGTGGTTTAGCCAATGGCAGTATGGAAACTAGACTGTCTGATGCCAATGATATCTATGACCCCACAGGCACAAATCATATATGTGTAATATTCCTCCTTACCCTGTACCTACCTAACTGTACATGCTGCGTACGGTAGGCTATTGGCTCTCATTTTCAAAGGAGACAATACATGTTTCTAGTCTTAGCAGAGAGAGTAAAGCTTATGATATTGAACAAGGAATTGTATTTTGCTCGCAGAGTCTGCTGTTGTTGTTTATATGGAAAGTTGAGTGCCTGGCGAGGGGCTGTATTACCATGCTGGAGGGCTACTTTCAGAAGATATCACATAAACAACCCTTATGTATTTTTGAGATATGAATCATGAAGGATATATCAAAAATGAATATATTACTAAGGGCGTAAGGCCTTGATACCTCAAAACACTGCTAGATCTGTTAATAACTGTTTTGATAAATGGTATTTGCAGAAGTAAAGAACCATTTATTTTAAAGTTTAAAGAACCTACACACAATGTAAAGGTTCTATATACCAAATTAAAGAGGTTATTTTACCTAAAACAGTACAGGCAGGCCAAGAACCATTTAAGAATTTAAGGTAAAATATGTAAATATAGGAATCATTTAAAGTGCCTTATGGGAACTGAATGCACATAATTTCTAATAATTATAACACTACATCAAAAATACCAAACATGGCTTTTAAAAAGTTCTTAATAAAGTGCACAATATGGCACACAGTTGAAAATTAGCTGGTAAAACAGATGGTCTAACTCACTAAGAATAAGTTCTCTGAATAAATGAACGCAACTTAAAGCATCTGGGTATTATTCTGCTCCAATAGGTCCTTGCCTTTCAGTTCCACAATCTCATGAGGCATATTGTGGAGAAAGCTAAAATAAAGTGACATTTAACACTGAAAGAAGTTTGCTGACTGGGGGAGCAGGTTTATTGGCCCTTTGATTAATCAGCAGTGCTGTTATGTGGAATCTTGGAATAGTCCTTACACTCAGACTCTTTCTAGGCTAACTGTGGTTTTACCATTTTTTTTTTCAGTAAAAACTTTGCTTATTGACTCACGTAGTATTGCAACAGTATTGCTGTCGTGTAAAACAACTTCTATCTCCATTTCTGCCACTTTTTGATATAATATGAATCTGCCAGTTGTTTTTTTTTATATTTTTTCAAAATGTCATGATGCATGGGCCAATAGAAATGCTCCATGTACCCTGTCCTCCATTGATGGTTAAGAAGGGTTTCTTCTTCTCTTATAAAGTAAAAAAACAAATTGTAGTTTGACAGATATGTTAACATTACATATTAGGATGTACATAAGGTAAGATAATCCTTTATTAGTCCCACAGTGGGGAAATTATCATACCGGAATATCTGCAGTAAATAACATTAAGTACAACAGGTTACATCTTCTGTAGCTGTGCTCGTGTTGAGTCCAGTGTTGTCATGCCATTATTTCATTCTGAAACCCTGTAACATTTAAGAGTACAGTGTAATGTTCCAGCTCCACATGTCTCCAAGTTGGGCCCACAAGCCTTGATGAATACCCGGTGTTTATGCAGAACCCTGCTGGCTGACATTTCACTTAAGAGTTCATTTCATTCTCCTGCATTGTTCTCCTTTCCTGCCTGTTCTGCACACCCATAGCTCAAGTGGGCATTTGGAAAAGGTGAAATATGGAGAAATGCTTTGGTGTGCACAAAAGCAGACCACTACAAACGGCACCAGACTGGTTACGAACTGGGAGAAAGAGAATGAGAGAAACTGAACGAGTTGAGTGGACAATCAGCATAAATGATTGTTTATGTGTCACATAGTTTATGTTTTTTCCACAGATATTGAGACTTTCATGGCCTTGGCTTGTTTGGTAGAATTGGGTTGCCAGTTTGAGTGCATCAGATAATGAGGATTAAATAAATAATAACTGGAACTTCATTGCTGTTGTGTAAATAATGTATCTATAAATATCAGCACTATCGCACAGTAAACTCAATTTTGACTGTTTTTACTTTTTGACAAATCTGGCAGTTGTTCTTCACACCGCATTAGAATTTCATGATGAATGGACCGATAGAGATGCTCCAAAATGATTTAGAGATAAATTATATTTCTTCTCCTGTTAAGATTTTGTAGAAATCTTATGGTAAAAACAGAAACATAAACAAACATATTAAACTGTCACATACAGACATTGATATGGATGCTTTGACATGGTGGTAGGTTTGCCTGAGGGGTGAGGGATAAAAGAGTAGGAAGGGAGTGACCCAGCACCCAGAGTGGTATCAGATAAAATTCAGTTTAGGAGGGAACATTTAGGAGGGATTTGGAAAGTTCTGGGTGGGTTTTCCTGCAGGACATCACATGTCTATCTACTGAAGTTTCCTAACCACGCACTTTCTCTGTACTCCTTCAAATGATTCTTTTGGCAGTACTAATAGCAACCACACCTATAACTATCAACAGATCATTTCTGGGAGTATGTTGGAATATAATTATTTAGTAATATTAGAGCTCTAGAGTTTGCATGGTTGTCATTAGCCTTATTCCATCTGGATTTTTAACTAATATTTGTTTAACTAATTAGGAGGTAGTGTAGTTTCATGCGTCCTTGAATCCAATGTAAATGCACTGTACTGGCCAAAATTGTTCTAATAGGCTAATTGTTCTAGATGTTCTAAATGACCTTCTGTAAGTCCCTGAAACCAGAGCTTTCTCAGCAATAGCAGTTGTGTTGGAATCCAGTTAACAGTAATGTAATAATGAAAGCTGGTAATAGACGCTGCTGTCTTGTTATTGAGCGTGGTGTCTGTCACGTTAAACATCCATACTGTGGCCTTTCAGTCTGTTTCGGTTTTAGTCAGTTGGGCCATCTACAGGGAATTAGGGAAATTACACAAATACTTACATTTTTAATTGAGCAGTCAAACCTAATTAAATCATTACAAATTGCAACCAGAAACCTCTGCAGGTAAAAGCAGTCGAGCTCATATAGTATTTAAGAGCTAATTTCTGTAAGGTCTCCCAGGTGCCACCACAGTTTGAGAGTTTGGGAATCTAACCTAAATCTGTCCCGTTTTTTATATCCTAGTTTAGCATTGTTAGCATTGTCCCAGAATTAGAATTGTTAGATTGCTAGAATACAGTGTTTTGCGCATTCTAACATCATGGAAACACGTCCACAGATAGAAGTTGGACAGTACTGTCTGCTACTGCATGACTGATTTAATCAGAACACAAATAGATAGAAGTGCTGCGACATGGATAAACACCTGATGAATACAGAATTGTGTCCGTAGTGTGGATCGGTTGACAGAGAGATTCTGTTGCTGAGTCAGGACTGGTCTCTATATGTATATTTATACACATATATATATATATATATATATATATATATATATATGTATGTACAGTAGTCCTAAGTGTTTCCCTCCTCGTGTGTATTTATATCTATAGCCTTGCATTACTTAGATGCCAGCGTTGTTGTGCGCTGACTAAACTGGCCTGTGTGCCTTATGTGGGCGTGAGTGAGGAGGTGTGTGGAGAAGTGTTAATGAGCCCAAGCGTGTGTATGAAACCTATCTGCTCCGGGACTATTTCAGGGCAAGGGCAGAGACTTAACAATAGAGCTCAGTGCAAACAGAAGCACAGAGAGCGAAGGGAGGGGAAAAAGATAGAGAGAGAGAGGGAGAGAGAAAGAGAGAGAGAGAGAGAAGAGGGGGCAGAAGGACACAGAGAAGCTTTGCGTAATGAGTAAAGGGAGAATGTGTCAGCAAAGAGAAGAAAGACAGAAATGGAGTTATTGAGAGGGAGGAGAGGAGGAGAGGAGGCAACAAACCCAGAGTCAGATAGGGAGAGCGTGTGATAGACAGCACCGGTGTGGAGGGGGTTTGGAGAAGAGAGAGTGAGCTCCGCGCATTCGGAATAAGCTCCACTGCTCTCAGAGCGCCGTCACTCGAAAGCAACAACTCCACCTGAGGAGGAAAACACCGGCATCAAACTGACTAACCTCGGAATCCAATCTGCACAACTTCCACCAGCCTGCATAAGGAGGACAAAAAAGAGGAAGCCAGCAAGATTCCTGTGCTTTCATTCTCTTTTTCTCCAAGACATACGCTCACTTCTCTCAAACCCAGTGACTGACGCGGTCCCCGAAGTGGAATCGGAGTAAGGGGTCGAGCCAGAGCTTTCTCAGAAATGGGGACGGTGAGCGAACTTTGTGCTTCCAGCTTCCAGGCGTTCATGTGTCCCTCCGTACGTCCGACTGCACCTGCAGGTGGGTCTGTCTTCAGGTCATTCAGAGCGTATTTGTGTGTGTGTGTGTGTGTGTGTGTGTGTGTGTATGTTTGTGGATGTGTGATCTTCAGACAGTGTTCTTTCCAACTGACTTTGCTTTTGTTAAGACACTTAAAAATACAGAGGTTCTAAAGGTTCTATGAGCCATACCATAGAAGAACCTTTAGATTGGTAAAGAAGGTTCTTCACACTCACTCAGTACATCTCTTACATCTCTTAAACATGGTTCTTTATGGAACCAAACTTTAAGCATTGCTCAAAGAACCATTTCAAGCCCCTTTATTTGTAAGAGTAGTAATGTGTAAGAGAGAGAGAGTGTGTGTGTGTGTGTGTGTGTGTGTAGCCTGGAGCGAAATATATATTAGCCGTCCCCACGTTTCCACTGTTGAACTACTCTCCCTGACAGAATGTTATATCAGCCTAGTGGTGTTGCCGTGGAGATGATAAGTGTCCATAGATCATGGACATATTGTATGTCAGAAAGAGAAGAGAAAGGGTTGACATTAGCATGTAAGAAATAAGGCTTTGTTAGGAAAAGAGAAGCTCTTGTGGGCGTTACTTTCTACTGTAATGAAAGGAGAACTTATGCAGTGGTAGAACTTCAAGATGGAATTCATGGTTTTGGGGAATTGGTCTTGTCATTAAGCGCATTGTGTTTTTTGCACTTGTTTGCTACACATGAGAATAATCTCACCAGGAGGGGAAGCTAAGGTTGGCAGTGGGGGGTACAGAAAGAGAAAACGAGGTGCACTGTTGAGGCATCCTGCTGTTACTGAGTTTTACTGGGTGAAATCATCTGTGTTTTTATTGGTGTCACACATCAGTATTGATTTTTAGCCTTAGCTGTATTGAAAGATAATAAAGACTTTATGAACTGCATGTGTTGCTCCAAATACATTCAAATATTAATGGTTTCCTTGTGCTTGAAAAGGCCCACTGGTACTGTTTTAGGGAAAGCGCAACCAAATAAAGCAGGTCAGTCAAAACAAAAGCTATGTCAGGTGTGTAAGACCTGAGTTCATGAACCGTATTAAAGCAGCATTATGTGAGAATTGGCTTTTCTTGCTCCCGGGCTCCCTCTACAGTCGGGAAGAGGAATTTGTGCTTTAAGCCAACACTAAAGTGCACACTTTTCACATGCATTTAACAAGCTGGATGATACACAACCATCACTGAAAGTGAAAGAATCACATGAGCTGCTGTGGTAGAGTAATATTTCTGGGATTACTAATATGTTGCAGCGTTACCCCATTCAAACAAGCATTTTCCAGTATGCTTCGCTAAGGTATAGTGCATAGTGCAGTTTATGGCGTGCTAAGCCCGAAGTAGCAATGATCGCAATGCAGTTCTCCCATTTACAGGTCTGTGGAATATTACAATGGTTTTGAAGCTGTTCCCAAAGTAAAAATATTACATAATGCTGCTTTAACACAAATCTAAAAACATACCCAGATACAGTATTTGTTCAGTATTGTGATATTCGCTCTGACCAGTACTGCCTGGTACTATGTTTACTCTGTTTTTACTGCACTTTGAACTGTGAATTATGTACATGGTTTGGATGTGAATAGTATGAAGGAATCCTGTGCTATTAGAGAATCGGTGCCATACTCCACCTGTAAAACGTCTGTTTTGGTGTGCTAAGTGTCTGCTGTCTGCAGCCCGCCTCAGCGAGCCAACTGCGTTATTCTCACCAGCTGACAAGTCACTGCAGCTACTTCAGGCTCTACGGAGTGGCGGTACGTGGTGTCATAGTATCTGATGGGATTACAGTTTACAGTCTGTGCGACTCAGACTGGCGCTGCAATAGAGAGAAATCTATATTTAATATGAGTGGTTTGGATTCCGAGCTTATTTACTATTCTGTTGTAGACTGAGGTATCTCTGTTGAGATACCTCGAGCAGACCTGAAACAGTAACAGTAAACAATTCTAAGCAAACAGCACCACCAAAGCCAAGCCAAACACCATTGATTTGCAGAGATGATCCACTATTAACTTTAACTTTTACCTGTGGTCCTCTTCTGCTGGTTGCGAAAGTAGTAAAGAGCTCAAATGGAGCAGGATTACAAGCCATTATGATAATCAAATGCAAATTGTAGCAGAACTGTATAGACCAGAATAACTGTATGATGTAACTGCCTTCCATGCTTAGAAAACACCCATGAGCATGCACACATATACTTTTAGCTCTGTGGAACATTCCCTTGACCTTGCCAGGATTACAGTCCATCAGTGGCACCTTTGCTTTTTGGTTATACGTGAATACCTTTTATGTACAAGGCCATCACTCTTATGTCCCATGTATTGTACAGTCACTCTAGTGCCTTTTATACATCAGAAGGACATGACATGAATTCCTGTCAATGGAGAGAGTATTTTCATGAGGTCATGAACAACCTCTGGGCACTGAAAGTTTCCTCTGAGCTAGCCTTGAGAATTGCTGCTTCTAGTAGTTATTTCTGTAGGGCTTGCTTCTGTGAGTATCTATAATGTGGGCTTACATGTATCACTGTGCTAAGGCATGTGATCAGTTTTTTAATAACTCATGAGTAAGCTTGTTTTGTTTAAGAACAGGAAGTTATAATTGCAGTGTTTTAAGTTTTCATTCTGGTTTGTTCTTCAGTTCTGCTTACTTTGACCTTTCTATGTAAAAAAGGAGTGTTGGGGAGATTTTGGTCCACTGCAGATGATTTTTTTCATATCAAGGCCACACCAAACAAGGGCTGATTTACAGAACACCATTGGCCAGGTGTGAACATATTAGGCAGCAAGTGAACTGTCATTTCTTGAAGGTGATGGTGTGTTAAAAGCAGGACAAATGGGCAAGCATAAGAATCTAAGTCACTTTATCAAGGGTCAGATTGTGAAGGCTAGACAACTGCGTCAGAGCATTTCCAAAACATCAGGCAGGTCTTGTGGGGTATGTCTGGCATGCAGTGGTCAGTACCTACTAGCAGTGGTCTAAGAAGGGACAACAGGTGAACCGGCGACAGGGTCATGGTCATCTTAGGCTCATTGATGCGATCCATTGAGGCCCCACCTTACAATGTACAGGACGGCTGCTAATGTCTTGGTGTCGGATATCACGGGAAGCCTTCAGGGGTTTTGTGGAGGCCATGCCTCAAATGGTCAGCTCTATTATGGTGGCACAAGGTGGACCGTTAATATTAAGCAGGTGGTACTAATGATATAATAATCAAAACTGATTGATACCCATTGATACTCAAGTGATCTGCACTCAGCCCATATATTGTTATTTTGGCCAATATACATACTATAAGTTATGATTTAGTAATAGACATAATCATCAGTGCACCCAAATGTACAGTGCCGATGCACTGATGATGGGTGTGGAAATCTCATACCTTTTGTGGACATTGACAGATTTTCCCAGGTGAATGAGTGAGTGCCTGTTTCTGCCTGGGTAAAACACCAAGCCTTTTCTCTCCATCTCTAGCAGCACTTCTAAAAATGTCTCTGTTTCTCCGCCAGCCTAGCAGGTGGCGCTAACATGTCAGATTGTCAAAGAAGCAGCGTACCGTCAAAAACTGACCTAAATAAAGTGCTAAGCTGAAGAACATTTTCTAACAAATAAATAATTCCATATTATGTTCTCCATAACTTAAACTCACAGCCAAGATCAAAAGCTTTATCAGAAAAAAACTACTATAAGTTTTTTTTTTTTGTATTTACATGCATTTAGTTACACCACTGTCTGTAAATCGCCCACGCAGGAAATTCATGTTAAGTTTCTCAGAAATCTACTTTCTGAAGAGCACTTTTAAAAACGTCATATAATTACTAAGAGTCAAGTAATTACTACGGACACGTGGCCTAACAACCCATTGTAAGGGGAATAGTACTTCATGCCTATGCCTGAGAACTGTCAAAAAAAGTTTGTCTTTGTCTTTGGTTGTCTTTATCTTGGAATAAGTATAGTTAAAGGAACAGTAAGTACTAAACAATGGCAATCGTTTCTCAAGTGGGTTACCAGGTTGAGGACAGTGAACCTCAGGAACAAACAGATCAGAATCAAAAATACTTTATTGATCCCAGGAGGGAAATTGCAGTTGTTACAGTTGCAACCAATCATGTAAGAATAAACACTCTATAAATAAACCCTCTATAAAATAAAATAAATTGAAAACAAAGAGAGAAAAAATTGAGAACTATGAGAAATATATACATATATAAATTATATGAATGTAGTAAGCGGTATAGTGGTAATCACTGTGATAATAAATATGGAAAATTATTGCGCTCAAGATATTGCACACATATTAAATTGAATTACACTACTAATATTATTGCACATATGAACAGTATAATTTGAGTATTGCACAGATGAGAGTCACACACTGAGGGAGGAGTTATAGGGTTGGAATAACCTCCTGTGGCGCTCCGTGGTGCATTTTGGTGGAATGAGTCTTGCACTGAATGTGCTCCTGTGTCTAAATGGCTGCAGCCCGCAGTGTTTCCTTGCTGTTGTGTTCCATACCGGGTAACCTGGGTGTGGCAGTAGGACTGGGGAATGGGTGGGATAGGCAGCTAGAACACAACCAGATTTCCACACCGTACCTGACAATCCAAAGACTGTTGTCAGTAAATGCTAGTGCTTAAACTTATGTTTCTTTAATATCTGATTACACATTCTGATCATTTTAGTAGAGTTAGTACATAAAATGTAATACTTAATGGACCTTTAAAACCTTTAACTGACACAGTGGAAAACCGGGCTCATCAATATTAGTGCAAGTGTTCTTATTATGTGCAAGGTCGTTCTGAAGAAGGTAAAAGAAAGTTCTCAGGAATGAGTAGAACGTGAATATGACAATAGAACAGTAGAGCAGTAGAGAGCAGCAAAGGAGTAGGACGTAGAGGTGAGTAGAGGGTTCTCTCAGTCTTCCACACATGCAAACTGATTGTGATTCAGTAGCAGTGGGGCTGGATGCTGCTGGAGCCAAGGATTGCTAATGGTAATGATGATGAGTCAATAAAGATTTCAATCAGCCTTTTTTTTCTGGGCGGGTGGCATTTATCATCATCCTCCTCGTTCCTTAGAATCGGTGTGTGTGTGTGTGTGTGTGTGTGTGTGTTGATGAGAAAGAGAGAAAAGGTTTTCGTGGATGGAAAACATGAGGGAAAACATCTGTGATAGAGTCCTCACACTCTGGACTATGTGCGGCCACAAAATAATAAGCAGGGTCTAATAGCGAAGTGCATTTCTGTCTTTGAATATGACTCTTATTCATTATTCATGTTGGGCTGTGCTATTTATTACAGTCATTCTCATTCCTGTTTATTTATCAGACAGATCATTCATATGTCTGAGCCGGCCACAAATGGGACCAGTCTGACCTGCCAGCAGTGACAACATACACACTCATTGCATGCGCACACAAACACGCACACATCTGTTGCTAAACTAGCACTCCTGCAGTTATCTTGGCAACAGCTAGTTTGCTGAAAGCCTTGTCATTTAAATCTTTTCTAATTGAAAAATGATTGTCTACATCTGTTCTCATAATTACAGGCTCAAAGATTCAGAAAACTACTCATTTCGTCCTCAGCATGAAGACATATTTTAATGGGAAATATACTGCTCCCGAGCTCGTGTACGCCTTACTGTAAGCCTCCTTGAGCACTGTTATTCTTTTCCCTTCATCTCAGTGAGAGTGGGCTTGAGTTATTCTTAACTTTTAACGTTCATTGCTGGGCTCTCTCTGCCGTTGTTTTCCACAAAGCGCTAGCTGTGTGATAGAAGGTACTGATGTCCTTCTTCAGCATGCTAATTGCATGCCACAGCAGAGTCACGTCTTCCACTCCACTCCCACTCTTCTTGCCCTCCCACCTCACATACTGTAAGTACACAGATCAGCGCTCACCAGAGGAATGAGTCGTGATATGGAGTGTGATTTTAAAGAGTAGTTCTAAAGCTATGACCAATCTCTATATTATTATACATCTGCTGGCACGTTCAGCCCGGTAACAAGAAGGCAGCGAAAGCATTCAGTTCACTGCAGTTTCATTTGTTTCAATGCAGTTCAGTTCAGTTCATTCAGTAACAAGAAAGCAAACCATGCAGTAATGCTAAAGTCCTATACGGATGGGATTAGTTTTACATGGGAAGATGGGGTAATTATTACCAGAGTTTCTCAGTGATTCTAGTCCCGTCCGAATGCGCCATGTCAGTCATTTTTATGGATTTTTTTGTGGATCTCAGTCATTCATGCCAAGATTTCTTATTCTACATGAATCAGACATCCTATAGTAAAATGACCTTACTCCACCTCCCCATGTAAAGGTCTTAGGTCCTAAGTCTTCTAAATGCTTCTTGGCTGCTGGAAAGTCAGCACTGTCCACAAACCAGAAGCCACACTCCATTCATCTAGTTTCTAGTTAAAATGGCCCTCAAGTATATTGTTCATTTTTGCAGGAGATATTTTGGAGAATACTGGATGTAGGTTAATGTCTGCATGGGGAGCCTGCATGAGGAAACGGTTGAAAAACCTGAAAAAAATGTCCTGAAAAAATGGAACAGCTAACAATCGTGGAAGACCACAAAACCTGTCCCTGTCAACAGGCCTTAAAGATTTTATCTTCAAGGAGAGTGAATATCAAGTGTTTCTGTTTATCCTTGTCCATCCATAAGAAGCCAGCTTCATACTGAGGGACTGAAAGAATGTGCTGCTGAGCAAGAAGCTGTTACTGAGAAAATCTAACAGTGATTAAACACAATAATGACTAGTTACCCCAGAACCCAGACCTCAACATTATTAAATGTGTTTGAAGAATGTGTTTCTTGTATGGGAAAAATGGGAAAATTCTCTGAAAACGTCTAAAGCCCTATTTGGACTGGATTAGTTTTACATGGGGAGGTGGGCTACTGCCATTACTTTCTTAATAATTTTAGGCCCGTCCAAATGCACCATGTCAGTCATTTTTATGGACTGCATGCTCCTGCACCAGTAAAGATTCAAGCATCTTTTACTTTCTGTACAATAAGCCATTTTAACAACTTTAGATTAAGTTCACATTTGTGGCAAACCTCAGTCAAATCCAGAAGAAAAGCCAAAGACTCCTCAAAGGTGCACCGCTTCTGGCAACTGTAGTTCAGTCATTGTATAGCGTAGCCTAAACTGAAATTTCATTATTACTACAAGTGGGTTATAAGATTGGTCATCATGAGGGCAGTAAATTGTACATTTAGTCTTGACAAATAAGAAGATTGGAACAATATTAGCAAGTTAAAGTTGTTGATTGTCTTTGGCGTGGGCCCCGTCGCTGGCCCAGGTCTTGCGACATCTGGGCTCTGGGCAGCCGTCAGGACAAAACTGTGGGCAGTGGGGAGGAAGGAGGAGAGACGTGATGTGATGCCACTTCTAAAAGCAGCAAAGCATGTAATTAGAGGCCTTTTAACACAGGTGGAGGCTGGTGATTGGCTGAAGAAAGGTAACATTAGGGCATTAGAGTCTCCTGGTAGAACTTTCGCTAGAGCTTTCCTTTCTTAACCCGTGTGAATTAGTCATGAATTTTACAGAAGTCCTGTAGTAAAACTACATTACACCACCTCCCAATGTAAAACTAATCCTGGCCACATAGGACAGCGTAAGATTTAATTTAGGAGAATTTTCTTGCAAACAGCTTTAAAAATAAGAGTTTCTGTTAAATATGATCTCTATTTTTTTCATGATGCTGAAAAAAAATTCTAATGAAGAATGGAATTAATGACAGTTTTGACTGAAAATTAGATGGAGTGAGGTGTCTGATTTTGTGCACATCAGTGAATGATTCTAGGAAAAACCTTAAAACAGTGTGGAAATGTTAATGGACGTTGTTTAATTTTCAGAAAGCTTTTCACATTTACAAAAATGCTTCTTTAAGAACCATCCACTGAAAGTGTCTTTAGGGTACCAAAAGTGGTTACTTTATGTAATCGGTCTAAAGAACCCTCTTTGGCGCCTTCATTTTGAAGAGTGTTGTCAATTTTCTACTGTACATGAACCGCGTCCTACTTGCATGCTGAAAGTCTTGCCACATCAAGATCACTAAGTGCATATTCATGGCTCTCAGAAGTAGAGTAGTGAATAATACATTTGTGAATGCCTCATGAAGTTTTCACTGATGCTTGTAATCTCAACCCAATACCAAAGTCACTTTGGCCAGCCAAGTTCGCCCTCTAGAAACATGCAATGTGTAAATTCCCAACGTTTTTATGTATGTGAAGTACTGACAGTATGCCAGAAGAGGAGAGCAGAAGAGATGTTGGCGGGAGTTAATCAGAGAGGAGAGAGAGGGATGAGCGTATAGATGAAGGTGCGACGTGACTGGAGTGACACATGGTTAGGCTGCGAGTCTCTGTAGCCATGCTGCTGAGGAGTCATCAGTGCCGCCCACTGATGGATCTCCCATGATGCCCACTGAGTCACACTTCCATCTGAGGGAGCTACTGTCTGTGACAAAAAACACTGTAGGACAAATGACACCATCACAGTTATTCTTAAATTCAGAGTACACATATATCTCTGGCTTACCTGTTGTTCTTCCTCAGCAGCTTCACAGTCTAGCCCACTACAAACACACTGAAGTCTTATTTCACTAATTCTACTTTAACAACTTCACATTAGTCATAAATGTGTGTTATATTTGACATCCTGTGATGTGCTGAACAGAGCTGTATCATTGGTACATTGTGAGTGTTTACTGCTTGTTGCACCACCACAGAGATGTTCACAAGTTGTTTTTTGTGAGCCTTAAGTTAAGTCTTGAGTCTCTAGAGTGTGAGTCCATGTCGAATGTATAGTGTTTAGTGGAGATGTTTTGTTAAATTCCGTTGATATCTGTAGATCCTGCACTGCACAAAGGTCAGCCCATATCGAATTCCTGTCAGGTTGGGCCAATGACTGTGGAAAACATGGACGCTGTGGTTCCATTCCCTTTCCGTTTTATAGAAATAAAGCCGAAATTGTCCGCCATGTTGTCGAATTTGCAACCAGACTGCACAGTAGGGACCAGTAGGGACTCATTTAGTAGACCCGACCCCTTCTTTCAGACCAAGTGTGTCTCAGACCGCCTTCATTGAGCTTCCAGTGCTCAACAGTGTAAGTTCCACTACAACTCAGCTACTCCATGTAATAAACAGAAAGGGTGCAGTATAGGTCTCTGCCAGCCAAGGCTGTCAATCACTTCATTCCTATATTAATAGTCATTCCTATATTCCTATAAGTGTAATCCTATATTGTATATTATTACAATTTAGCAGAATAACGTTTTTAAAAGACTATAAATAGAAATATATAAATAACAAATGTACCATTATTAGCACAGTGACATCTGTGGAGATGGAACAAAGGTTTAGGAGTTTGAGATGGAAAATGGACTGTTTGTTCATTGAAACATGAGGGGGGATGGGTGGAGTTTCACATTAAATTCAATTAAACTTTATTGTCATCATACTAATACAATCTTGTACAGTACACAGAAACGGTCTTCGAGGCATAATAGGAAGGACGTACAATAGTGCAAGAACAATAGACAGAACACAAGACAGGGTGCCTAGACAAAAAATACAAAGACTATAAATACAATAAAAACACAAATATATAAACTCAAATATGGACATGTACATTGGGTTGGACATGGCTTCAGATAATGCTGATCATGCTGGTCAAGCTGGTAGGGATGGCTTACCTCTTGGACAACATAGGGTGTTTTTATATGAGCTTGATGGTTTAACTGGTCTACAAGCATGATCAACCTGACCAAGTTAGACCACCAGTATGACTAAGCTATTTAGAGGTGCCATAAAAGGCATTTATTCAATATTATATTATTTGCTTGTGAATTTGCGTGTATTTAGTAAGTATGTGACTGTGGTTGATATGCATTGATTTCTCATAATTCTTCTCTCAGAGAGAGTCTCTCACTGCTGTCCTCTCACTGGATGTAGAATGCTACCTAAAGAGATCGTAGCCTGGTTAACTTTCAGCCCAGCTACCATCTAGCAATCGCTCACTTTCCCGGGTTTGGCTTTTTAGCATGGTGTGATGATGATCCCCTTATGATCTGTAGTTAGTGCTAGCCTGAGGTACTCCACTTTATACGTTGAAGAGAAGATCGGTAAAAATTGGTCGGCTAGGGATTTACCCTGGGGACTTTTTCTTCATTGCGTGCTGCTTTTGAGCTCCTCTTCTGCAGACACTGGCACACGCAAAGCCGTCTGTTAACTGGCAGAGCCTGGTGGTGAACTGACTAAACTTACTAAAAGTATCAACACCCCCATATTCTCCTGAAGTGGCTGTTGCGTTATACCGCATCACAGTTTTGACTAGGGATTTTGCGAGCGGACTGGGTGTAGGTGAATGTTGGGGGTATATAAAGAGGCTATTTTAGTTTGGTTGGAAGGCACAGCAGTTTTTGGGATTTACGGTGTGTCACCACCATATACTGAACTCTCATTATTCAGCTATGCCAAGGTAAATATAGTTGTCCATTCTCGGACACATTTGAAGCTGTTTTGAACCAGCTGTGAGCTGCAGAAAAACTGCATTATAGTAATGACTGTTACTTTACCTGATTTCTGCCCTCAGCCCGTGGCTTGCAGTAACTAGTTTCAAGGCCAGAGCAAACCTACCCACTGTTGTGGTACTTTCTCATTTTCAGGGGATGAGTTAGACTGGAATTTCAGTAAAGAGTTTGGCATTTACTGCAGATGATTGAAAAATGAGTGAGCAAACAAGAAAAGAAAATGAGAGCCTTTTGAGAAGTGTGCAGTTATGCTGGTTTCCTCCCACCGCCCAAAAATACATAGTAGTTGAATTGGCTATGGACGTAACTTGTTCCTACGTTTATGTGTGCATGGTACCCTGCAATAGACTGGTGCCCTGTCTAGAGCGTACTTCGGCCTTGCCTCCAGTGATTTGAGGTAGGCGCTGGACCCGCTGTAATCCTGATCTGGAAGAAACTGATAAGATAGTGGATGGATAAATATATTAAGCATATATAAATCTTAAATGCTGCCAATTTGCTGAACATGAGAGGCAGTAACAGCTGCTTTGTGTTCTGATATTCTCCGAATTTATTTCCGTTCCTATTTATTAAAAGCTATGCTTGTCTAATTACAATATTGGATGAAAGTGTATATAGAAGTCCTAAAACAAGAAGTTGTTTGAATGTCTGTGTGTATTTAGATTCAGATAGCCCCACTAATTTATATAACCTTAAACTAAATATTAGAATTATCCTCATAGAATATTTATTTGGCTGTCACTTTATTATTATACTCCGAGTCTGAATGCCTGATGTCTGAATGACTGATACTAAACTGCTATCTCTCGATTTACCTGTCATGTAAAAATCTGTATACAGGCCCCAGTCTGTCATTGCCACGTTCGCTGTGGTCGTGTACGGCTGTATGATTGCAATGATGGGCAGAGTAGCGTTGGTTTCCTAATACATGGAATAGTTAGTGAGGGTCTGGGCTGCACCTGCCAAAGCCCTGAGTGATGAGCTCATAAACACACAGGCTGCCTCTGGGGCTCCGCTCTGAACATGCCCTTTAATGGAGCAAGCTGTCAGCATCCTCGGTACTGCTTTGTATTTGAAATAAATGAGGCTACTCATTTCCCCTCTCCTTCTTGCTTAAAGCAAGCACAAACTTAACACAAGCCCACACTGAAACATGCTTTATTATTATTATTTTTATTATTATTGATAAGTGGTAGATGTTTTTTTAAAAACCCAATAAAGGTGACAGGGATGTCAGGACATGACCAGCACACTGCTCTGCTAAAAACAGCTGGATTCTCAGTGAAGCACGGGAAGATTTAATAATGTAATATCATTGTGTCTCTGCCTCTCCGGACCTGTTCACCGCCTCGCTCACTGCATATCACACTGTAAGTCAACTACCGCCAGCCCTCTAAACTCCCTCAGTCTTTCTTCTTTCTCCTTAGGTAATCTTGTGTTTAAGGTTGTGTTGTTGTTATCATGTTACTACAATTCTCAGTACTGCAGTCTAGCTACAGGAAAAAAAAGAAAATGGAGCGAGACAGCCTTGTAGTTTCAAAGTGGGTTGGTGGGAAAATGTCCTGTTTCATTAAACTGTTACCTGTCAACTCGGAGAGAAATATAACATTATTTGTTGGCACAGTTTTGACTGTGTGCTTTGTACATCCAGGCCAAACGGTCCAGATGTGAGTTTCTATGTGAGTGTTATATGGGCACCTTGCCTTTAGAAGACATTCATGTGATCTAACAAATGTAATTTAGAAAAAAAAACAACACTGGCCGGTCATTAACAATGTCACATAAAAGGTCCACTAATGTGTTTTTAATATCACACAGCAGATCATGAACATGTCATGCAACAGTAGTACTATTGGACGATATTTTGTCCAGATGGCTTTTTTTGGGTGAACAGAACATGGTTAATGTATAAAGGCGTATTTATGGTCTTTCTTCCTAAGCTATTGTATGGTAATGATCATTGCTTTGCATCTTCAGTGTGTTTTCTCCTCTATTACTATGGTGTCTATGACCAGTTTCAGCATTTTGGGTTTTTTAGTGTAATAAGGTGAAGGGAGTGAAATGTCAGGGCTGTATGATCATTTCTTTTGCTGTTTTAGGAGAAATAAAAATGTGTTGTATTACAATTCATGCACAATAAGCAATAACCAGACTTGTTGGAATGGGCTACGTAAGGTTTTGGAATTAGGTTTTTCAGACGCTTCTCATTTTAGATGTGTCTTAATGTGTAGTAATACAGATAATCTCATAAACAGAACAGCTGCTGCGGTGCACTTTCTGTCATCAATTTGCTGCTGTTTTCTGTTCCTAAAGTGTTTTTGAGTCTAGTGTATTTATTACTGCAGAGCTTAGTCATGTTTGTGTGTTTACTAGTTTCTATCCCAGATCCATTTCCCGTCCTGACCCCGTATTCCGATGTGGATTGCATGAGATTAAAGGATGTTGGTGTTTTTTGTGACAGTGAATCCTACACCACTCCTGAGATTTGACTTCTGCTGATAGTCTTTTGAAACTCAGTGTTTGAGAGTCAAGGGAAAAAAGCATCCCATGCATCTGACAGTGCTTTCACCCTGAGACATCTGTCTAAGGGAATCCCCCTCTGTGCCCCCTGCCCTCTAGCACTGTATGGGAGCCGAATGATGAGTACAGACTGTGTTTGTTTGTGGGTGTGTGTGGGGGCGCGGTGGGAGGGTGGGGGGGATGCATGCTCAACTAATCTGCTCTGACGCTACAAGTCATAGTTGAATTTTCTTTCTTTCTTCACTGTGAAAAATGTTATTGTGTTTTGTGAGACCCACATGTTGCATACCAAACACCTAGCATCAGCAGAAACATCTGCCAAATATCTAGTGTCTAGAATCTGTGAAATCACTTAAAGTTTCTGCCATTTTGTGTATTTCCCTTTCCTCACCAGAGAAAGCTGGGCATTTGCTAAGCTAACAGGTTCCAGTAGTAAACAGAGGCAGAATCTGAAGAAATCTTTACATTAGGTTCTGTTAATAAATCAAAAAAATCAGAAATCAGAATCGACCAAGAAAATTGCAATCAGTGCATCTGTAGTTGAGATTCTATGGAGATTTTAGGAAATTTGTTTTTTAGGCAAATCTGAGCACAATATGAGACTATACTGAGATATGCACCAAAACTCAATAGGAGACATATGTAGGTATACAGAGGTCTTTATCTCAGGAGACACATTTGAGCAGCATGCTTATGCTAAAGTCTTAATCTCATTGTTGTCCAGGGAAAACTACTTAAGGGGCAGTGGTGGCTCAGGGCTGTAGATGACAGTGTTGTGGGTTCAATACCCAGACTCGGCAAGCAGCCGCTGTTGGGCCCTTGAGCAAGCCCTTCACCCTCCCCGGACTGCCTACCGCTCCGGGCATGTCACAGGCCAAATTCCATCTGTGTTAATACGGTTGTCTTGTCTTGAGATATTAATACTCAGTAGAAGACATATGTAGGAATACCTCATGAGGTCTTTATTTTATGAGACACATTTGAGCAGCAGGCTTATCCTCTGGGTTTATTTATGCTATAGTCTTGACAGTTTTCTTTCAGAGAGTGCATGGAACTATATTAAATTATACAAGACAGCAATATAGGGCCTCCAAACAGTTTTCTTTATCTTTTTTTCTTGAGTCCCTCCTTACTCTAATAAACACTCTGCCTTGTTGGTTCGGTCCCATTTATCTGGGCTAAATCCAGATGTATTCTGTAATCAGATTTACTACTTTCATGTCTCTTGGGCCATAGAAATAGGTCTTATTTCCTATGGTGTCACATATATTAGCATTAAATTCACTTTCCCCAAACGCTGAGTAGGCCATGTAAATAGGCTTTCTATCTAGCCAGCCGTGTTGCGAGGTGCTGAGGTCACACCTTGCTTTCATGCTTGAGAATGAGGAGGACCCGCCAGACTTTCTTAATGCATCACCATGACCTTTGCAAATTCTTCAGAAAGGACATCACACCAAGATCAAGGTCTTAGATGCAGCTGCTGTTCATCACTGCATTCTTTCTCTCTGAATGTTGCTCAGTATTTACACTGAAGACTGATTCAAGTTTGATGTTACAGAGATAAAAAAAATGTTTAGAGAAAATACTTGTGCCAGTCTCTTGCGTCCAATTAGGACGGGAGGGTCTGAGCAATATCCATGAGTGCTGTAGTGTGTAGGGCCCAATTAACTTGGAGGATTATTAGCATGGCTGTATGAAAACACTGCAGTCATCATTTCTTGTCTCAGTAATTCTTATTTATCACTCTCAGCGCTCACCGTCTCTCAGGTGTGCTTCTGCAGTGTATGAGGAACATCTGACAGAGAAAGGATCCATATTTGGGCCCATATGAGCAACATGAGGAAATGCAGAAATGTTCAAGCAACAAATAGAGTAACAAAAACCAAATAACTAGACTAAACTAGAGAGCAATAATTAAATGAATAAATAATCAAATATAGGGAGACAGGGTAGTCATAATGAATGGTTATTGCCTCCGCCAAAAAATGCCACTCAAACTAATCCCAGAGGTATTGGCTGGAGCTCCAGCACTCTACAGAAGTCAGTTTCACAGCCCAGTGCTGTGGGGCTTCTTACCCCTCTATCTGCATTCCAGTAGATAGAGGGGTATAAAGCTTTGAGTGGCGTTCTTGATCTAAATCTAATCATCCATGATCAGTACCTGATCACATTTATGCTCTCATGGCCGAATGCCATGAAATCCTCAAGCGATGTTGTAGAAGTTCCTAGTGTGAGGCCTTTGCTAAAGAGTAGAGGCTGTTACTACCCTTGATTTTGAAAACAACTCTGGAGAAGCAGGTGTCTACAAACTTGTGTCCGTATAGTGTGTATATCTGTCTCTCAGGGAGTTTGCTACTGGACCAGTCTTTACTCTTTACCTTGTCTGACACTTTCTGCTTCCCACTTTTCAGTCACTACACGTTTCAATACTATCTCAACTTCCCAGTTTAGATATTTGAATGGATCTAGGCTTTGATCAAATATGCTCTGTAGAACCTATTCATGTGCCAGAGATAGTCCCAAGGTCACATATTTATCTTCTGGAGTCTGGCTCGGGGTAGATTGAATGTGCGCATGGTTTAAGTCAGCAGTGCAATCAAAAGAAGGAAACACTGTTAGTATAAAAACAAGTCAACATTGCTTTAGAAGACAGGATGTGGCTATGGTGGCGCACAGATCTGTGGGAGAGACTATTTGGATGTGATTGTATTGTATTGTTGCCTACTTGCCTAGCCGATGTCATATACTGGCGGTGCCTCACCAAAACACCAGAATTTTACCCATATGATTGATGATCATAATTTGAAAATACCAGCTGCCATTTCTATCGTGTAAATATTTCATGAGAATTTGCCCAAAACGAAAAAACAAGTCACACCATGTCCAAAGGTTTGGGGACACCTGCTTGTCCAATGTTCCTTTCAAAGTCAAGGGAATTTTGAGTGAAGTTTGTCTCTACTGTACTCCCCAGACAAGCTCTGCACTGGATGTTACTGTGACTGTGTTTAGCCACAGGAGCATTAGCAAGGTCTGGTACTGACATTGGATGGTAAGTTCTGGACAAGAAATTTGGTTCACCACAAAGATATTCGGTTGAGCTCCACAACTCCAGAGAAGGCTGTTCCACTTCTTAACAGCTCACTGCTGGGGGCTTTTATACCCCTCTAACCTATGTTTGAGATGTTTAACCTATGGCATGGTGACTTTAGACTCAAACACAGCTGCTCCACAGCATCCATTTCTTTTGACAGTGCTTTTCTGTGGGGTTATACAAGGTGTGTGTGTGTGTGTTTATTGAAACACTTGTGTGTGTCAGTACTAAAGGCACCTTAATGCAGCTGAACTCACTAATAAGATAGGGTCTAGAAAGTAAAAATACTCCCCAGGATTTTATTCCAAAGACCTACACAGCTCCAGGATGCTTCAACAAAATCCTGGCCATGATTTTTATAGGGATGCCCCCTGATCTGATCCAAATACCTTAACGCTGCGTGTCAGCCGATACTGATCCGATCTGATCTTTGAGGTAATATAAATAGTACAGCCCAACAACTTAGCTAAGATGTGCTGTTAATTAACACTTAGAAACACCAGTATTTTTAGCACTGTTTAAAGTAATGAGACACTCTAAGACAGACTAAAATGTGCTCTGTGCGGAGCTAACTGATGTGTAATAACTATTTTATTACATGATGAGATTTTTTTTTTTTTACCTTTATTTAACCAATTTAGCCATCCTGAGATTAAAAGCCTCCTTTACAAGCGAGCCCTGGCCAATATTGAAAGAGCTAACTCTCTAGTTTAGAACCAAAGAAATGAGTGCAGTTCTCCCGCTGGTAGAACAGAGCATTTCCACAATAGTTTGGTTTCCAACCAGCTGTAATTCAAGAGTAAATGGGAGATGGGAGTTGTGTTAAATCTTTTCAAATGTATTTCTTGTTGCTCAGCTACAACCTAACTGGGTGGCTTTGGCAGCGTGGATGAAAACAGCATACAATAGACCAACATTTTAAGGAAGAATGGCTTAAATCAACCTTTTCTGACACTTTTACTGCTGCTCTGTGTACCATTTGTTGTTGCTGAGTCATGTTTACAGCGAGGCTCTGAGCCAGTAGTTAAGTGAAGTGGTCCTCTTCCCACTTTTTCTAAAAAATGATCTTTCACTGCTGAATCATGTCTGAAAACTAGGAGTCAGACTGTACTTATTTATATTAGCTTTATAAGCCGATACCCAATCCATTACAAAATGCCTAGATCAGCTCGGTCATCCCTATATTTTTACTTTCTGGACCAAAATTTGCCACCACTGTTGTCCACAAACTTTTGGTTGCGTATTTCGGGGATGCCGGGTTGGTTAAACCCTGTATTGTATCTCAATTCTACACTGTATAGTGTGGAAGAGGAGGTGCTGCTGTTTGTGAATATTGTGATACTCCTTATTGTTGTGAATCTTTTCAAAACAAAAACAAAAATGTTTATTCATAATAGACACTTTCACCCCAATTCCTCTGTTCATCTCTAAGAATACCAGTGTGTTGATTTCTAAATGAAGCCTCAGTACCATCAGAAATGATGTGGGCATTAAGGAATGGTACGGATCCTGCAGTCCTGATAAGAAACAGGGTGACATTGATATTTAAATGTATTCAGATAGTGCTGCTGGTGCTTCTGATTAAGGCCCACATCTGTTTTGCCACAGAAAACCTGAAACAGAAAACTCAGTGTGTCTGGGGTTGGCTTAGTCTGCCTCTCTCATACACACACACAGAAAGAGAGAGAGAGAGAGAGACCAGCAAGGAAAGCTATGTGTACTGTGCAAGGGTTTCTAGGATCTACCAGACAAGGCCCATCACATTTTCTTTTGTCCTGTTTGGTATGTTCATCAGGGGATTTCAATACTCTCGCTTTGTACTGTCACCATAAACACATGCAGTCGACTGAATAATGCAAAGTGCTCGATTTTCCTCAAATGACTTTTTCCAGTTTGATACAAACACATCTAACATGCCTACGGGAGTGTGACTGGGAGTAAGTTTAAGAAGGCCCCAAACTGTCCCTCCTCAGTCACTCGCACAGTCACCCTCCAGAAAGTTACTCTGATGACTATTAATTATTGACTGCTTTCCTTAATTATGGCTGATGCATTATTAATGCCCCTGCTCTGAAGTAAACGTCTGAAGTTTGAGGCAATTCTGCCTTCTCCACACTCAGCACCAGAGGCCCTCGTGCACTGAGAAATAGAGCAGACGCTGTGGAAAGGAAGATGGACTGTTGAAAGATATAAAGTGGTGGAAATGTGAGGTCTCTGTTAAAAATTAGACCAATTAGACCCCCAAAGCTCAGGTCTTCCCAAGTGGTCAGTTAATATGCTATTTTGGTGTTGGCTAGATCTGGATGGAGTCCTGTTGTTTTTCTCCTGCTGTTTTTGAGTCCAGAATAAGCACCCAGGGCCAGAGGGGGAGATTTTGTTTTTTACTCAGGTGCTTATGTTGCTGAAACTGGTGGGGGAAAGTGGGGGAAGAGAGATGACGTTAGCGTTTCTATTCTAAGTTAATGCGCTGTAGTTGAGTCTTTCAGAGCTCTCCGAGGTGTCCGCAGTATTTAGTCTGTTGGAAACAAGCCTGTTTGGGACAAAGAGATATTGGCACATTCATAAACTTTTGTCTCTGCTCTGTGTGGGGTCCCTGGCAGCGTAAGGGATAGTTTAGTCAATAATGAAATGTAATTTTCCCCTCAACTCAAATGTAGGAACAAATCAAATGTAACTCATCAAGACCTTTGCCCTGGAGCTACATGGCTATTGAATTATACCAGTTAGCACTGTGCTAATAGGTTAAGTTGTTAAAGGGGTCCTAGGATATCAAACTGTATTTTCTTGGCATATTTGAATTATGAGAGTTCAGTACGTGGAACTGCCTAACATGAACCTCAAACACTGCTGTGTCCTCCTTCAGGCCAGTTCTTAAACCCCCAAGACTGTTTCGCAACAGTCTGGACTCCAGTGGCATGTCTAGGCCCTGGCTAGGTCTTTTTTCATTGGTTGCTGGGGGAATATGGTGTTGATACTGGAGAGCTGCACATCACCACCATATTCTTCTAGCTCTGGGAATCTATATTTGGGAACCAGGCCTCATGTGTCTACAGAAGGGGAGCTCAAACACATCATGTGACAAAGGGAAAACTGTGAAGGCAAATGGGGATCCATGCTAGGCTAAAAGCAAAGCTAAGTCCAGCTGACACTAGTTTTTACCATCTCTGCTCTCTAGCGACTTCTCCCTCTAAAACAAACTGGACTACCTCAGTTGACTACAAAGCTGGAACTAAACACACATCAGAGGGTAAAGTACCAGACTTGAGAAAGCCAAAACCTAGGGAAGCGAGTGGGGGCAAGGCTAAAAGCTAACTGGCAGACTGGTAAGGTTGTGGGATCAGTTCCCCCTCGGGTCACTGTCTGTGAGGAGTTTGGTGTGCTCTCTCTGTGTTTGTGCAGGTTTCCTCCGGATACTCTGATTTTCTCATGCCTGCCAAAAATGCACACAGTAGCTGAATTGGCCATGCTAAATTGGGCATAGGCATGTGTGTGTGAGGGTATGCTTGTGTGTGGCACTCTGGGATGGATTGGCACTCTGTCCAGAGGATATACATACTCTGAAACAAACACTGTTCCTTACAATATTTTAGCAAAATATTAAGGACATTTGTGGAATGTGTACTTGTAATTTTTTGCCAATAAATGCCCTGTTTTTATTTTTATTTTATTAATTTTTTTACAGTGATTGCTATAGTATGCTGCTTCTTTGAGCTGTCGAAGTCCCATTAAAAGCAATAGCTAAGCATATAATTTTTTGTGCAGGGTGAAAACAGAAGAGCTCGTCTGCACAGTTTAAACAAAACACTGCTGTGAGTTTAATCATTATAATTGCTTAGACCGTAATTTCATTGATCAACACTTTTTCTTTCAAGGAGCGCACTGCTTCCTGAGCTGCAACACGGATGTCCAGTAATCTGCCCTGTTCATTATTTAAAGGCCATGAAGTTGTTCTCTAAGAGAACATCTTGTGTAATTACAAAGACTTCAACAACACTGGCCAGCAGGAGCCATCTCTGCCCTTCAGGACTGTTTTGAGTGCACTGCATGGGACATGTTTAGGGAGGCTGCGACAGAAGGCGACTCTGTTAACTTGGAGGAGTACACAGCATCAGTCACTGGCTACATCAGTAAGTGTATTGATGATGTCACTGTCTCCAAGACCATCACCACACGCCCAAATCAGAAGCCGTGGATGACTCCTGAGGTGCGTGCGCTACTGAGGACCCGCGACTCGGCCTTCAGAGTGGGGGACAAGGCGGCCCTAAGGAAAGCAAGAGCCAAATTGTCATGAGCCATCCGAGAGGCAAAGCGCGGACACGCCCAGAGAATCCACAACCACTTTAAAGACACCGGTGACACACGGCGCATGTGGCAGGGCATCCAGGAAATCACAAACTACAGGACAATGCCACCGTCCTGTGACAGTGATGCCTCCCCGATGCCCTGAACGACTTTTATGCACGGTTTGAGGCACAGAACAACACGTTGGTGAGAAAGACCACACCCAAGCCGGACGAGCAGGTGTTGTGCCTGACTGCAGTGGACGTGAGGAAAACTCTGCGCAGAGTCAACCCACGGAAAGCTGCAGGACCAGACAACATCCCCGGCAGAGTGCTCAGAGAGTGTGCAGACCAGTTGACAGATGTTCTCACGGACATCTTCAACATCTCCCTGCGCAGCTCCACTGTCCCAACGTGCCTCAAGACCACCACCATCGTCCCCGTGCCAAAGAAGTCCACGGTGTCCTGCCTCACGCCCATCATCATGAAGTGCTTCGAGAGGTTAGTCATGAGGAACATCAAGAACCAACTGCCCTCTTCATTGGACCCCTTGCAATTTGCATATCGTCCCAACCGCTCCACGGACGATGCCATCACCACCACCCTTCATCTCTCCCTTACCCACCTGGAGAAGAAGGACACCTACGTCAGAATGCTGTTCATAGACTTCAGTTCAGCATTCAACACCATCATCCCACAGAACCTCACCAGGAAGTTAAGCCTGCTGGGCCTCAACACCCCCCTCTGCAACTGGATCCTGGACTTCCTGACAGGAAGGCCCCAGTTAGTCCGGTTCGGGGACAGCAGCTCCAGCACCATCACCATGAACACTGGGGCACCTCAGGGCAGTGTACTGAGTCCTCTGCTGTTCACCCTGCTGACTCATGACTGTGTTGCGAAACACAGTTCTAACAGCATCATAAAGTTCGCCGATGATACAACTGTGCTGGGTCTCATCAGCAAAGGCGACGAGTCAGCATACAGAGAGGAGGTGCAGCAGCTGACAGACTGGTGTACAGTCAACAACCTTCACTGGAATGTAGAGAAGACCAAGGAAATGGTTGTTGACTTCAGGAAATCAAGACCGGACCACTCTCCGCTTAACATCAACGGCTCCTCTGTGGAGATCGTTAAGAGCACCAAGTTCCTTGGTGTCCACCTATCGGAGAACCTCACCTGGTCCCTGAACACCAGCTCTACAGCCAAGAAAGCCCAACAGCGTCTCTACTTCCTCCGGAAGCTGAGAAAGGCCCGTCTCCCTCCACCCATCCTCACCCTCTTCTATAGGGGAACCATAGAGAGCATCCTAAGCAGCTGCATCACTGCCTGGTTTGGGACCTGCACAGCCTCTGACCGCAAGTCCCTCCAACGCATTGTGAGGACAGCTGAGAAGATCATCGGAGTCTCTCTCCCCTCCGTCATGGACATTTACACCACCCGCTGCATCCGCAAAGCAACCAGCATTGTGGATGACTCCACCCACCCTTCATACAGACTGTTCTCCCTCCTGCCATCAGGAAGAAGGTACCGCAGCATCCGGTCCAACACGACCAGACTCTGCAACAGCTTCTTCCCCCAAGCCATCAGACTCCTCAACACAACTCAACTTCTGAATTGATATCTTTCTGGTACATGTACACTCTCCCTCTCTCTCTCTTTCCAACCATTTACCCCAGAGAACATGGGAAGCATTTTTTGCACAAGCATTTGCACTAATAACTTTACTACCTCACTGGACTCTATTTATTGCACATTGCACAACTTGCACACTACCGTCATTATTTATTATCCTCTGTCTGTACTGTGTTGTGTTGTCTGTCCGCACTTGTTTGTTGTTATGTTGCACTTGTGTCTTGTATGCACTGTCTATGTTGCACCATGGTCCTGGAGGAACGTTGTTTCGTTTCACTGTGTACTCTGTATGTAGTTGAAATGACAATAAACCCACTTGACTTGACTTGACTTGACTTGAATATTATTCTCACTAACATCCACTGTGTTCTGCACTCCGACAAATAAAGGGTTCTTTGAAAAAGAACCACTTTCCGTTCCACAAAGAACAATGCATGTAGTAGAGATTGTAGTGTGAGTGTGAAGCTCCTTTTAGCAATTATTATTATTTTATCAATTATAAGTAGTTTTAACCAAAGGAACTTCGTTTTCCTGCAGATCTGAGGGTGTTTCTCCTTGCCACCGTCACCTTTGGCTTTTGTTCTATCTCTGTTGGAGAAATGGTAGGGCTCAGAGTGCCTCAGTGGTGTAATGTGCTACCACTATGGCCTGTGGGTCCCAAGTTCGAATCCCAAGCTATGCTGCCAGAGTCCGGGTGGGTAGATGATGCACTCTCCCCTCATCACTCTTAAGCGATGTTGGGAGGCACAGGTGTCTGCTAGCTGGTGAGGGGGAGCTGGGGACCCGAAACCTTACTCCAAGCGTGTTGGCTGCCTGGCGATGCTGCGCTGGCAGCAGTTTGAAAAAAGGCGGTGGCTGGCTTAGGAGGAGACGTGATAAGTCCTTACCCCCCTAGCTTTGGGAGCATTGCTAGTGCTAGGGGAGCTATGAACGGCTGGGTTAATTGGCAGTACCAAATTGGTCCAAAAAAGGTCAAATAATTGACAAAAAATAAAATATAAATAAAAAAAATATAAAAATATATATATATATATACAATATGATATATATATATATATATATATATATATATATATATATATATATATATATACATATATTAGAAAGTTGTTCTCCTATAGCATCACTCTAAAAATCTTTTGAAGTATAATTTTTTTATTTGTCCTTTCTGTATGAATGTTTTACTTTAGGTCTAGGATTGAACCGTAATGTCATCGGGTTGCTATAAATGGTAAAAAGTAGTGTAGTTCAGTGAGTCTGAACCCATGTCCTATCATCATAACATGGGGTGCATAATCAGGGGAAATTATGTTGCATTTGAGGGGCACATAAATATGCTTTTTATTTAGAACACAGAGGATAATTCAGAGCTCCAGCACCATGGTAACAAAGCTGTTTGATATGACATTTCTGTTGGTGCTCATAGCTATTTTAGTTTTGTTGGATTTTGTTGGTTGCTTTGTTTGTTACTCCTTAAATCTGGATGGCTACATGTGTGTAAGTGTGCATGTATGCATACATGCATGTGTTGTTGTGTGTGTGTGTGTGTGTGTGTGTGTGTGTGTGTGTGTGTGCGTGTTGGGGATGCTTCTCAGGACTGTATGGTTCAAGTAAGCATCCCTCACACATCGTTTGTCAAGCAGTGCACACACACATGCGAGTGTGTACGCAAGTGTACGAGTGTGTGTTTGTGCGCGTGTGGGTGTGTGCTTGCGTGTATACTCAACACACCAACTATGTTCACCTTAATTAAAATTCCAGTTTAAGCAAAGAACATAGAAGCGCTTATTGCCATGACAACTGGCCCTAACTCATACTGTTGGGGAGAAAGCACACAGTTTCTGTTCTCTGATTATTAGCCAGCAAACACAGCTTCTGGCATTTAGACATCTTTAACTGTTTGCTGTCTCATCTCTTAGTACTACTAATTAGGCGTTTTGTTGGGCAGGCCAATCAAGATTAAAAAAAAAAAAAAAGTAGGATGTGTAATGTGTGTAATACCACAGCTATCCACTGGAGGTCAGTGCAACTCAAGTCTCCAGTGTGGGGTTACCTGCTGACAGTTTGTGCATTTATTCACCTTACCCTTTCTCTGCACACATGCCCGTTGTGTGTCAGATGCAGTGGACACCTATGATTTATTGTATGTTAGCCAAAAGCTCAAGAGGAAAGTCAGAAATGGATCACTGAGGTGCGTCAGGCCTTTCAGAATCATGAAGTTGTTGACCTTTAGGTTTTGCATTTTGCACATCATTGCTGTCTGATAAATAATAACTAAAGTAACTTGATTTTAGCCTTTTATTGAACCATTTGTATTGGTCCATTTAAAATAACATTCTCACACAATGTGACTGAGTAATTACAAGGCGTGATGTCTTTTACACAATGTAAAAATAACAACTCTGGAATAAGCTACAACACACCATCTCTTTGCTCAACAGCCGAAAGACATTACTGTTACCATTCTCTCACGTGTCCCAAACCCCCTACTGATCCTAAAGAGGTGATTAAGGAACAGGATTTCTTTTCGTTGTGCTTTTTTAACCTATTTTAAGTGTAATCATATTAGTCATGGTTTTGATCAAACAGCCACGCTACTTAAGAGCAGGGAAAGAAAACAAGGCCCAAGTGTAGGGCGAGCCGAAGGGCAACTGTTATTCCCTCTTTTATTCCCCTGAGGGTACGAGCGTTCTCTCTGTCTTTACACGTGTCCTTTTGTGGAAAAGCTCTGTCATAAAAATAACTCATTTTTTATTTCTGGTCAAGTCCAACCCAAACCAACAATTTCTGGTCATAAGACTTTCTTTTAAGTGCTAGTTTGTTTATTGCTGTCCTGAACTGTGATTTCACCATGGCAGCGCTCTGCATAAACCGACTATTTGTGGACTTGCTCATAGTTTACCATGCGAGAAAAGCAAGTCAACAGACGTTTTTAAACAGTGAACATAAACTGCAGATGCTTGTCTGAAACTGCAAGCATTTCCTATCACTGCAAATCGCTTTATGTATGAGGACGTTGCCTTTTAAACATTTGATTGTTAATTGTTGCCAGCAGGTAGGGAAAAATAACATTAACCAATAATAATGTGTTTCCTTTCCTCTCCTCTTAACCACATCTATCAACAAAGCTCATAGAAAGCAGTGTTTCTGTCATGCTATGTAAGGGAACGGTGTTATGATTTTTAATTCACACTGCTTTTATAACTTTTATGACTTTACTGTGTTGTGAACAGACATTAAAAGAAAACTTGTTCTCGTGTACATGTGGCCCATTTTGTTTTCAAAAACGTACAATAATAATAGCATTTAAGATTTTAATACAAATCAGATACCCAAGTTATTCATGTCTAGTAAATGTATTATTTGTTATTATAGTTTTTTTAAACATATTTTTCATACATACATCAAGTATCTTGAGGTTTTTTGTAAAAATTTTTGGCTCATGCATAATCATTTTATTAAAGTTTAAAATAGTTACATTTATGGCATTTAGTTGACGCTCTTATCCAGAGCGACTTACAAAGTTACACAGGTGGGCCACTGTAGTGTTAGGAGTCTTGCCCATGGACTCTTTTTGGTGTAGCACAGCACAGTCACCCAGACCAGGAATCGAACCCCAGTCTCCAACATGGTGTTGTAGCTCCATGTAGTAGTGTAGTGGCAGGTAGTGGTGTTATCTATCACGTCACACCAACCACCAAAAGTTATATTATTATATTTTATAAACCAACTCATTTTACCTAAAATCTGCAGTGCACTACAGCTTTCTCTACCATCTAAGCTTTGTTTATTATTTTGAAAACATTTATTTATTTATTTATTATTATTTTATTATTTTAAAACCCATGAAAATACATATTACAAAAGCATCCTATTATAATGCTTTTCATCGTGTATTTTACACTGATACTGCTGCTTTGGTACTATTTTAAAACTGTAATTTAATTATAATTTAATTCTAATAAAAAAAAAAACATTTGCAGATGTCTATCAGTGAAGGCCTCTTTGGGGCGGGGCGCTCACGGCGCGTGCGCGCGAAGAAAAGGGGCTTATTTGACCACAGCGCCTGATTGGCTGCTCCAAGTTCTCTCTTCGTGAAGCCCCTCCCCCCTCTCGAAAAGCATGGCATGGCAGCGTAGAGGGCTCAGCTCAGCTCAGCGCAGCGCAGCGCAGCTCACTGCGGTGTCTGAAAGTGTTGTGAAGTGATACTCCGGAGCGGGTTTCCTCTTTTCGTTCGAGGCGAGTTCACAGAAGAGCGGTCTGGAGTGGAAGCGCTGGAGGGCTCGAAGTTTCCAGGACTTTTAGACAGTCTAGACTACTAGTTTGCTCGGCGGTTCATTCAGAGCGCTGTCAACAATGGTGCTGAAATCAGAAGATGGAGTCGGTGAGTGAGAGAGAGTGCGGTGCTAGTTTTTTCTCATTATTGCTTGCTTTATTTTTTACTCAGGTTTTTCATTCAATCTTTGTCGCTTTAGCTTAGTGAGATTCCTCTTCTCATATCTAGCCAGCTAATGTCCACTGACAGGTCGCCGAAGTGCAACAGGTCGGCTCCTCCAGGGCTAGCTTTCTAACTGACTGAACAGTGAGAGCCGGGGATCAGGCCGGCAGGCTGCCTGGGAGCCGCTGTGGTAACCGGACAATGTGCATTGTTGCTGGCTGACAGTTGTCGTCAATCACATGAAACGCTTCAACCTAAAACTGCCATAAATGCCCACACACGTTGTGGCCCTGTTTACACAGCGGAGAGAGAGAGAGAGGGCTAGCTAGCTTAGCTGAGGGATAGACCCTTTAGGTTCGGACTAGACAGCAGACTAACCTTCGACTGACCTCTGGGTGAGACGAGCTGTGGAGCACAGCACCCATCAACCACTGTCATTGAGGCAAAAGCTGGTGTCCATTATAGGGTGTTTTTTTTTTTTTGTTGCTTCAGTTCCAACACAAGCCCCCTCATTTTGTGTATGTAGATTTACTCCATTATGTGGAAAGAGTGGTCATGGGGTAGAGGGGAGAATCTGTATATCTAGAGAGTAACAATCCATCAGTTTTATGTTGGCAGGCAGTCTGAAATAGAGGGAATATAAAAGACAGTCTTGTTTAGTCTTTTGCTTTTTGTTTTGTTTTTGTTTTTTTCCACCCAGATTTTCCATCACCCCCCTTCTGATCAGAGCTGTGAGGGTATTAAGACAGAGCCCCTCAGTGTAATGGCACACAAACAGGGTGTTCTCTTCTAAACTGGTCTACAGTTAAGCTACTGACTGATTTGCTAGATAGGGGCCTTGTTAATGATGAATAAAAGAGAGCAAACCCAGGATGTCTCAAAGGGTGTTTGTTCGTCTACGCATCTATTGATTGTTTTTTTTTTTTTTTTTTTTTTTTTTTTTTTTTTTTTTTTTTTTTTTTTTTAAAGCCAAGATGATGAGCTTAAAATGTTCTGGAGTAGTGTTCACGGTCCTCAGCTAATTACCCCTCTTTTGATGGGTTGAATCGCATCTGGCAAAGCTTTAAACTGTGTGCTGGCTTCCCCGTGACTAACAGGAACCTAAAGGCTTTAGTAAGTTCGACCCTCAGACCAGTGTAATGTTTTCCCCCAACATTTTTGCATTACTGATTTGTACAATGACCGATAATAAAGATGTCACGTGACAGGTTCAGGGTGAGCGCGACAGTCTTGATTTTGTGTAATGGCAAAATCAAATTTGTTTAGGTTTTTGGTTTGGAATAATCACTAGAATGGCTCTATAATTAATGAAAGATTCAATTCTAATGAAATAATTAACATTACTGAAATAATTTACAGCTCTGATCCACTGTTGTGAGTATTACCTTTCAGATAGCAGCCATTAATTATCTGCTTTAAGGACACACACTTATTTCTTGAATTAATTCCTCTAGATATTGTTAAATGTACTGTTTTGTTAAAATTACTGGAGCCAAAGTATGTGTGCCCTTTACCCTAATTTCCTCCCTCACTGGAGTTTGAGTTTGGCCGACAGAAAGACCGATGTTAAGGAAAAGGTGGGGGAGACCAATCCTCTTTTCCTTCAGTACCCTCCTAACCCTGGAAATCCAGGTCAGCTGGGACTTTACTGGGTGGCACCCTGAAAGAAGCTCTTTAAATTCGGTAATGCTGCAGTTCACTCCAGTTGGGCCTTTGTTACCCAGGCGCTCCCAGCCGGGAGATATGGGCTAATCCCTCTTGCGGGTCCTAGGTCTTCCTCAGTGTCTCCTTCCAGTTAGTCGTGCCTGGTACACCTCCAGTGGGAAGCGAATGGGGGCATCCTTATCAGATTCCAGAAGCACCTCTCAACATGAAGGAGCAACAACTCTACTTCAGTCCTTTCCCATGTATGCCAGAGCTTCTCAAAGTCTGAGTTCCTGAACATGGATTAGAGAAGTAGATTGATTGGTAAATCAAGAGCAGTGCCCTTCAGGAGGTTTTCTGCGACAATATCTGAGCCACATTATAGCAATGTAAACACATCCATCACTACAAGACACATTTGACAACCAAAGTTCCACCTAGTACAACTGAAACACCAGTAGTAGTTGCAGAGCAACAAGCGAATTTGCATGTTCTGTCCAACACAGCGATCAGATTGTAGTCTGCCCAACCAGAGACCTCAAATCAATATCACAAAATCAATTAATGAGCAGTTATGTAAGCTATTTAAGTGTGAGTTCATCTCCATGTTGTTTCCGGTGGTCCGGGGTTCGCTTCAAGCGGACTCTGGTGCCATCTGCTTTTGATGCCATGCGTGGGGTTGTCACATGACTGCTTAGACTTACCACCTAAAAACCTGCTGTTTTTCGCTGCTCGAGTGTTTGTATCCCAGGCAAGCAATGAAAAGCAATAAATGGACTGAACCTACACTACCATTTAGCAATGGTAGAAAAGTGATGTTAGAAATTGCACAATTCATCCACGGTTTAAATGGAATTGTTCTGTGTGAAAGTAAACCAGCAGTAATGAGCCCAGAACTGCTCCTGGGTGCAGACTCCTGGGTATTTGAGACAATGGTGAAAGCCTTTGATTTTACTTTGGAGTGATGGGTGTAGTGATCATATCATTTTTCTTCTGACTCCGATACAAATAAGTCACTAGGCCCCTGAACCTGGAGGTCCCCAGACCCCACTTTGAGAACTGTGGGTATAGGCTTTATTGTAATTTAAATGTCTGTATTATAGCTTAGATGGGGAATAGTGGATAAACCAGTAGATCTGTGAGGGAGAGGCTTGTTTTTCTGCATTTAATTCAGTAAGACGAGACAAACGTAGACCTGAAACAGAGGATATTCGCCTTAATCAAACAGACAAATAGTATATAGAAAAAGCAACACTTTTGCCAAATATGTGCACATATGTTTTTTTATTTTTCATATATATATATATATATATATATGTATATGTATATGTATACGTGTGTGTGTGTGTGTGTGTGTGTTGTTCCAGCTGAGCTGATGATTTAAGACTGATTCATATTTTAGGGCTAGTGTACAGAGCTACCACAAGGTGGTGCTGAGTCTGCTAATATTGGTTTTCCTCCAGAGGAGGGGAGGGGAATAGATAGACCTAAAGGAGGGGTTAACTTTGACTGGGAAGGAGGGTGATTGCTCTCTGTAATGTGTCTGAAACCAGTGAGAGTGGCTGTAGTCATGCTTTACTGCGTGCACTGCTGGCTTCCTGTACTCTCCTCCAGTCTTCTCTTCACCACCAGCCTGCTCCCTTTCTCGCTCTCTCTGGACCTGAAGAGCCCTCAGCTCTACTAGCATCATCTTCTCAATGAGCACATGGGTCATTTGGGATTACTGGAAGAGACTGGAAACTCTTTTTGGTGTTAGTGGGATGCAGGAGCTCATCCGTATTCTTTAACCTGGCTGGGCAGGCAAACTGGACCAAAGGTTGTGATCCATAAAGTGAAGTAAGTGTTATGCACTGCAGTCCTCACTTCACCTGCAAGGACTCTGGTGTAGATCTTCAGTGAAGAAACCTTTAATGAATGAACCTTTTTTTCTAGTTTTTGTTCTGATCTATAGTTTTTCAAGTTACGTTGTTATTGCCAATACATTTGTCAAGTCATGTCAAACCCAGCAAATTGTGTGTTTTGTTGGAGGTGCCTCCATTGCTCTGTTTGTTGAAGGCTACTGTTCGTTGGCCCTTCTCTTATCAGTGTATGTGCAGGGACGCTGACTCCTCAGAGCAGATGTTGGGAGAATAGTGGCTTTGGTGAAGAACTTTGTGAACTTTGGTTGTAGCTTTTTTCATTTCCTCTTTTTGGCTGCTTTGTTTTTTCCTTTGAGGCCAAATACATGGTTATTCAGAGCCAGTGTAGCTGTTTAGAAGGTTCTTGCCTTAATTTTGTCTTCTGAAAATATGTAGCATTATTTTATTTCCTCATGTTGTCTACTTACCTCCTGCAGGGGGGGGGGGGGGGGTGGGTTGAATCAGTGCTGTGTATGCAGTCTGTATTTGTGACGGAGCTCATGTTTTCGGACTGAATGTAAGACGAGTATGTTAAGTAAGGGACCTGGGGTAGTGTGCTAAAGGTAGATTATGCTTCAGTCATTACTGTTCTGCTGCTTCCATCATCTCCCTTGTAATGAAGAAACATGCAGTATTTAAGATTTGTGCCGTTTGAGAAAAATGCAGGCAAATAAATTTGACAAACTTTGTGAATACCAAAAAATGATTCTCTGTCACAGAAATATACTTTTCAAAAAAATACATTACTGCTTTAACAAAAGTTTGTGGACACCTGTCAAATATTTCTTACAAATTCAAGGTTTTTTTTTTTAAAAACGCTATACTTAGGGATGGCTCTCTATTGGAGCTTTGATTGCATTCAGTCAGAAGAGCGTCTGTGAGGCCAGGTACTAATGTTGGGTGACAAACTCCACACCACCTCATCCCAAAGGTTTTGGATAGAACCCCATCAGGCCACAGAAAGGCCAGCTCCACTACCCCACAGTCAAATGCTGGGGGTCTTTATATCCCTCTATCTCATGCTTGGCATTGGGCATGGTAACCTTAGGCTCATGTGTGGCTGTTCTGGAGTATCCTATTCTGTTGACAGTGCTTTTCTGTGGAGGTTATAGGGGCTGTGTGTGTGCAGCTGAAGACCTTTGTCAGCAGTCAGTGCATCTTAAAGTAGAGTTCCACAAACCTTTGGACATATAGACTTATATATAGACCTAACAAATGTGGATTTTTTAGTACTCTTTTGATTGTGTGCCTTGTCTGTTCCTCATTATTTGCGAACCTCATAATAAAACAGGATATTGTGATATGTTTTGTGTACCATGCAAAAGCCTTCAAGTCTCAAGTATACTGATTGCTGTTCATGTGCAGAAAGGTGCTGGCAAAGTTCAGCAGGAGATAATAATTACACTGTTACTGTGATATGGGATATGCAAGGCAATGGCAGAAATATTGTGATTGCCGTATTACTGTGCAGTCACCAAAATATTGCTGTGGTCACCGTTGAACAGGAAATGACTAGGGCTGTGTATTGGCAAGAACCTGTCAAAACAATACGCATCATATTACTGGGGATACGATTTAGTATATTGCGATACTATAAGCCTGATGATGCATTGCAGTTTATTATTTTTTATGGTATTGTGTTTAGTAGTGTTAGTAGTGCATATTGTTGTTTGACCTTCCAGGTTTGCTTGGTGTGATCAGACTGAAAAAATGAGATGCAGTAGGTGGTATTGTAATGCTCCAGCTGTGATGAACACCTGCAGTGCAGATGTGCACCTGGGTGTTTGTGGTCTCATTACAGCATTACTTCATTGGTCCTTTGAAGACTTTGCAGGTGCTGCGATGGATTAGACAGGGTTTCTGTCTTGTTGGTTGTGGTTTGGTCAGTGCATCAGAAACTGCCTGATTACACACTTGGTGGTGTGGATACAGTAGTCTGTGTTTATTCTGCTACATATTACCTTCAGCTTTGTGAATATAAACCACTACTAGAAGCCATATACTTAAAAAGGCTAAGGCAAAGATATAATGAAAAGGGTTCGTGCAGATCCTTTACTTTGCTGTTGTATTGGTTCTGTAAATGGACATTATCTATAAACTGCAGCACTGGTGTAAATATCAGTGTGAAAAAATATCTTATAATGGAAAATGGATACAGTCTGTGGTGCCCATGTTTCTACTGCATTTCAACTGACCAACCTTCAGACAAGCATGCATGTAACATAAGCATTGTGCTGGGCGATATGACCTCAAATCAATATCATGATTAATTGATTAATAAATTAACTAATTATGATTAATGAACGATTGTATAAGCTACTTGTGTTGTTCAGTTGGCATTTTAGTTTTCCTCCTTGTTGCTTCCATGTCAAAGACTGATCAGGGCGGAGTCACACACATTGGTTAGTATGTTTTTAAGTGGACAGTACATATGGGGAAGTATTAACAGAATTGTTACACGTTTTAATTAAGTATAAAAAAAAATAGGAAAACGGACATGGGATTAGACACGATTACGTTGATTGGAGGTTCTGAATATCATATTTTGATTAATTGCCCAGCCCTATATAAGCGTTTGACTATAGGCTTCCTGTGCACCACACAACACCAAAACCAATTACACTCTAGCGATTGTTATATCAAATAATTTCACTGCAAAGTGAAATTGACAGAAATGTGGACCACACAGCAATATTAAACTTACTAGAAAATGTAAAAAACCCCAAAAACACAGCACTTAACTTCTAAAATGCGACCTAAAGACTAGGTTAGAAGTAGTGATTCTGTATATTGAACTAGTGTAGAATATTACACATGCTAAAATATTCAGCCAACAGCAGCTCAGTAGATAGAAACCAACCACCCAATCCATTTGAATGTAAAAGGTTAACAGTTAAGTACAGTTGTAAACTGTAAAGTTAACATAACCGTATTCCTACACAACCCATTCTGTTAATTGCATTAAAACTGTTGTGTGATTGATTCACCTGAGAAACCTGTTCTGTGTTATGATGTTGAGTAGACCGGAAATGTATTTGAGGTCTTTAATTCTAATAAATGGTCTCTCGTTACTGCATGTAAAGTAAGGGGGTTCTTTTGCATCTTGTGTGATATTTCTAGCAGCAGGATGGAGACTAAGTGGGAATTGGGTTTCCTGGGGACTATATCATTTTCCTGGCCTGAATTTGAAGGTCGACAAGGTTCATTAATTCAGTTCGGATCTGTGTATATCTCCCATTTCTAGCTCTGAATGGCTTTGAACCTCCCTATGGAAGTATAATACCCAGGCTGCAGCGGTGCCTGCATGACCATGTGGAAGCTTTCTCCATCACATACTCTTCACACCCATCCACTCACAAGAATGAAAGGGTATGAGTGGCTCACACAGGTTCCTGCACTGCTGATCACAGCTTCTGCTGGATGATTCTCCAGTTTTTGGCCAGATGGAAGGCTGAACAGCTTTTTCTGTGGAGAACAGGTCTGGCTTGATATGATCCGAATAGGATATTGTGCAATAGAAGGCCTGGAATTTTAAATTGCTACTTCCTCGTCACCATAATTTAGCTTGTTAATGTTCATCCCAGCACAGTTCCTGACATTCAGAAAACAAAACATTGCTTATGCTGTGGACGTGACTCTGACCTCTCTGGTAGTCTCATCTCTTTTCCCACAACACTCCCAAAGAAGCCGATACGTATGTGAATAAACATGCAGCTGCCCACCATTGGTTGTTGTTGCGTTAGATGGACAGATGGTGTTACATGGCTGAGTAAGACTGGTCTCTCAACACACCCGTTTCAGACCCTGAACCAGACCCAGTTTACAGTCAGACATTTTGTAGCATAGAACATAAAATCTGAGTAATGTAGAGCCGATGTTTTGTATCTGCCTCCTTTTAGAGACTGTTTTTTTAATGAGTAGCTTGATGGAACATGCTGTACGTGCTAATGTGAAGGGTTTTTGTTTGTAATGGGGTTTTTGCCTGGATGTGAGAGGACCATTTAAGCATGTGCAGAAGCATGACATGCCCACAGTAGTGCAGTTATAAATACAGAAAGATTACACAACTCGGGTTCTTCGGCCTGCCTACAGAAAAAAAATGATCAGAGTTTCATTTGTGGCTAAGGAGAATAACCGATGGACAAGAGGTCTGGCATAATTAACCTTTAAGGTTGGACGATCAGTACACCAGTGCAATTATCACACGTTATAGCACGTTAGCATTGTTAGATTTCAGTACTTTAAAATAATAACCACAGAAGCATGGGAAAAAGACAGCTGGGTCCAATATCGGGCTGCCATCTCAGGCAGTAATTGCTCTGAGCTATAGTAAGACGCCCGTACAGTGGATCATTGTGGTTGTTGCTTTGCTGCTATCTCTGTCTTCCAGATACTGGTCCATGTAGCAGTGCTATTGATAACTGCTGCTACGTTTTCCACTGTTGTTGCCACCTCATGTGGGGGCAGTAATAATAGATATGAAACATTATGCTAGTTGTATCAGCTCGTTCAGTCCTTATGTTTATCTGCTGGGCTTCTTCTGTGAGCATGTGTGCTGCGTATGTCCTCTCGTCAAGGCGGGACAGAAACATGTTAGTTTGTTGGTGTGGGTGTAAAAAGTGGGGGTGGGGCAGTGTGGAGGGAGCTAGTCATTCCTCTATACAGCCCTCCTGTCAAGCATCAAGGGGGTAGGATGCAGGCAGTGTGTTACCATGGCGACCAATAGGAACTTTGTGAGGAATTTGCTCTAGTGAGAAAGGGTGTTTGGCTAGCGGGGGGCACTGTGTGCTGACTTGGACATTTTTGATGACTTTGATGGCCTGGGGTTGGCCTCACAGACCCTTTCAATTTATGGTGAATATGTACGACTATGAGATGTTGTAGTCGTTCCACCAGTCCTGTGCTCTTGGATGTGGATGGGATCAAAAGGTTTTAGCTGGAGAAGCAAATGATATAATTGAGAGTCCAAGGTAGAGTTTAGCTCATAAGTGAATTAGCTTATGTTGTTCATTCATATGATAAGATCAGGTGGTCAAATTCACCTCCACCTCCTCCTTTCGCATAACATAGGAAAATACATTAAGGTACCGGTCATCAGAACATTTCAACATTACTGAACACCACTAAATAATAATAATAATAATAAACATTGATTTGTTGCTAAACCGCTGTGAATAGGTTAGGCCTTATAAAATCTAATAATAAATGCAATAAATTGTAATAAATGTAAAGGTTGTTCACTGTTTGATTCTGGCAGTTGTCCTTTATTTCTGTCAAAAATTAGAAATGGACCAATAGAAATGCTTTTTAAATCTTTTCACTTTGACTTCCATTGGAAGTATTGCGACAGTTGTTGAACCACAAATGTAGCATTATCTTAATGATCTAAATACTTGTAGACCTATTAATGGACTGAAGCATTTTTTGATTGGGTCCTTTTCAAAATAGAACTTCAAACATGGAATCTGGAGCTTCGGAAACTGAAATCAGCATTTCTGAACTTATTTATCTTATGCAAGATTCATAATAAAAATGCTTGTGGGGACTGCTACATAGACTGCATTCAGACAGCAGGAAAATGTGGCCCAAATTCAGTCTTTTTTGCCAGATGTGACACAGATGTGTTATTGGTGTGACAGTGTGAACGGCTAAACACACGTTGAATCTGACATTTTCAGCTCCGATCTGGACCTGTGGTAATGCGACCTGATACATATTCGATACGCAGCATTATGAATCCGTCTGAACTTCCTGTGACTTTAATTCAGTCCAGCTCGACATTATGAATGCTTGCTGAGGAGAAGGGAAAAGGTGCTAGCTGCCTTTGGCTGATCTGAGGGATGTTGGTAGGCGGCCCATGCGTGGACGGTACTTCAGTGCCCTTCAGCAAACCACTTAAATGAAATTGCTGCAGTTTAATATATGCCTCTATGGATTCACAGTCCTTATAAAACATACAATATGTATAAGTCGCCCTACGTCAGCCCTTTCCACAGTAGATCAGAACTGCTGACCGCTGTGATTGGTTGTGATTAAGAATGGCTAGCCTGACCCAGATAGCGGGGATTTAAAAAATAGGTTTAATTTGATATCTGGTACAGGAATGCCTCTCTGCATTCAGCTCCGGTGTATGTCCCATGGTTTTGATGAAGCACACCATATTTGCATTTGCTCTGAACATAAAAACAGGGTCCCTAAGCAGTATCCTGATGCTCCTAATCAAAGGCAAAGGCCCATCTTCAGACGTCAGTGTTTCTCCTGGTTATTGATTGCCAGGGGAAAGATGATGCTGAGGGTATGCAAGGTTTAAAGGCACTGCTGTGCCTCAGGCAGCTTGAATAACTGTTTTTTTTATATCTCCATCACCCTCAGTTGCATACACTTCAATATCAGGCCTTCTCTCTGCCTGGTGAGAGTGCACGCCCTATATTAGGGGTTCAGTGTTTATGTGTACACACAAATGTCTCTTTCCTGTTATAAAAAAAATAAATCAATTGAAATAACTAAGAAGGGCCAAGTTTCTAGGATAAGATTCAAACTGGCTAGGGGTACACTACACATCTATGGATGTTAATACATAAACATTACTACAACCTTTGTAAAATTTATGAATTTACTTTATTTGTAGCATTTGTTTGTAGAGGGAGGGACACAAGTTTAGTCAAATGGATAAAACACAGATATTTAGTCCAGTAGCCCAGTAAACCTAAACAATCTGCTGGAGTTCAGTAAATACAGTACATCAGCATGTCGTAGATGTCATGCAAAAAAACATTTTGGACCACTTCTATTGGTCCAGTCATCTTGAAATTTTAAAACAGTGTAAAAAAATAATAAATAAATAAAACTGTCCGATTCAAAAGTGAAAAGACATGTGAGATCCAAGATTTTTGTGTGACTGCAGCGATAAATTAAGTTGAAATGTCAGTCAGATGCAGAATTTGTAAAAGCAATTGTCTGTCAACTACAATATGATTCCGATAGCATGTGTCCCTAATACTAGCACATGGTGTGTCGCAGTAAGTGTGTTTCAGTGCACAAGCTTGTCTTCTGTTTAAATACAGAGCGGAACCAAATTCCTATCCAGCAGAGAGCATAGTCTAGTCTAAAGCATAGTTTTGTCTGCCACATGCTCATAATTCTCTTCTTCCTCCACCCAGTCCCGGATGACCTGACCCCAGAGGAGAAGCAGGAGCTGGAGAACATACGGCGGCGGAAGCAGGAGCTGCTTGAGGATATCCAGGTACAGATTTTCTACCTGTTTTAATGTAGCCTCAGCAGTAAAACACTTTTTTTATGTGTATAGCAAGAGGGCCTTGGTGAGAGATGACATTCTCTAGGGATTTTTCTTGAACTTCAGACCTCTCCTCCACTTTGGAAGCTACTCTTCTGGAGAGTACGTGTTCCTTTGCTCAGAGAGATTGAAATTGAAACAATTACAAATAACACTAGTGATGTAATTCATCTTTCTGTAGCTGGGTTGGCTAATTAACACTTCATGAGGTTGTGGTGACACTTCATCAGGTGAGCTGGTGATTGAATTTGTGTTCTGGCTGAGGCCGTTCAAGGCCTCGTTCTTCCAAATAGGACATTCTTGCTACTTTTTACTTGATTTGTGTTTACTGAGATCTTCATAATTTTGCTAAACCTTTAACTAGCAAAAACACTTTTACTGAAAAGATACATGGTTTTAAGTCATGTGCTTAGGTGGCTAAATGTTTGTACAGTACTGTATATCAAGAAGTCATGTCTATTAACAGCCTTACCGTGACCCGTAAGCATGTCAGGATAGTCCTTTAAAATCTATAATTATATTTTTAATAGGTTGCACTGGCTGCAGGTGTCTGTACACCACTCATGGGCTTTCCTTAATGTCTGTTTATCAAGGAAAAAGATTGGGAGTGAGGGAGTGCTAATCAGGGAGGGGGTGATGTTGTGCTCTTCTAAAATGTCATTTGCCAGATTTAGTTATCCTAATTAATTCTACCAGTCTCACATGTGGCCTCATGACCTTCTACTTCACCTCTGTCATAAACTTGGGCAAAGTGGTTGGAAGGAGAGTGAGAGAATGAGCGCTGGATATTGAAGTTGTCTAGAGAAGACCATGCATATCCCTCACTCGTAAAGGAACCGCATCAGCTGTTTGGGAGGACTGTGTACTGTGGAGCAGATGGTGTTGTAGATTCAATTATACTGATTGTGTTATGCATTTGGAATGCTGGTCATTGATCATCCCCATGCTTGGACTGTTTGACCTCCTCTTCGTTTCCTTCAGTGATGTAATCAATTGAGTAAACGTTAACAGAATTTTGCTTGCATACCTTTAGAAATGGACCTGGTTGCTAGCTGCCCGGCCTGTGTCCCTTTGGAGTCATTCGTCATTCCCAGATTGGCCAAAGAATGGCAGGTCGATCTTCTGTACTGGCTAAATGCAGCAGGAGAGTGGCATCTTTTCACTGACACGCTGTTCGGCCTGCAAACCCTGGAGCTGATCAATAAACACTAATTCATCTTTAGTGCATTGCTTCAGTGGGAAACAAACACCACCGATGTCCGCCATCTTTCATTCCCTCTCTCTTTCATCCAGTATTACTTCTTCTGCATCTTGGCCTTCATTTGCAGTTTGTCTTTTACTTTATCTACATGGCGGCTTTTAACATCCCTGGCGTGCAGCATGTGTTCACAGGAACACTGGGAAACCTCACAGAACCTTTTGAGGAATTCTGTGCTGATATAACAGAGATGATGAAACATCAGCTTTAACCTTACCCCCCTTCCCCCTCTTTAAAAAGGTGTCCTAAAAACTTAAGATCCGGAGCACAAGATCACATGAAGCCTCATGATTAACATCAAGAGGAGTCTGTATACAGAATATGTGGCGTAGCATGGGTCTGTTCCACCCAGACATGGTGAATGGGAGAGAAATAATTGAGCGGCATTGTTTACTAGAACATTGCCAGCCCTCAGTTTTCCTTGGCGCTCTTGTGTGGAGTTCTTGTGTGGTGGGGTAACGGACAGGGCAGAACCCTGGAGCAAAATCAGGCCTCAGGCTGCTAGAACTTCACATGATTTTGCTTTATTGGCCATGTGATGCTCCAACCATGGACTGCCCTATGACCTACAACGGACAAGGTTTCTTTAGGGTAATTGGATCATCATGCATACTGAGCAGGCCCCAGGTTGTCTTATTTGTGTTCATACCGCAAAGCAAGCTAGCCAGCATCATAGGAACAGAAATACTGGAAAAAAATAGCAGTGCTAATTCACATTTCCTTTGGTTGACAGTTTTGTCTGACCGTGTGCCTCTCACTTTCATCAGGAAGTCAGCTTGTAAAGTATACCCACAGAATTAGTCTCATGTATAAGTAGCCATCTCACTCTTCCCTGAGCGCTCCTTTTGAGTTGTACTACAATAGCAGGTCAGTTTGGGAATCAATGGCTGTCTGTCTGCACTAAATGGCTTTTGTTGTTGCCCATTGAACCAGCAGCAGTCGGAGTCTGAGTGAGTCATGTCATAAACTGTGATTAGTGTTGGGTTTTTCTACACTGTTTGCTATTGATATCCATCAGTTCTGTCCTTCCAATTAGACATAACATGGGGCTGATCAATGCAGCGTATATGATACTGTCTCACTGGGTCATTAAGTGATTTTTAGTGAGTTAGGGATGCACCAGGGGAGTAACCGTTTCCGAAATAATATCTCTGGGTTAACGTTGTCTTGATTAGATACATACAATATATGGATAAAAAAGTATTTGGACACTTGCTTGCTTATCAATTCTTCCAAAGTCAAAGGTATTTTTTGGTGAAAAAGAGAAGTATCTGTCTCTACTGTCCAGTTAAGTTGTTCTGCAAAAATTTGAAGCATTACTGTGAGGATTTGATTGCATACAGCGTCAACAAGAGTGCTAGTAAGGTCAGGATGTTGGATGATCACTTCCCTACCTCATTCCCCAAATCATCCCAAAATTATTGCATGAACACCATCATTCCAGAGAACACGGTTCCACTGCTTAATGCAGGGGGGCTTTAAACCCATCTAGCCTGTGTCTGCCATTAGGCATGGTGCCAGTAGGTTTATGTTGATCTGCTCCGGAGAGTCTTATTCCATTATTAGTACTTCTCTACAGGGACTAGACCTTTTTAATTGACAGCATTGGAACATTTTGGGATTATGCTGTAGGAAAGGTCACTGGTACAAAACGAATCAAGTGTTTCTTCTTGAACTAAATGCTGTCATATAACCAGATATTCCACTGCGCAGTGCCAGTTCTTGATCTTGCGAGGGTTGCAAGGGTTGCAACTGATCATGTCTGTGTGTTATGTAGCGCTTAGTTAGGAAGACTGATAGTTGATATTAGACCAGCTCCATAAAGGGCAACTTTCTTTAGCAACTCTCGCAAAGACCACTATTAACCTTTCTGTTCTACCTCTCCCTCATCAGTTACCTTTACTTATCTCCCTTCTCCAGAGGGAAAGTGGCAAACTGGAACATTCTGTTCATTTACCTGCTCTGTGTAATTCATCTTCTTGCCTGTCAGTGACGTGACTGTGAACCTCTGTTCCTCTCTTTAGTCAGAAGAGATGTTCATTCTGTCTGTCTTTGCAGGCTTCTGACATTTGTGACGCCGTTTAGTATCTAATACATTATTGTTTAGGACAATGCTGTGGTGGCAGTGTGTCTTAGACTGTTTCTCTTTGTACTACAGGGGGTGACAAAACTGGAAAGCCTTTTCACAAACTGTTAGGTGTTTTACAGCACAAAAAATTATAAAAAGTACACAGAAATACTAATTAGGTCATCCTGAGGTCATCCTCATCTAAGCTAAGGGCCTCAATCTCTGCCACATTTGCACAAACTGCTCTACGTTATCTGTGTATACCCTTACACTACCTCAAAACAACCAGTGGTTTGGGACTTTTTCCTGTCACTGTTATACTACAACAGGTCAGCTAGTTGTCATTGCTTTGCATGTAGTTACCTAGAAGATATAATAAGTCACAGAGCATAAGGGGTTAATAAAGAAATCTTCTTGAACTTATTATTTATGAGGATGTTGAAGTAGTATGTTGCAGCTGTTGGGTCATTTATGACATTAGATTTACATAATGTAATTATTAAATGTAAATATTACAGAATTACATAAGTTGCATTTTGACTTTGGAGCATGACTGACTGCAACACCAATGTAAAAATTTAGAAATGGAAGGATCGTTTATGTAATGATGTCCCATATTCAGCACGCACATGCGATCGGCCGATAATGCCATAAGTTGCTGATGCTCTGCCCAAGGTCACAAAACCCTGCAATTCGTCATTCAACGGCTGGATGGCAGTACAGGCCTCACTGACGGCTGCAGATTTTTATTTATTTATTTTAAAACACCACTAACCGCTTACACCTCTTGAGTGTACATCACTCAGCCCAGTACAGTGAGTATTAGCAAATCTAGCAAAGACAGCTAGTGAAACACTCAGATCATTACAGAAACCCTGCACAATTACCAGTTGTGGTTAATGTGATATCCAGCCCCGACTTAGATCAGTATTAGCAATCATGTTCGTCTCTAGTGCAATTGTTTTATATAAACATATATAAATATATAAATACATATAAAAACCTTATATATATATTTTTTTTTTTTGTATAAAATTAGTAAAATCTGCATGTTGTAATAAATTGTAGATATGATTATTAATGTCAAACTGTGCTTTTATTACCAGTAATAATAATAAGTTAATGTGTTTATTTATTTAATTTTATTTTTTTATTTTTTTTTGTTAAAACACTTTACATTTGAATGTGGAGCCTTAATAATGGTCAGCTCTCTGCTGGGCTTTTATGGAGGGCTTTGTGGTAGTCTGGCCTCTACTGCTGTACTGTACATTTGTAGAATATGCACACTGGAGGAGGGGAAGCACTTACAATAACTGGGTCAGGTCAGGTGTTAAGAGGGTGCTGGTTTGACCTCGCTGGATGTGATGCTCCAGTGGAACGAACTGTTAATGCAGAAGGCATTGTAAGGGTAAAAGTATGAATGTGTGTGTGGTGGGAGTATTCTTGATGGATTAGTAATATGAGTAGTATTGATTTATGCCTGAGCTGCTGGAAGATGATGGATTGCTAATGCAAGCAATATGGCTATAGTGCGCAGTGCCTGCAAACACAGTGCATGAAAATACACCCAACTGCACACTGCACACAAACACCCATTTCAGTTTAATACGATTTACAATATGTTGAAAAGAACATGATTGCTTCCATGGTCTACATCATAGGGATTCTTTTACCACTAGTGCTGCGGTTACAGGTGCGATAAATGATTATTTATAATCATAAAAAAGGTTATAAAGATTCTTTATATCCTGCAGCAGTCAGGCGTATTCTCAGAAGTTAACAGTTTGTTGTGAGACCATTTTACAGTGAAACATGAAAACGTAAGTGCAATATCTGCTAGTGTTTTGATTTTGATCCAGACGCGTGCATATAAAATCTAGTGCATTTAAAAGTGGTCGTTTTGAGGAAGTAGTCCTTACTAGTAGATCTTATCCTCTGTGGCTCAGAAAAGTATACTGTCCCGCCCTACACTGGAGATAATGCAACAACTTTTTTTCGACCTTACTTCATCATCCGTGACCCTTTTACAGGGCCCTGGTAACTTGTGCACGTGCACATACATTCAGAAAGACAGGACCTCAAACTGTAGACCAAGTTACACAACCCCATCTCCTATTCAAGGCTTATATGGCATAAATGACACACACTGTTCTGTGTTACTGTACGTATTCTTTACTGAAAGAGTGGGTCTATTAAAGCGCCATGTTCTTCATACCATGTATGTGCGTGTGTGCATATGTGCATATAAGTATGAGTGAATGGCTGTGGAAAATCAAAGGCAGACCTACTGGGACCTAGCGGATGTCTTGCAGATGATGGGACAGCGGCATGGCTCAAACCCCCCACCCCCTCCGACTCCGCCACTTCCTGTCAGCTACTGGATCACCAGATGAAAGGATTCCTCAGGATTGCCTATCTCTCTTGAAATCACAGCACATTTCTCTCTATCTCCCCTTTACTCTCCCTCCACCTTCTTTCCTTACCCCACTTTTTCTCTCTGTTAGCTGCAGTCATATTCAGCTCTAGGGCCTGGGTGTCCTGAGTCCTGTTGAAAATGGTTTACAATATAGAATAATAACAATTTTATTATATTATAGAATAATAATAAATTGTTCTTTATGGAACCCAAAGTGGTTCTTCTGTGCCATTGCTCAAAGAACCATTTGTAGCACCTTTATTTTGAAGCGTGTTCTTTAAATCTGGGCTTAAAAATAAATCTGCCTCTTAAAAATAAGGGTGCTATAAAAGGTTATTTGAGCATGAAAAAATTGGGTCCATTAAGAAAAATACAAAGACAACTGCAATCACTTTTTGTGTTGGACACAGAGATGCAATTCGACTTCTGCCAGAGCAGTGGACAGAGAGGGTTAAGGGCCTTGCTCAGGGGCCCAACAGTGGCAGCTTGGCAAACCGAACCAACAACCCTGTGATTAGTTAACCAGTGCTCTAACCACTGAGCCAGCACAGCCCATAAAGAACCATGTTTGTAGTAAAGATGTCTGAGAGTGAAGAAAGGGTTGATGTTCTGTATGGAACCCAAAGTGGTTCTTCTGTTGCCATTGCTCAAATAACCATTTGTAAACACCTTTATTTTGAAAAGTGCAGCTTTGTGATGACTGTTTCTCATTTTGGTTCACTTAACCACTTTTGTGTATTCTCTCTTTCTCTCTCTTGTTCTTATAGCGGCTCAAGGATGAGATAGCAGAGGTGACAAATGAGATTGAGAACCTGGGCTCCACTGAAGAAAGGTCAGTGTTTCTGCACTAGTAAATCTGTGTCTGTGTGTCTGTGTGTTGGAATCCTAACGCAGTCACAGACATGAGCCCTTGACTTTCTCTCTCTCTCTTATTAAACAATAATGACCAGCTAAAACTCATGTCTTCTCTGTCTCCTCATACACACACATACATGCACACATACACACTTGGAGATACACTGGGCAGATATCACATATATACACGCACACACACACACACTCCAGCACACACCCTGTGTAAATGTTTAATGACCGTGTCCCTTGGGTAAGGGGTTCTTCTGAATTATACAGGGCTGTTTTGGAGAGAAGCGGTGTAATTGGGGTTGGTAGACTGGATTTTTTTTGGGCTGTTAGTGAGTGGGACTGTCTAAACAGTGCAGGTCTTTACTGTCTACAGTACTTTATTTTTTTTTTTTGTCCTAGAATGAGGGGTAGCCAGCAATTTGTCGCTGTTTAATCGACGTTCCTGTACAGTCAGACTTCGTAGTGCAGCATGAATCACTCAGTACAATACATACTGCTGTGACTCATCAGGTTCCTACATTATAAATGAAATATCATCCAATAGGAGCCAGTGAATGTGATCGCTCAGACTGCATTATGATAATGCCTGAGCAAATTCAGTTTTGGTTTATTGAACAATTATTGCAGAGTTATTGCGAGCTGCAATGATTTCTGGGATTGCACATTTTCTGTGGGTTAGTAGTGTAATATTCTTTAATGAATTTCTGTATGAATCTGTTACTCGACCAGAGATCTTCCAGAGGTTGTTCATTTGTTAGTTATTGAGAATTTGAAGTGGTTCTGTGATGTATAAATCATGCATCTTGTAGCATAGATTTTACACTGTAAACAAAACTGTTTATTCCAAAGTCTTACTGGAAATGCTTCAGTCCCCCCCCCCCCCCCCCCATGTTTAGTTCCAGTTTGGTAGTCAGTTGAGGTAGTCCGGTTTTCAAGGGAACGGACTTCTGAGAGATAAGATGGTAAAAGCTAACATCAGCTAGCATTAGCTGTTCCTTATTTGCTCTCTAGGCTGTCGGATTGTTGCTTGCTGAGCTTCTCCTGTGGACATTGGCACAGGACAAGCTGCAGTCAAGTGTTCCATGTATTTCCTGTATTCACCTGTATTCCCATAACTAGCAGAGTCTGGAGGTGATGTGCTGCTCTCCAGAATCATCAACACCACATTCCCCAAACGAAAAATTCTGTTTTTTAAATTTTTACTTAATTCTAGTGGAATTATTCTAGTGGTGCTTTATGAAGCTCGCATCAAGTCAAAAAAGGGCTCCTTTTGATCCTAACAAAAGATATAGCTCATAATTTAATCTCCCTGCTTCTTTTAGTTATTAGTCCTTGCTCCTCTGTTACCATCCCATCCTGCCCTTTCCTCTTTTCTAATGAGAGATTCAATATAGTAATGTAGTTTCAGGAGCATGTTTCTTATTTTGGTGTTTCCTCCTAATTAGCCTTCTCTACTTCTTCTGATTGAATGTGTTAGGAATGCATTAGTGATATTGCTCTGGTACCTTCACATTCACAGGAAAAACATGCAGAGGAATAAACAGGTGGCCATGGGCAGAAAGAAGTTCAACATGGATCCCAAAAAGGTATTAACTGGAATCTAACTGGATCTCACCCACTATATTCCATTCATCTGCATTGTGAAGGTCATTTTGAAGGTCCTTTTACATATATCCCATTTCCTCCCTTAGGTATAGTCAAGAAAGTCAAAGTTCAGCAGTATCATTAAATGTGTCACTTCAGAAAAATGACCTTGTAGATCACATGACTGGTCCCTAGGGCATTTGTAACCAGTCAGATCCAGTGTGTGGAGGACTTCTGCTTAAATAATGATAAGCACAATATTAATATCTACATAAATTTCACATCCTATCCATACATCCAGCACAATCCTTCCACAGGAGTCAAGAAATTTTGTATTCAGTGTATTTTAGTTAGCATATTTTCTTTTGACCTTTGCATTAGTCTGGACAAGTGTGCCAGAGCTCTGGTAGGGACCAGTGAAACATCAGCCCTGACTGTGAATGTGAACTGACTGTAGTGTCTCTGCACAGGGGATCCAGTTCCTTATAGAGAATGACCTGCTGAAAAATACCTGGGAGGACATTGCTCAGTTCCTCTGCAAGGGGGAGGGCCTCAACAAGACAGCCATTGGTGACTACCTAGGGGAAAGGTGAGTATTGCTTGATTCCTCAGTGGCCTTTTTTGTAGTTCTTGTGAAGTGATACTTTCCTGTTGCAGCTCCCAAGGTGTTACTTTGGGTTTGCAATGAACAACACCATTCTGATGTGCGCTGACCCTGCATCCATAGCAGTCGTTTTTCTTCCCTTATCAAATGAGGTTATGATGATGACATGCTGTGCTAAATGAAAGAGGTAATTTGTCAGGTGGACCGTAATCCATAAACCCTGTAGTTTAGTTTACAAAAGCAGTTTGCTGTAGAATGGGCTATTCTGTGTTTAATATGCTGAAAGGAGGTCATTTGAATGAGTTTTCACTGGGTGGTAGCCAAAGGAAAATGACATCATCTGTCATAAGCCTGTCCTCCCCAAAAGCACTATTGTCTGCCAAAAGCCATGATCTATTTTAATCTGGATGGCCAGTTCCCCTGCTAATATGCCATGGTTTGAATTACAGCTCCAGTACACATTTATTTATGGGGTTAAATGAGTTATCAGCACCAGGTGACCAGACCCATTGGAGCCGGAGTCCAGATTGTTATTTAAGTTTATAAGACTTTTTTTATTTATTTATTTTTTTAATTGTCATTATCTGTCATTTTTCATGGTAGTTAAAATACATTTTCAGTTCTGAATATTACTCTGGAATATTAATTTTGAGCTCTAATTAAAATCCAAAGCTTTTACTCAGTGTTTCCTCAGTTGATCCCCCCACCCTCTTTTCTTTAATTCATTTTTGTTCCATCTCAGTCTCACAGTTTCCTTAGGAAACAGAAGCCTGCACCCCTCTACAGCCCTCTCTTCCACACACACACACACACACACACACACACACACACACACACACACACACACACATACTGTGTTGTCATACTGTGTTGAAAGAGTAAGTGGGAAGGGGACAGTTAAATAGGTGTGTTCTTGAAGTAGGTTAATGTAGTTCACAGCACGTAGATCTCATCAGCTGGCTCCATTTTTTTCTCACCTCGAGCTTTAATGGAAGATGTTGGTGACCCATGGACACCATTACAGTACCTAAACCCAATTGTGGCGAGCCATCTCTGAGTAGGATTAACATGATTGCCTTAGATTTGTTTCACATAACTTCACTCCTGTATATATTTCTTTCTGTCTGAGAAATTCCTCACTTGCCTAGGAAACATTCACACTCTTGAGGCTTTTGACTGTTTGCAAATAATTATAGGACATTATTGTTCTGTTGTGCTTTAATATGCAGCAGTTTATTCAGTTCGTAGTCTGTGAATGTCCAAATTCTCCCTTCTCCCTCTTAGTGTTTAAGGACTGAACGCAGATCCGGTTCTGGACAAATGGATAATAGACCTGTAGTTTCTGTGGATATAATCCTATTAGTTGTCAGAGTAATCATTTTGGCATAAAATAACCCATGTCCTTTTGTTTTCAGAGATGACTTCAACATAGAAGTCCTTCATGCCTTTGTGGAACTTCATGAATTTACAGACCTCAACCTGGTTCAGGCCCTCAGGTACAAATCATCCAATCCTTACTAAAATTTTATAATAATTCACAAAATATATAGGAAGTATGTGAATAATAATTCAGTTGACGTCAATGATAGGTGGATGTTTGTTTTGAATATGAGACAGCATGCTGGGTGCGCTGCTGGCTAAGGATGGGGTGATGCATGCTCTTCACTTGTGTCTAGAAGTGCTCATCCGAGATCAAATTCCTTCTTTATTTATAATAAATGTATTGACTGGTAGCTTATTCACTCAGAGAGGCTTTAAGAATACAAGCTCAGGGGTGCTCAACTGATCCTGGAAAGCCAGAGTCCTGCACAGCTTGGTGATTTCCCTGCTCAAACACACCTGTCTCAGCTAGGCAGATAATTATCAGCTTTTGTAGGTGTGTCTAAACCTGGTAGTTTAGTCAGGCTGTCCTGGGTTCTGACTGGAGTTGGGCACCACGACACAAGTGGGGCGTGTAGTATATTAATACTATATTAATATAGTATTATTGAAATATTATGATCAATAAAGAATGAATGGCCGCTCCTAAACATGAACAATGTTATTCGGTTGTCCTATTGAGGGCATACCATAAGAACTGTTCAGGCTAGTACCTGGGCCCTGCAATTGTACCACATATTCATTGTTCCTAAATGTTTAGTTCATGTTGGGAGCTAATCAAAAATGTGAGCATGAGCATGATGAGGCATTTCCATGACTTTAATGTTACATTGCTCATAAAGTGTGTATTCCCTTCGTTGTACAATGCAGACAGTTCTTGTGGAGTTTCCGGTTACCAGGTGAAGCTCAGAAGATAGATCGCATGATGGAGGCTTTTGCCCAGCGCTACTGTCAGTGCAATCCTGGAGTTTTTCAGTCCACAGGTGAATATAATTTTTGCTCTACACTCTCTTTCCACACCCACTCACACATTTACTCATATGCAAGATTGCCCTTCTCGTCCCCTCCATTAGCATCTTGTTCTTGGCCAGGCTGTTGTGCTGGCTAAGTGTCTGTGGTATTGACCTTTTCGGAGAACGAAAAGTGCTTAAAGAACTTCTGCAGCGCTTCAGTGCTGACCCATTACTGTCATTTCACTTGTCATAATAGTCAAAATTAGCATTTTAAACGACTGTGAACAGATATTGGGTTAGTCTTCTCTTGTATGAATCCATATTTGCTATATTTTTGGTCATCTCCATTTGAAAGGAAGAACACTGATACTACTGCTTTAGTGAATGCTTCTTTCTCTCTCTTTCTTTAGATACCTGCTACGTTCTTTCATTTGCTATCATCATGTTGAATACAAGTCTGCACAACCCTAATGTAAAGGACAAGCCTTCAGCAGAGCGCTTCATAGCCATGAACAGAGGCATTAACGATGGGGGAGACCTACCAGAGGACCTTCTCATGGTTAGTTCCATAGCATTATTACAACTTCAGCAACTTTTTTAAGATCTAAACAATCAAGAAGAACTTGGTTGTCCTCCACATGCAAGTATACAGTGGAGCGAGGGTTGCTCCCGTTGTTCAGTTGACTTTCATATTCACTTATGGAATTAGTTTGAGATCTACAGACGCTTCCCTTTTAAGACATGAAGGAATATGTGTTACAGGGTATACATCAGATACCTTCATCTCCCACATTCATTGTACAGGATTTCTGTAGTGTAAATGAATCTCTTCCACTTGTACACACCTACAGAATCTCTATGAGAGTATCAAAAACGAGCCCTTCAAGATACCAGAGGATGATGGAAATGACCTCACACACACATTCTTTAACCCGGATCGCGAGGGCTGGCTGCTGAAACTGGGTGAGTAGGCGGTGTTGCTCTCTTTGGGCCTTGAGAAAGCAGAGAGTATGGGAGATAAGAGATTTCAGTTCAAATCTTTTTTATTAGGGTTTGAAGCAGGTCATTCAGATCAAACTTGATATTCCATATGTTGCACTTCAGTTCCCAACATGCTGCTGTTGGGAATTTAAAATGTTCAACTTGTAAACACAGCATTATGGACAACAGAGCTCAACACTGATGCAGGTCATGAAGATGGTCTCTGCAGCCTATTAGAGCAGTTTAACATTCAGTCATTTATATAGAACTCTATGCTTTAGCACATTTCAAAAGGGTAAAATGGTACGGACCTCTGTCATTTTCAGTAAAACACACTGAAGGTCTAGGCAGCTGAAAGATTAACATGTAGCAGAGCAATCTTTAAGCTTTAAGCAAGTACTTACTTGGTCTTAGGCCAGCATTTACACGCACAACTCAGTAAGACAAAAGACTGTATGTTTAGTAAAGTACAGAATGGTTTTATAAAGGACATTAATTATAATAAATAATCAAGAGGATGCACAGTACCACGAGAATCTGACGAACTGGCTAGTCATTCTCTGCAGAGTGTAAATGATGAAAACATTGATTGTCTGCCATCTGGTGGACATGTATAGAAGTGCTAGAGCTGCCGTTAATTATTTTATTGAATGTTTTTTTGTTCACACTTTGCTTCTTCATTAAAATATAATGTTGATTTTATTATGATTTTCGTCATTTAATTTTTCTTCTACTTTTATTCTTTTGTTTTTTTCATGTTCTCTTTCTTCAGGAGGTATGTACACTGGCTCTTCCCACATTAGCCAATCAGCTATGCTTGTGGGTGCTTTTTGTGATGTGCCTTGCTTTCATGAATCTTTTTTGTCATTTTATTTTAACCAAAATTTCATTTTATAAAAATGAAATGTTTCTCGCTTTTATTCTTTTTTCTTTTTTTTCTTTTTTTCTTTATTAAGCTGATGTGTTGTTTCCTGTGCATTTCTGCAGTGCTCGTGTTGTGTGAGGTCCATGTATTAGTGTGCTTCCTCTGTTGCCATGGAATTTAGCTTTAGATGCTTTTTCAGAAACTGCAGTATTACTGCTCTTTACATATGGGAGCTATTTCATGAAGCATTCTGTCATTTAAGTAACTTATTGTGTAATCCAAAATCGCACAATAAGGAAGTAAGTAACACGCAAAAGCCTTGCATCTCCATTTCCCCCAGTTTCTGACAGTTTTGTGTCAAACATTTGTCATAAATTGACTTATAGAAATGCTTCATCATGACTTGGAATAAAAGTGTTTTACATTGACTTCCATTAAAAGTTAAGATTTCATAGGTGTGAGGCCATTCTTAGACTAAACCTTTTTTTATTAAAGCTGTTATGCAGTTTATGTAGTTCAGCAGACTGCATAAACTGAAAAGGCACAAGGGGGGGGGGGAATTCTATGTTTTTTTTTTATAATGGGTTAAAAAAAAAAGTAATTTACTCATAATATCCAAAGCCAGTGTCAGTAGACCCTGAATTTAAGATGCAAAACCTGGAGAAGAACATGACATATGCAAATGCAATAAAAGCTCCAATAGATATTAGTGTTTTATTAAGTGCTCTTGAAAGAGGTGGGTCTTTAGTTGACATTTGAAGACAGTAAGTGATTGTGTCAGGACAGAGAATAATCTGGATGCTTGTCTTCCATGCATCCTGAGAGATGGTGAGTCAAACTGAACAGTACTTTGGGTTTGACCATTGCCATTAGATGGAGAGGACAGTATAATTCTCAGGCTACTCGAACACTACTACCCTACAGAAAGAAACACCCAGCTCACACATCACATCACACAGTGTGAGTGTGTGCTACATCAGGGCTTGACTTTGTTATAGGATTAAATCTCTCCACTATTTCATCCAGCATATTCTGCTGATATTGGCCTGATGCAATACCCAGCAATACTGACATGCCCTGAACCTGTGAGACCTGAGAGATTTCACTTGTGTAATCATTGTCATGGGTTCCATTTATTTATTTTCTTATTTATTTATTTTTAGTGAGATGCAATGTAAACCATTTTAATCGGCCATTCACTAATGTGACTTATCCATACACACCTGTCTGCTGCAGTGCTCCAAACCTCATCCTGCCGCATTTCTCCGCTGCTGTCGTCTCGTCTGCGCTCCTAAAAGTTAACCTAGCATTTTATACAAGTTACAACTATCACAGCATTTATTTACTGGCTGTTTTTCCGTTTTACAGGTGGCCGAGTAAAAACGTGGAAAAGAAGATGGTTCATCCTGACAGATAACTGTCTCTATTACTTTGAATATACCACTGTAAGTCACCTAGACGTTTAGACTAATTGACTAATAAACACAGATCAAGCTTTATCTCATGTTTATCTCATATCTGTAATTTGTCCCTTTAGGATAAAGAACCGAGAGGGATCATTCCCCTGGAAAATCTCAGCATTAGAGAAGTGGAGGATTCAAAGAAACCAGTATGATTTCCCACTTTTTCTTTTATATGGCATACCTGTACCTCTACTTTTTGGGCGTCTGTTGCTATTTTGCTGTCTGACTCTTTGCAGAACTGTTTTGAGCTCTTCATCCCAGACAATAAGGATCAGGTGATCAAGGCCTGTAAGACTGAGGCAGACGGGCGTGTGGTGGAGGGAAACCATACGTTTTACAGAATCTCAGCCCCAACTGTTGAGGAAAAAGAGGAGTGGATCAACAGTATCAAGTAAGTGGCCCCATTTACACTTCAGAGCCCTTATTGCTTATTTATTACATGCTTATTTCACCAGTTGATGCTGTCAGTAAGGAAATGTGACACAAAATCCACTATTTAGTTTTACAAGCCTGTTAGTTCTGAAATCTCATGGCCACATAGAGAACAGATGGAGACAGTAAAGATGTTTAGAATGACTGTTAGTTCTATTCAGTGACTGTAGGAAACATGGACCACAGGTCTAGCACCTCTGCTGGCTGCTTGCAGTATAATGTGAAGCTCCACCCATCCCTATATGATTCAAAGAGTGTCTAATTCCAACAGTTAGTTGTCCCTGTGCTAATATTGGCACAGTTTTTAAACTTGCTATATCATAAGAAGGCGGGGTTACACTTAGGAATTAAGAGATTGACAGCCTTGGCTGGAACAGACTGACTTCAGGACCTGTATTGCTGCTAACACAGCTCTGTCATCTGCACTGCCACTTTAAAACTCTATTGTTTATCACTTATACTGTACTGATACCCCAGGATGCCTTACATCACCACATTATATTAATGTAGTTACTGCACTGTTACATTACACATAATTCATTCTGTATATTACATTATATTATAATGTAATTACTGCACTGCAATCACTTTTTCTAGTACTTCTTATTATATAATTGGGTTATATTATGTATATTATAGCTGTATTTATTAATATAGCTGTATTTATAGTCAGGTTTACTGTTTCCTATTTGCCACTTCTTATTACTATTTTAAGTGCTTTTATTATGCTGCTCTCTTGTTTGATTTTGCTGCTGTAAAAACTGACTTTCCCCGTGGGATAAATAAAGTGATCTATCTATCTATCTATCTTTCTATCTATCTATCTAATCTGTTAGCTGAGCTGTAGTGGAACTTACATGAGCTGCACTTTGAATGTTGACACATTCCACTTACCAGACAAACGGGATCCAGGGAAAAATCTATGTTGCTTCTGCTCTGTAAGCTTAATGAAGGAGATGTGACACACACTTGGTCCGAGGGGGGGGGTAGATCTACTAAATGAGTAGGAGAGTCTGGCGCCCCCTCTGGTCTCTACTGCGCAGACTCTGGCTGCAAATTGGACAACATAGTGGACAATTTTGGCTTAATTTCTATAGAACTGAAGGGACTGGAACTACAGTGTCCATGTTTTCTGCAGTCTTTGATTTAGAAAGGGGTTTGATTGTGAAATAATTGTCTTTTCTACTCTCTCTTCCTCAGAGCTGCCATCAGCAGGGACCCTTTCTATGAAATGCTTGCAGCCAGGAAAAAGAAGGTGTCCTCTATAAAGAGGCAGTAGGACCTCACAGTTCTTACAGACGCTGGGCCTCGTTGAGCAAAGAACTTTTAACCAAGGACTTGAAAATGGGCCTGTAGTTTGGGGAAATTGACAAAGTGAGCCCAAAAGCCATAACCCTGAACTGGACCTGTCCTCCTCAGGGACATCCCAGTGTTTTGAGCACAAGTTGGCTGCACTGAGAGTTTGTCTGAGCCAAAAGCCTGTGTTTTTGAGTTCTAATGAACAGGATCATCAGGATTCCCTCTGTGCTTGTGGTGTGGACATAAAACGTACCCACACCAGGATTTGGTGCAGCTGGCCTCAGAAAATGACAATGTATAAATACCCTTGTTTAACCTGCACTTCATTAGTAAATTCAAAGAGCTGCTCTTGAGGCACTGTTTTGTGAATTTCTGTTTGGGGCTTTAAAATGTAGATCATCTCGAATCAGCAGGTCTGACTGAATGTGGTAACTGTTTTTTTCTAACCTAAGGCTACATAGATGAACTTTGCTTTCAGTTTTCTTTGATACATGTAAAGATGAAGGAAATGCACACTTATTTTTACACAACCTCTGAGACCCGACAAGCTTTTTCTACATTTCTGTATCAGCTTTCATAACCACATTCAAGTGACTGTTTGCTTTCTCGCAGTACTTTTGCTTTTTTGTATTATCTGCTGTGATTTCTTCGTAAGCGCCTTATTCAAAAAAAGACTTATTTTTGGGTGAGACATTTTGCATTTGCATCTGCCAAAGCATTTTTGTTTACTTGCATCGCATTGCAGATTTCTACACCAGCTTTTTTTCAGGATATTGTACACAAGGAGGAAACTGCACCTCTATAACGGAGGCCTGATCTTTCCATACGGAAATGGCTGTAGGTGTTATAGAAACAGAAGCCACTGGCCAATGTTTTCTCTCCTTTCATAGTGTTTACTTTGCTCTTCCAGACTTCCAAGACCTTATAGACTGGAAAAAGGACTGTTTTTATCTGGATCTGTTTATGGATGAAAATGTTCCATTGTTACATATGTTACTTTCTGCAAGAATTATTATAAAATAATGCTTTGTTGAATTTTGTAGCCATGTTTTGCGTGAACGTTGTTCAGTACAAGGTATTTCAATGTGTAAGCCATAGTGCGTAACTTTTGTTCAGGTGCACTGATAACTGAGGGAGCAGGCAGTGTTAAAATACAATTTAATTTATCAATGCTGTATAAAGTTATACATTTTCTTTTTTGTCAGAATGTGTGTTGGTATGTACGTATGTTTGTATAACAGTATGGGTTTGAGAAGAATCTGCATTTGCTGTTGGATTTTCATCACTGCTCTGTAATCGTGTGCTGAAATAAACTGGTACATTGCAAATACCTAACAGTTTGTAATGTGGACAAAGTGTTACTGGCATGCAGACCATATATTTACATATATCTCATTTAGTCCATTTTTATTCAGTTTTATTATTGTTTTTTTTTTATTGGGTTTGATTGTGAGATTGGTTGTTCATTGTATGACAGGTGCTAAGAATGACCCACTACACCAATGATTGCTGCTCTGTGGTGGTCCTGTGGTATCCTATCCTTTGAAGAACAGGGTGAAAGGAGGTCTAGCGAAGTATGCAGAGAAGCAGACCGACTACAGCCTGTAATTATAAAAATACAGAGTATTTATATAGTACGAGGAGCTGATCAAGTGGGCTGAATTGATTCCAAATCAGTTCCAAGTCTTTGTGGTTTCCCTATTATTATTTTTTCTATAGTCACTAATCATAATAACTTTCCAAAATCTCTCAAGATGTTGAATGCAATTTTGTTTTTGATAAAATGTGTATTTAAAAATGTGTGTGTAAATCTTTTAGAATTTGAATTATTTTAATTAATTACTATAATTTGTTAATATAATTAAATACTATATACACCAACATGACACAATTAATAAAGCTAATGTTGCTAGTTGGCCAAAGCAGGCAGATTTAGCAGTCTCCAGTTGCTCCAGGTCCCAATTACGGAGGTGAGACACTGCACCCAGAACTCAGGAGTTCTTAAAGGTATGTATGTATTATTTATTTATTATATTTTTTACAGTGAATGACTATAATGCTAATAAGTAAATACATTGACTATATAATGCATGTATTACAGTCTAAAACAGTCCGTCCTCACACCTGCTCTCTGCTCGTTCCTCTTTGCTCACTCATACCTAGTTGTAGGCCTGCACAATATATCGTTTCAGCATCGGCATTGCGATGTGTGAAAGTGCAGTAATCACATCGCAATATATGCAATGTAATGTAAAATAGTAAAACACATCTTGCTACAACTTGCTTGATACAAAAGGTAAATTCCCACTGTTCTCATTTTCAACTATCCATCCATCAGATTAGGATTATATCCGTAACGTCTCCCTCTGCTGGCCTCAGTGGGAAGCTCCTGCTCAGATCATGCGCTAGAGCCTGCAAGGGCTCAACTCCAGCACACAGGTGCTGTTCATGATTGGACTGATTAGGACTCTTAAGCACCTCGGTTTTGTGCGCTCTTGGTGAAGTCACTGGTTTTGACCCTCTGCCTTGTTCTCTGACCTGGACTATGAATTCACCTGTATTGTATCTGTCGTACCATGAGGACTGCTATAGTCCTAATAAAGTCTCTCTCTCTCTGTAGTCTCCCTCCACCCATATGTTACAATATCTCACAAATATTGTTTATTTTACTCCAGCCTTTGATACACAGAGGCCATTATTAATAATGTGTCACATTGGATCATTGCCCAGGTCGTAACCGGTCCACGTAATCTTAATTTTATCAGTTTCTTTGTAGAAAATGGAATATATAAATGTAATCATCACAAGTTACCACATATCAGCATGTCAGTTCTGTCATTTTACTGTACCTTTATTTAACTTTGAGTATGGGTGGAGTATTTAGCTATTTGTGTTGCTGGCAGATGTTGAGTATCATGGAGAGTTTATGTCAGAATCCAGGTGGATAATCTGGGAAAAGGTAGTAAACTAAAACGTGTACTTTGATTTTACTGACTCTATTTTAGAGTAGACAGTCTTTTACATATTTAGATTTGTAGGTCTGTGTGAGATCTGTTTTCCCCACACCCTGCACAGCTCTGCTCTTTGGTGCTCATGTGCGAGAAGTGACCAGGACTAAACATGGTCAGTTTACAATGAAGAGCTGAGCTGAAGAGTTCAAGAGTTCAAGGAGGAACGTTGGACCTTCCAGAACATTTCACAGTCCTCACAGCCCTGCATCTCAGCAGAACAGCAGCGAAAAAAGATAAATCACATGGGAAACCCACCCAGCCTGACTCTGAAAGCTCTGGTGGAGATGACAGTCACAACCGAGCTGATTGTGCCAGTAGAGATTACAATGACTAAAGATGCTGGCTAAGTCTCATCTCATTTTTTTTTTACATGCTTTACATTATTACACTTTACAGATAGTCAAGTCAAATTTATTTGTATAGCGCTTTTTACAACTGTTGCTGTCACAAAGCAGCTTTACATAATTAGTACTTAATAAAGGACAGAGACAGAGAAGAAAGAAGAAATAACATGAAGGATCAAAGACCCCCCGTGAGCAAGCCAACGGCGACAGTGGCAAGGAAAAACTCCCTCAGAGCTGGAGGAAGAAACCTTGGGAGGAACCAAGACTCACAAGGGGGACCCATCCTCCTCTGGTCAGAACTATTTAAACATTAATGATAAAAATTACCAAAGCAGATACAACAGAAAGTTAATAGTGGTGATATTAATAGTGGCAGACAGGCACGAGTCCATCTAGGTTTCAGCACGGCCACCAAACAGGCAGCAGCGGCAGGCGGGTGAGCCATGGGTGGTGTCGGGTTGGGGGGGACCCGCTGGCCGGACTGGTAGGTGGCAGCTGGTTAGACGCAGGTAGAAGGGACCTCAGCGGGCAATCTTCCAGCAGGTCGGGCTGGGTGGCCATTTACTCGAAGAAGGTAAAAAGAGAAAAGTTAGTTATAAGAGGAATTTTATGGAGAGCAGAGAATGTTGAGCATCAGCATTAGGGTATGTCTGAAGACTCCGGCAGGTCTGATTATCACAGCATAATTGAAAGGAGAGAGCCATAAGGTAACACGGACACGGGCGCACCCTGAGAACACCAGCATCTATCTGCTCCACCGTCAACAAACCTGAGTGATCGCGTGTAAGCAGCGAGACGACAGCTCCAGCATCTCAGTGTACTACAATTCCCTGGGTCCGCGAACCCCTGGACCTGCAGCCCTTATCTAAGAAACATTAATTACCAAAAGCTAAACTAAACATATAAGGTTTCAGCTTAGATTTAAAGATTGAGACTGTGTCTGAGTCCCAAACATTATCTGGAAGGTTATTCCAGAGTTGGGGGGCTTTATAAGAAAAGGCTCTTCCCCCTGCTGAGGTTTTCTGAATTTTGGGAACGAGTAAGAGGCCAGCACCCTGAGATCTAAGTAGTCTTGATGGTTCGTAATATACTATAAGATCCTGCAGGTACTCAGGAGCGAGGCCATTAGGGCCTTATATGTAAAAAGAACAATTTTGTATTCGATACGGAATTTAACTGGGAGCCAATGAAGTGCTGATAGAACTGGACTGATATGGTCAAATTTTCTAGTTTTAGTAAGGACCCTGGCTGCAGCATTTTGCACCAGCTGAAGTTTATTGAGGTTGAAGTTTACGTTACAATAATCTAGCCTTGAGGTAATAAAAGCATGTACTAGCTTTTCTGCATCTTGTAGTGATAAGAAGTTTCTTAGTTTGGAGATGTTCCTAAGCTGCATAAAGGTTGTTCTACTAATATTAGCTATATGTTGCTCAAATGATAAATCTGAGTCGAATGTGACGCCAAGATTTTTAGCTGCTAAACCAGGAATGATGGAAGCATCGGCCAAGTCTAACATTAAGTCTGATAGTTTATTTCTTATTTCTAAGTCTTTTGGACCTAAAAGGAGAAATTCGGTTTTGTCACTGTTAAGAAGAAGGAAGTTATGTGACATCCAGAGTTTTATATCCTTTACACAGTCCTCCATTTTCTGTAGTCTAAATTTATCGTCAGGTTTGGCTGAAATATAGAGCTGTGTGTCATCTGCATAGAAATGGAAATTAACGCCATGTCTGCTTATAACTGAGCCCAGTGGTAACATGTATAATGTAAATAATAGTGGTCCTAAAATTGAGCCTTGCGGAACTCCATATCTTACTTCTGCGTAGTTTGAAGATAAATCTTTTATCTTTACAAATTGATAGCGTCCCGTTAGATATGATTGGAACCACGATAGGGCTGTCCCTGTGATTCCAACCATTTTCTCTAATCTTTCTAGTAATATAGAATGATCTATTGTATCAAAGGCTGCACTAAGGTCTAGTATGACTAATAAAGATACGTAGCCTTGATCAGAGGCAAGAAGGAGATCATTCGTGATCTTCACTAGGGCTGTCTCTGTGCTGTGATTGGGTCTAAATCCAGACTGGAATTTCTCATACATGTAATTTTTACTCAGGTATAAGCAGAGTTGTTGGGCCACAGCTTTTTGTAATATCTTAGATACGAATGTTAAGTTTGAGATGGGTCTATAATTAGATGATATGCTAGGATCAAGATTTGGTTTCTTGATTAAAGGTTTTATAACTGCTATTTTAAGGGTTTGGGGTACATGCCCAAGGCTAAGGGATGAATTTACAATTGTTAAAAGAGGTCTGATTATAATTGGGAGAATTTCTTCGCACTGTTTGTTTTAAGGTACGAGTATGATCACTGTACCACGGTGTGAGCTTTTTTTGCCTCATCATTTTATTTTTAAACGGTGCTACTTTGTTTAAGGTTGATCGAAGGGTATTTTCTAGATCATTCTAGCTCCGTTTGGTCTGATGGAGTGTAAGCTAAGGTCAATAGGGGTGGGAGATTTTTAGTATACTGTACAGCTGTCATTGGTGTTATTGTGCGCTTTAGACAGTGTTGGGGAGACGAATTAACATTTTGCCTTAGATGTAGCTCAAAGGAGATTAGATAATGGTCTGATATTACTGAGCTTTGAGGTAGAATATTTAGCTGATCAATGCTAGCACCCAGGGTCTGGACTAAATCTAGGGTATGATTACAGTAATGTGTGGGTCCAGTTACGTTTTGTGTAATGCCAACAGAATCTAAGATTGATACAAACGCCTTTTTTAATGGATCGTCTGCTTTTTCAAAGTGAATATTAAAATCTCCTACTATTATAACTTTGTTGCTGCACACTGCCAAGTCTGCAGCAAAGTCACTAAATTCTTTTAAAAATTCAGAGTAGGGCCCTGGAGGCCTATAAATATTAATCAGTGAGAAAACATTTTTATTTGTGGCTGGATTTGATATATTAATGTAGATAAGCTCAAAAGAAGTGAAGGTGTTACAGTGTTTTTGAATAATCTCTAGTGTATTCTGATAGATTATACATACTCCACCTCCTCTGCCTGATAATCTAGGGCACATATTTATGTACATATTTATAGCCTGTGGGGGTGGCTTCATTTAGTGCTATATATTGATCAGGTCTAATCAGATAGTCTAATCAGATAGGTCTAATCAGATAGTAAGCCCAGATGTTGTCAAGTAACAATGAAGTGAGCAGTGATGAGCCTCAGGTTCACTGTATTAAAAAGCCTCCAGAGAGGCCTCCAGAGTTCTTCCACACTTCTTCATGGTGGTTATTGTTTTATAGCAATGGGTTATGGGTTGGCTGACATCCTTACCCAGAGCAAGAGGTATTATTTTCTGTGATCTCCAAGCCGTTTGCGGTGAGTCTTAACTGCTGTTATTTTCATGGCCAAGAACCAGCTGAGCTTTGAATGGTCATGATGATGTTAGCAGCACTGATGAGCTTTGAGCTGTTTTTGCTTCTTTTTATTTATTATTTCAGATTCAGATCTGCCTCATGGTGCTGGTGACATCTCAGTTTTGATTTACCACCTTTACGATTTCATCCTAACTCTGATCAGCGCTTGGAGTGAAAAAACAAAGTGTTGAATGTGATTCTGGGAGCTGGTTGTGTATGGATATCACTGTTCGGATTCAAAGCAGAAGTCTTATTGAGTCGTGACCTTGAAGCTCATACACTACGGCCTGCAGGAACTCCCACACTGGATCGCACTGTGGAGGATAGTTTATATGAAATGCACACTGAAAGATAGGCCAATGGCTCTGTGATCTCAGCCCAAGCTCAGACACACACACATACAACGATGCATGTCAACCCAAATATGTTTTATTTACATGAGTGCACCAATCATACCCAGAATACTACTTCTCTAAAGCCGAGTCTATAGTATTTGTGGTCGCTCTCGCTCCACCAGTGGGAAGCTATCTCTCTCTCTACTCACTTTCACTGCTTGGCTGGGATGCTAACATCCTCTCTATTGGCTATCACTACTTATCCTCTACTGTGCTGATGAGAACTAAGCTTATTTAATAAACTGTCCATAATCAGGTGAGCGAAAACCGTGACTTCACCTGCCACAGCCCCAACTAGTGTGCTCTGCTCTACAACTTGTTCGTTAATGACCAGAAAAGACCGAGCAACAAAGTTTGTCTTGCAAAGCCAATACAAATACGGTCTGGTAACTTCACCAACTAGTCTGATCATGCTGGAAATATATGCAATCTGACTGATTCCAATCTTAGTGCCATAACATTGAGGATCAGTCAATACTATGGGTGGGAATCTCTAGGCACCTCATGCCTCGATTCCAATTTTGATTTAGAGGATCATCATAAATGGAAGTGGTGTGGTTGGGGGTCAAATGGAAGGTTCTACAGTGGGGCTGCGGTGGAAAACGCAGTTATATGTCTGACCCTCCCTAGTAGCCTTGACACAGTGGGCAACTCGAGCCCTCACTGAGAGGCCAGGTTCGGCGTGTAGCATTTCCACATGTAGGAATTTACCCAGTGCAGCAGCAACAACCATGTTGGAGCATTCTCAGTCACTAAATCTAAGTCTTACTTTGTGATCTCATGTCCCTCCACTGGGACCCCCATTCCCCCAAACAATAATAACACCAAGCATCTCTGAACAAAAACACTTACCTGAGCCACTGTTAGGTAAGATACAGCAGTCAGAATGGTTTGTTTCCCTGTGAAGAATTACTGATTTATATAAGAAAACATGAAGATGACTGGGTGGACAAGGCCATGGAAGGGTGGAGCAGAATGTGGCAGGGTGGACAAGAAGGTAAGAAAGTAAAGTAGTTAGGTCAGATGTTCCATTATTGATGCAAAAAGACACACGTTTTTGAAAAAGCTGAAGAATTTAAAATTTCTATCTCAAGCTGCTCAGCTCATAGAAATGCCCTGCAGGTTCTGACCGCAGCATGACCTTCTGGACATGGCAAAAAGATCCAAAGTCTTATAACATAAAGTGAACTCAAGTGTAAAGTGTACTTCAGCTCAGTTAAACCTAAAGTTCACATTTGATGAACATCTGGTTGACCTACAGTTACAGACCTGTTGAATTATTTGAGATGACTTGTTACAAATTCAGATTTTCTTAAATTATTTTAATTAACTTCATATTTAATAAGTATGGGGACAAAGTAAGGTATATTAAGTGAAATTGATATTATTAAATGTGGAACATAGAGCAGGTACCTTCAGTGCCTTGAAGATAAAACAGTATGAGGGCTGTGATGTCACTAATATCAAGTGATACTTTCTGAAAAGGGCAATTGTCTCAGGATGACAGGCTGGACGGATTCTCTGGATTCTCGGACATGACATTGCTTAATATTTTTATGAAAATAGTTAAATAAATTAAAATGTGTAAATTATTCATGTCTTTTAAACTTTAAGAAAAAATAAATATATATTTTGGTTAATTTACCCCTTATTAAAAGAATCATTCAACATGGCAAAAAAAACATCCCCATTAACAAAGAAAACCGTATAAAATGTACAAAACATATTTTAAAGTGAAGATTAATACTTTAATACTATTATTTTAATATAATAATTAAACAATATATTTATATTACTATTATTTTTTTTTATTGTTATCATTATTATATGTGTTTTTTCAGAATAAACCTGAATGATGGAATAAATGTATTGTTACACACTGTTAGATATGTAATATTGATACTGACTCTGCTACACTCTTTAACAGCTCAGCCATATCTGCACCTGTGTGGCTCTCATTCACTGCTCATGTTTGAACTGCGAGACCTAGCTGCCACTCATCTGGGAGTAAATGCTTAGTTACAGTAACATGAGATTCTGTGGCACTGGATGTCCAGGTGCCGTGTTACAGCTATCCCATCCATTTTCATCAGTGATTCCTTTACATGGTGATTTTATCGGTGGTTGTAGAGTGTGGGGGTCTCAGTAAAATGTCTTTGGGGGTGTAACGCTGTTTCTTGGCTCCAGAGAGGCCAGCATAGCACTAAAGCCTTGGTTCCCATCGACTAAATACAGATGCAAATTCTTGGCACTTAATGCAGTTCGACATAACTTCATCAACATTACATTCTCAGTTAACATTAAAACATTGATTTCTGACATATGTGAATCAATCATCATCCACCTCCGCATCGAGATGGATATATGAATTATTTCCCCACCATCCGTTAATACCGACCCAATTCAATTCAATTCAATGATAATACAGCCATACGCTTTTAGCTAGAGATGAGGATATGCAAGACTTTAATAAGCTCACAATCTAACATTCTAGTTTTTAATTACTTTTATAGTGTTTATAATGTTTAGTATGGCAAAAAACAAACAACAGTATTTCAAGTTGTTGGCTTGATGATCTTTGCAAGTCCCATTTACATCATTTACATTATTACATTATCATGTTTTTGTGTTTTTGTACACACAGACAGGCAGACAGCAGTTCACACATGACCCCCAAAAATATTTCACTTTCACATCACTTAAAGAGATTAGCATAATAGCATACTCCTTTTATTTCCTTAAGCGATCGAGAGAGGTTCCATAGAACTGCATGAATATGTCTATAAACCGGGTATGTGTAATATTGTGTGTGTTTACATGCTAATCTCTGTTAATCCGGCATTAATGGCATCACACTTTTCTAACACAAGCTACTCTTAGTTTCTGTTCATGCTTTAATGGCACTGTCTTCTAAAAAGGAAAATCTAGCATATGACTGGATTTAAGAACCACCCTAATCTGAAATCTAGGAAATGAGGAAAGGATTGGCTGCCAAATTATTAATCTACTCAGATTCTGATATATTTAAATTCTTAAATATTTTTTTTAAATGAATGAAACTTTACAAGCACATTATTGTGTTTTGGAAAAGCCATGTGGGCTGTGTGTGTGTGTGTGTGTGTGTGACCGTCCATTGTTTTGTTTTTTTTTTGTTTCAGAGAGTTGATGTGAGCAGAAAAGGCTGTGTTTGCCACTGGGTGGCACTACAGAGCCTGAAGTTCCATGTTTATGCAGGACATAACACAAATGTTGAGCAGTGAGATTAAAATCATCTCTCTGTACAAGCACGTGATAGGGCATGTTAATCCTGCAGGACACACGTGTTGCAACCCTGAGCTGCTCTGACTGACAGGCAGAACAGGCCAGTGCAGTCACAGGGCTGTGCATCAGGAGAGCAGTCAGACCGGCACTGAAAAATCTGCAGTGCAGAGACAGCACTGGAAGGTTTACCTGAATAATAAAAATACAAAATACAGAGCAGAAGGTTAACATGAGCAAAGATTAGTCACTTAATAGTGTATCTGAGTCTCTAGTATCTCCGACTGCTGTGGTGTTACTGCATTACACATCCTATAAACCAATATATCACATCATATATCTAAAACATCACTTATTCAGGAGGTCTGCTCAGACTGACATTATTGCTGTAAAGCTGAAGTTTGAAATTTTAAATGCATATTCAAATATAAAAACTGTCATTTTTAATCTGTACTTTTTACTTACTACATTTTCAAAACTAGTTGCTCTAAATTTTAAGTTCTGTTTTTAATCAGGCAGCTTCCAATCAGCTTTGGTTCGTGTGAAGGGCTAAAAGAGCTGAGCATCAGTCTGTAATTTGATGGAAATAGAAATCATGAAAACCATTTAACTGTTCAGTACAATAAACAGTTTAGGTTGATTCATTTTAGATGAACATTTAAATGTGAAAAACTACACAAACCAAAAAAGTAAGTAGGTTTACTAAAACGAGTATCTAGGTCTGAATAAAAAAACAGAAACAGGCTATTAGGATTTCACATGTTCAGGATACTGGAGCTGAGAATGCCATGTATCCCCTCACTTACCACATACTTACAAATCACTGCTCAAAGGATTCAAATCTGTTTCAAAAGAGTTGAATCACTGTCCTAAAGATTCAGATCAAATTCAAATCACTGTTCAAAATGATGGTTGGGTCTTTCACATTTCCAGAATTTAAAAAAGGTTTAAATAACTTTTTGAATCAACTCAGGAATCAGTTCAGGAATTGACTCGCATCACTGTTTCATATATTTGGAAAGTCCAAATGTTTGTGGACACCCCTTCTAATGAATGCTGTCAACTACATTACTTACACAGGTGTGCAAATGCCTGTAGAGGAATAGGACTCTCTGGGACAGATAAACCTGAATTTATTGGCATCATGCCTAATGACAGCTGAGGGGTAAAACAGCAGTGAAGCAGTGGACCTGTGTTCTCTGGAATGATGGTGCTGCATTCAGTACTTTTGAATGGGATGACTTGAGGATGAGGTGGGGGTGATGATCAACCAACATCTGAACCTTACCAATGTGCTTGTCGCTGACTGCAATCAAATCCTCACAGCAAGGCTCCAAATCTAGTAGAAAGCCTTCTCTGGACAGTAGAGTCAGTTACTCCAACAAAAGCAAGATAAACTTGTGATTTCAGAAGAAACAGTGAATGAGCAGGTGTCCCATTACTTTTTTCAGTATAGTGCACTTTAGCTGTCTTTGGTGAATTTCCAGGTTTGGTGTTGCTGAGTTCCCCAGTAAATTCCTCCTTTTTAAAAATGTAACAGTTTGTTTCTGTTATCTCCCGAAAGGTTTGCTTTGCTTTTCCAGCCTGATAACGGCCTCCTTCACTTGTTTTTGACACCTATTTGGACTGCATATCACGTTCCCATACCATTTTAACACTTAAAATCAACTACAGAGCTTTTATGTTCTAAATGTGTAGTTGAATAATAAAGGACCCGGCCACACTTGGCCGTGCCACTGCTTTACAGTGAATTGTCCAATTACTTTGGAGCCTATAAAAATACAAAATGGCTGTAATGATCAAATGCTTTATGCAATATTAATGTTAACCCCCTGAATTAAAGCTGCATGTCTACACTTTAATCCCATCTTGACTGCTCTTTTCAAATCTGCTGAGGTGGTGTACAGAAGCAACATGACAAACAACTCTGACCATTTATAATGAGAAGTCTAATTTTAGAATATATATATATATATATATATATATATATATATATATATATATATATATATATATATATAATATCCCTAATTTCTTGTAACACTTGTTCAGCAATAACAGGGTGATGAATATGCAGAGATGACCTTAGACTGGATAGTTTAGTCTAGACTAATGAACAATCAAACACAGGCTGTTTATTTGTTTGTATTTACCAATTTTCACTGTAGACAGACTTTTCCTTTTTATGTACACGAAACACTTGTGTACAAAAGATGCATACAAAAACACTCTGTATCAATAGTACTTGCAACTGTATCGGGATTCTACCATTTCTACAAAGAAAGAGTTGTTATGTAAAACTAAAAGGCAAGATACGGTATGGTAATACTACCCTAGACTATATATGGAATTTTGAATATGATTTTTGAATATGCAAATGTACACAGTCAGTCAGAACAAAGACCAATGTTAAAAGCACAATAACAAACAACCTGTTTATTTCAGTGGGATAAAGATAGGTTGGACAACAGCCAGGTAAAGTGAATCACAAATTATATGTTTGGTTTGGAAAAACACATAAATGTCAAACAGACAGGTGAAAAAATGTATTATTGGGATACATCTGAAATGAAGGCTTTGATCAAAACTGTGTTGCAATCTAATGAACCCTATGTACATGTACTCTTTAAGTTGATCTTTTTATTAATCTGTTTATACTGACAACTGACGATTTCTGCCATCCCATACTTTCAAATCATGACCAGCTCAGCCATTGGAGAGGCCTTTCTACATGTCTACATTTGTTTCTTCTTTTAGTTCCAGGCATAATAGAAATACACCCATCCCAAAGAATTTGAGTGTTGAGGTGGTACCATATGTCACTGTTGCATGGTTATGATTCTAATAATAGCATAGCAGCAAGACGACCAGCAGGAGAAGAAAAAAAGGGCTCTGTGCGCCCATGCTGTCATCCAGCATTGTGGCTGCAATTATGGCTCTAGTCTCTTGTAGTGGGTGGTTCACAGTGGAGAGGGTAAAGGGTGTTATTATCCAAAGCCAACCGAAACTTTGGAAGATGGGTACATTTCACCTTTATATACATAGTACAATGAGCAAAACAGACGCAGATCACTGGGTCCAAACATTAAATTGGCATAATAATTTTAATAATGTTATATAATAGTTTTATAAATCAAATACATAATAATAATAATAATAATAATAATAATAACAATAATAATGATAATAATAATAACATACAATAAACAATAATAAACTATGATTATGTTGTGCAAAAAATAATTATATTGTATTACCCTTAAAAATACTGAAGCTGAAGAATTAATAATTAAAGAAACAATGGCAATAAATAAACAAATAAATAAATAAATGTAAAGAAAAGCAATTGTAAATAGATTGTAGTAACAGACCAAACAAACCAAATCATAAGAAGATGTAAAAAAAAAAATGCAGTTTAGTCCAAGACTAGGCTTAATCCATGTCTGGGCAACTGGGTTGTATTTGTCCAAAGGCATGACCCCTCAACTGCTTTAAGATCTGCTTTTTACACCTGACTTGTCTAATCTCAATAGAAAAGCATTGTCTAAAGAATAGGACAGTCTGGAGCAGCAACACATAAGCACATGAGCCTAACCCAATCCCAAGAATCGGGAGAAGTATAAAGCCCCCAGCACTGGACTGTGGGGCATTAGAAATGTGGAGTGATGGAGCTCCATCAGATACTTTTGGGGGAGTGGTGTCTTTCATCCAGAACTACAGTACCAGCACCAGTACCTGACTTCACTAATGCTCTTGCTTCTAATATTCACAGCAATCGAGTGTAGTTTTTTCCATATGAACAGATAATTAAACCAGTTGACTTTAAACCAGTTGCTAAATGGTTAAGATGTGAACATCGTCATGTGAACGATTCCCTCAGAGCAAATTATTATACAAAGGAACAATGGATACACGGCTTGATACCTTTAACATCACTTTATAATACTTTTTAGAAATGGTGAAACTAGGGTTGGACAATATGGCAAAGACATTATATCACAATATTAGAAGACATTTTTCATGATACACAATATTGATCACAATATATGACAAAATGAACCATTAGCAGACAAAACAGATAAAATGAACCATAAGCAGACAAAACAAATAAAATGCACCATTAACAGACAAAAATAGAAATAATATATAGTTAGTAGACAAAAATAGAAATAATATATAATTAGTAGACAAAATCATATAAAATGCACCATTAGCAGACAAAAATAGAAATAATATACAATTAACAGACAAAAGCCATACAAAAATAGACTAAATGCACCATTATCAGAGAAAATACATCTTTAGCAGACAAAACAGACAAAATGTATCTTTAGCAGACAAAAAGACAAAATGTATCTTTAGCAGACAAAAAGACAAAATGCATCTTTAGCAGAAAAAACCGACAAAATGTATCTTTAGCAGACAAAACAGACAAAATGTATCTTTAGCAGACAAAAAGACAAAATGCATCTTTAGCAGACAAAACAGACAAAATGTATCTTTAGCAGAAAAAAAGACAAAATGCATCTTTAGCAGAAAAAACAGACAAAATGTATCTTTAGCAGACAAAACAGACAAAATGCATCTTTAGCAGAAAAACAGACAAAATGCATCTTTAGCAGACAAAACAGACAAAATGCATCTTTAGCAGAAAAACAGACAAAATGCATCTTTATCCGCTTTTAAAAACTGCTTTGTAAATACTACCTGTATTTAGTACAATGACTCTTTATATTCAAAATATGCTACACTTCAATCAGTTCAATTAACAGAGCTAATTATGCCTTTTGTAATGAAATGTGTTCTTTAAGCACTAATAATATCAACACTGTGTTCAGAGAAACATATAGTGTGTTTCATAATAACAATCAATCAAGACATTATCAAATATTTTCATATAGTCTGTTTTTAATCCATATATGGTGCAGGTTCACATGGCCTGGGGAGAGCTGAATTAGATTTTCAGATTTTCCACTATTTTACAAACTCAGAAGAGCTGAGGATGTTCACTGGTGGTTTTTAAAAAAACAAGAAGACCATGGTTCCCATCACTGCTCCTGTGAAGAAATCCTCCTCCCTGAGTGACTTTTTTTACTATTTAACCTCTGAAACTTACAAAACTGGGAAGTAAAATCTGGTTAATTTACCCCTCAGTTCCCCCTTAATTAATACCCCCTCAGTCGTCCTTTTTGCTCCGTACCAAGCGCTGCGCTGAGCAGAGCACCATCCCGGCCCCTCAGTGTCTCTTTAAATATGGTGCGCATGCGCAGCCGTGCCTGCGTTGAGTTTGCTCCAACCTGAGGAGCGCCCAGCAGCAGCAGCAGCAGCAGCAGCCCCCTGCTAAACCCGTTAGCAGAGGCTAGTTCAGCCCGGGTCCGGGGGTGGTCGTGGGACCAGACTACTGACACACTGCGTGGGTTTGACCGAGTGGACTAAAAGAGACAGTAATGCTGCCAAAAGCCGAAGAGTCAGCTTTGAATCCCGCGGTCCAGTGGAGAAAGAGACGATGCGCGAGTCGATTAATTGTCCAGGTTTGCCAAATCCCTTAACGGAGAGCACCAGAAACAACATCCATGTTATTCACTGCTGCTGCTGGGAGCACAGCCTTGCCCGGTTCCGGCCTCTCCAGCGAAAGAGATGATTGTTGGAACTGGTAAATCTACACCTTGTAGGGATATCTGTGGAGTTCGTGGTGATGTTGAAAAGCGAGACTCGCTGTTAAACCTTGAGACGCTAGCGCGCTAGCTAGCTAGCTACCCCTGTGGTCGTATAGCGTTAATGTTAGCTAGCCAGTTGTTTACGCTTTAAAATGGCTGCTGAGGGTCTTCTGTAACAGCTGAATGAGGATAATTTTACATTGCTGTGAAGGTTACACTTGTGCTCCCACTCTGACACACACATATAGTTTGGAGCAATGTGTCCCTGTCGGTATTTTGGCTGTATTGTAAGCTTTGGGGAATTTCCCACCCGTAACTGCAGAAGGTAGCTTCAGCTAACTAACGCAGGGAATTCATCCCCTTGTTCCAACAGACAACAATGAGGCAAACCAGCAGTTATCTGAGCAGAGGAGGTGATCTCGTGGATCCGCGCTTTATTTACGATGGATTTTATTGACACACACGGGTGTTTTGCCACGACCTGAGTGATTACATTTCAGGTAGAGCAGGAATCGGCTTTCTGAGCGAGCGAGGCTCATGTCATTCTCGGACTGTCCATGATCTCCCAGTGGATATCCCCCCTCTGCTAATTGAAACAATCTGGGCACCAAGGAAGCCGGGACGAAGCCCGTCAGAGAAAGGCCCTCGGAGTAAACACGCAGTAAAATGGATGCTGCGAAAATGTTCAGGACTGAGCTGATTGCCCTCAGACGGGACACTCGTACCTGCGTTGGACTGCAGGGCATGAACAGATATTTATTGCTGTGTGCAATGTTCTACCTGGTGCTCCTCACGGATGCCTCCCCCTCTAAAACCTGTGAGAAGAACTGTCTGTCTGGGAAATGTGTCAACGGATCCTGCGTCTGTGACCGAGGATGGGTTGGGGACCAGTGTCAACACTGTCAGGGAAGATTCAAGTGAGTATAAGAATGAGTACTGATGCACTGCACACCCTTTTGTTTCCTCTCTGGTGAAAGCTGAACTGTAATGTGGTGAGAAGTTCTCCATAGTTCATCTTCTAGTCCACGGAAGGGGAACTTCAGCCCTCGGTTGCTTCAGCGTGTGCTGTTTTACCCATCAGCTATCAGCTCCCAAACTCTAGAATAGCTTTGGTGGTGTGGCACTTTATGGTATGGGTTCAGTTCTTGTGTTTTAGGCTTGTTGTTAATACCTAGACTTCGCACGGACACATTAATTCCAGCTGGAAAACTTTAGAGGTATTCTCTTATCCTGAGCAATACTCAAAACTGGCATCGGCATTTCCTTAGACTGTCAGAAATGAGCCGGCAGACGTTTGAGGGAGTTAAGGAGTAGGCAAGTGAACATTACCCTTAGTTAAAACATGAACTCAGAGGTAGGGTGAAAGCACTGGTTCATGAGAAATAATAGAATTTGACATATTTGACAGTACATTAGAAAATACAGTCAGGCCTTTTTATCACTAATCTCACATATACCCAGCAGTAGCCAGCTTGCTCTTACAACAAGGTCACGGTTAACGCTGTATCTCTCCTGGTTCACTATGCCCATATAAAGGAGCAGCTCTGCTCAAGAATAAGATCCTGAGGGTTTTACTGGGTTTTACTGGGTTAACTGGGTTTTTAGGATTTAGGAAGGTTTTTGAGTTCACAAATACAAAGTGAAAGTGGTGTTCAGCAAGCACGTATTAGTAAAATCTGTGATAAACTGTAAAGGGAAACAAATAGTATGCTTGAAATGTGTTGGCTAATTGTTTTCACATTGTGTGACCCTTGCTTTGTGTTGATTTCAGTGTGTTTGATTGTCTTACTGCAGTGTATTTGTTTGCGCTCTAAATTGCTGAATTAAATGAAGTATGTAGGGCTTTGGCAGAGTTTGACTTGTGTAAATAACTGTGTCTGAGTTCAGGGGATGGGGTTTAGATAGGGCTGGACAGTATGATGATTATATATATTTTTTTGGATCATGATAAATTTGTGATTGTAATAAACGATGCTTTTCTAAGCACATTGAGGATCTTGTTAGTGCTTCAAGAACACAGATCAACTACAAGTTTCATTACCAACAGTGTAATTGGTCTGATTTAATTGGAAGAAATGCAGCAGATGGTGAATATAAATCACTGTATTCAGAAGGGGAGAGTATTTTTTTAAGAATCTGTCGTTACTGATGTATTTAGCCTGTAATTACATGTATCGTGATGAATACAGTGTATTGTCAAAATGTCTGATGTTATGATGCGGTATTTTTACCATATCGCCCAGCTCTAGTTTAGAGCTCGTCTGATATGAAGAATTTTGTAAAAAAAAATAAAAATAAAATATTTTTTCTTTCTTATAGATCAAATCCAAATGTAAAGACTTACAGCTTGGCACTTCTGGGTGAATAATTTGCACCGGGATAGTGACAGAAATAACATTTCTAGTGGGGATTTGTGATGATATCAGAATAACATCAGTATTGGCAGATGATTGATTTTAAAATATTGGCATCAGAGAGATGTTTACATTAGACTAATATTTGTTTATGTATTTTTTTGGTTCTCCAGATGAGTGTTTGTGATGATGGGTTATTACACTGTTAGTTTTTTCTTTGTGTATGGGCCTTGTCTCTTTAATACTAATCCAAATGAACATAGTCCCAGTATTTATCTGTTTATTAATTTGTGTTCTGTCCGCATCTGTAGACATGTACACAAAAATTTCACCCCACAGCTCCCACATCAAAATATAATTTTATTTATAGATTTTTATTGTGATAAATGTTCCATCAGCAACAGTGACAAATGTAAGTTGTTGAACTTTAAGCAACTTCCATCACATGTTTTCCAATGTAGATCAAAATGGACAACACTAACAGGCTGTCGCACAGCAGGCAAGGTTAGTCTGCAGCCGATCAGGGTATACTTTGCTGATTTTGGAAAGTTAATGCAAGCATAAGAGTGAAAATGGAGAGGAAGTGGAGAGTGATCAAATAAAAAATTCATTATATATTTATATATTAGATAAATGGTAATACATAGATTGTTCAGTTCTTTGGTGTCATATTATTATGGCTAGACGTGAGGAGTAAAATCGTCTAGCCAGTCACTTACAATATAACACTGTGGGCCGCTAAAGTAAATTTAGACAGGCGATTATTGTCTGCTGTGAAGTGGAAAGTGGAGGTGTCTAGCAGAGGAAAGAAATGCGAGTTTAAAGAATGTTATAAAGGTTTAAAGAACCTTGAATTTATGTAAAAGTTTGTTTGTGTTTCCTAAGTGTTATTTAAAAAGGCAACAGGTTTCATTCTTAATTGGGGCCATTGTAAAACAGATAATGTGATTAATGTAGTGACTTTAGGCTAATAGTAAGTACTTTAAATGTGGTAGTGTGTTTGTTGTTTTCATTTAGCCCACAGTGTGATCTTCAGATGTGTTTAGTAGTGCCAGCTATGCTGTTCAGGAAGAAGCAACAGAAGCCTCCAGCAAGAGGTGTTGCAATCTTTTGCTAATGAATTTGAGCAGGTTTATGAGCACACTACTTAATTTAGACTTAAGACTAGTGCGAACATTGAGAATAGGAGCTTAGCTTATTTGTAAAACTGTTCTGCTTCTGTCTGGTCTCGAGCAGATGGTTAGTGTGTGTTACGAGAGGTCAAGTGTGTACGACTTTAGTAGCTAAGCCCAAAAACTCGGCACAGGCTACCAGGTACTCATTTCTACCAGGTAACAGTTAGGAAACATGCTGCATTGGGTGTGCATTCAAGAACATTTTATTTTTTGTAAAATGAAAACACCACCCTCCGGATAATCAGGATAAAGTGTGTCCAGATCATGCACTTGATTTCCCAGTAACGCCTTTTTGTCTTGCATAATAGTTATGAGTAATATTTCGCCAGCGCTATTCTTGCTTCAGGTTTGTCAGGTTTTTCCTGGTTGTTGGTGAAATAGTGAATAGAGACAGTTAACATGCTCAGTTGTGTAAATCCGTATTCATGTTTAGGTCCTTATTTTGTTCTTAATTCAGCTTTTATTGTGTGTGGTATAGAGTCCACAAGACGTAGTAAACATTCTTTTGAATGATTGATATTCACAGGCTCAATAAAACCTTTACCTATTACTACATTAGCACCATCCTGGACCGTTTGTATGGCCCTTCTGCCCTTATAATCAGGCTATGTTTTTTACAGTCTTTAGCTGTCTAGTTTTCGTGAACCCGTGCCCACTGCAGCCTAAGTTTTCTGTTCTTAGCTAATAGAATTGCAACCTAATGTGGTCGTCTGCTGTTGAAGCCCATCCAGATCAAGGATCAACGTGTGCATTCTGAGATTTTTATTTGTATAAATTGAGTGGCTATCGTTACCGTAGTTTTTCTGTCAGCTTGCCATTCTCTGTTGACCTTATTAACATTTCTGTCTGCAGATCTGGTGCTTACTGTTTTTTTTTCTTTTCTTCTTTATTACTTTGCTCTGAATAAACTCCAGAGATTGTTGTGCTAAAAATGCAGATCAGCAGTTCTAGAAATACTAAAACTAGCTCCTCTGGCACCAACAATCATGCTGCCCTCAAAATCACTGAGATAACATGTTTTGCAATTCTGATAGTTGATGGGAACGTTACCTGAAGCTGTTGGTCCATATGTGATTTTATCCATTAGCGGATTAGATAATGGAATAAATGTTTAGGTGTACAGGTTTTTCTAAGAAATTGCTTGGATAGGATCTGTATAATGTTAAGTTTGCTGAGAGAAGTAGCAACAGTTTTATGACAGTGTTGTGCACTATGTAGTAAGTAGAGAGCCATTTGTGATTCAGCTATAGTGTATACACAACACGGAAGAAATATTGAGTTGTTTCAGATGGGATTTCCACTAAACAAGAGCACAGGGAGTGCAATATAAAATTATTTATATATATATATATATGTATATATATATAGATAGATAGATATCTCAGAACTCAGTATCCAAGATTTAAAGATGTGAACATAAGAAAGCCAAGGACCTACTCTTATTCCTCCTGAATGTCTGATCTGATGGGTGGCTTGACTGAGTGGTCAACAGATTCACGATGTAATGATGCAGGAAGTACATCTATTTTTAACATCATATGAAAAAATCTGTTTTCATAAATAATCTCTTCTTGCTGGAGATGTCCTTAACTGGCCGTATCTGTTTTCATTCATGCTGCTCTTCTAAATAAAAAGCAGTTGTCATTAATTACGTTGGCCAGTGCGCTGGCTGACCACTATGGGTAATTTTGGCCAGCATCCATCACTCTTACCCATTCTTCTTATTTTATTTTCCCTCTTGTTCTTGAATTTTATAGTGCTGGCAGCATTGGGGATATAATAAAACACCACTGGTTGTGTGATGCCAAAGTAAGGCCACATGTTTCTTGAACCAATGAGCACAATCCATAACCAAGGAATCTTGCGCTCTAAATCGGCGAGCAGCCCTTTTTGTCAAGAGGACTTTTTGTCAATACAGTGTTTTGAAAAGTGGTGTAACGGTACGCCTGTTTGCACTGACACGGTTCCGTGTGCGCAGTATGGGTTAAACATTTGAGCAGTGGACAAAAAGTGATGAACATAATGCAAATCTTACAAGCACGAGCTCCAAGTTGTTGGAAAGTTTGGAATCACCTGATATTGTGAGAATTAGATTTATGAGCATCACGGTAGTGACTGTAGTTGTTCTCAAGTTCATTAATCTATCTTTCTTTCCTTTATTCTTTATAACATATAACTCGCTGTTTTGCAAGTAAAACACCTTACATACATTTCTGCTATTGAGAATTTCGGACGAGGACGTCATGTCTGCGTTGTTGGACAGTTTTAGGGTATGTGTGTGGAATCACATGAAACATTGGGTGGGTCCCACTTGCTTACTAATTAGTAATAGCAACTAGTTTTTCAGTATGTAGTATGTAATAGTGGTTGCTGTATGGAAATGTGGTTGGTGTGGCGCAATGCATAACACCAGTACCTGCTGGTGAGGTACCTCACCTTGTGGGAGCCTTGGATTTGATTCCTCGTCTTGGTGACTATGCTAAACTAGGAGTCCTTGGGCAAGACTCCTAACGCTGCTTTGGCCCACCTCTCTGGAGCTCGTCAGCTTTTTGGGTATGGTTGTGATGGAAACTTCTCTCACAATGCAATGCAATATGGAAAGGGAGGAGCAACTCGCGTCTGGACAAATTAGGAAAGAATCATCAGACAGCAATTTAAGTGCAGTGGCTACTGTGCCAGGAGAACAGTGGTGGCATAACCAACGAGTTAGTATGCTAATATTTTGTATACTGACCTGTCTAGCCTGCTGTTTTAAGACTAGTATATAGTATTTATCTTCTAGTAATAGTGTGCAAATGGGATGCAGCCACTGATATTTTACTGCTTATTTCATCATAGACTGTTCCTACTACCTCCTGTTCCCCATCTACTATGCTATGTGTACACACTTTCCTGCACCTGATTTTTATTGCTCTGATTAGTCTGGAAACAAAATTTTGTTACCTGAAGCTAGTAGCAGGCAGTTGCCTACACTTACTTGACAGCAATGCGCCTTTCGTAGCAAGGTGTGAGAGATCTTAATGAGAAGCCACTTTGTTTCATGTGGACGTGCTTTTGTTGTTTCACTGTTCTGACCACTGCTTCTCAATAGATGTCATGAAAACGCAAAAGTCTGTTCTGGTCATTTTGCATGTCTGGGACACACTGGACCTCATATTGATAGTTTAGGGGTTTCGGTGGCAAGCAGGCTGTATGGTGAATGACACCTAATTAATGACAAAGAAGGAGCAGTTTTTAAAAATTGAGGCATGAATGAATTCGGTTCTGTCCTCTTTGGAGCTCATTGTCTGAAGGAACTGATAACAGAAGTGTTGGATTTTGTTGAAGTCTCATTTTCACACTTGGACAGGTTAATGACTATATGAATTTTTCCTTGACTGGAGTAAAGGAATCTATAGACAGTTGTGCAGAAGGAAAATATCTCTATCTTTTCCCCAGACATCTATTCATCCATTTATATGCTTTTAGGGGCAGTGGTGGCTCAGCGGTTAGAGCTCTGGGCTATTGATGACAGGGTTGTGGGTTTGATACCTGGGCTCGGCAAGCTGCCACTGTTGGGCCCTTGAGCAAGACCCTTCACCCTCTCTGCTCCCCAGGCGCTGGAGTTGGCTGCCCACTGCTCTCTGTGTGTGTGTTCACTGACCCTAGCCCTAGTTCTGTGTGTGTGTGTGTGTGTGTGTGTGTGTGTGTGTGTGTGTGTGTGTGTGTGTGTGTGTGTGTGTGTGTGTGTGTGTGTGTTCAAATGCGGTGGACACATTTTGCAGTACATTGTACAGTGCACTTTTACTTTTTTTTTTTTTTACCTTTACCATCACTTCCCATTACAGTAAATTATGAACATTCAAGTGATTGACAGGCAGAACTTGTAGATGGCTTGCATGATGGCTTGCAGGAACTTAGTAGTCACTGTTTTACACTGGCCCATGTTCTCTCTCTTATCTTTAAGGTAAATGTATTTCTTGATGCATTTAATAATAATTAGATCAAAAGGGTTTAGAGACTGCTTGTTTGAGAGTGGTAGAAAATACTGTGGTCTGTGATCCCAGTGTTTAATGGTGTTTTTTGCCTGCTTGCTTCTCAGTTGTGTGATTACAGCCTCTTATAACACTGCTGTGGAAAATTCTGAAGTGGTCATGCAATGATGTAAATGTGTTTATTATTTCAAAGCTCAAATGTTACCCATAGACAAGTTGACCATGTTTTTGCTTTGTGTTGTCTCGTCCCCTATATTCTATTTTTGTTACCTGTGCAGTCATTCTAATGCTGTGACACCTCAATATTACAGACTACTGGAACACTTTAGAGGACAGTTTTGTTTCATGGTCGGTAGTAAGTGTTGCCTCTAGTAATTTTGAGTATGAAGTCATTTGAAAAATGTTTTTTCCCCCTCTTGGTTGTGAGATGTTTGAATGCTTTGGATGACAGCATTTACCTTTTAAACATCATTTTAAGAATCATTTATAAGCTTTTGGATACTGTAGAACTGCTTGTCTGTGAAAGGCTGTGCCTGGACCTGTTTTTCACATCATTCATTCACATTAAATTTTATGTAGAGTCATATAGAACCTGTGAAGATTTGGTAAATTGACTTTTGACAATTTGTTTTGTTGTATGAACTAAATATGTAATACATGGAGGTGAAAATATGAGGAGATTTTAATGTAATGTTAAGACATTTATGTTATTGTAATGAACAATACGTTTTCTTGTGCAAAGTGTGGATATTATCAGCACTAACCAATTACAGGTTTCATTAGAAACAGTTTACTTAGGCCTGATAAGAGATGTTGCAGTAAATGTTGAATAAAAATCATTGTACTTTATAGCATTTTTCCACATCTGTCACAGCTATTGCATTTTTACTAAATATTTTAGTAAATTTGCCAGACTAGCTGCCTGGTATGTACATTACAAGTTAGCATTTGTTTATGTACTATGACATTCTCTTAAATGAGTACGTACATACTTCTGATCAATGCTGCAGTTTGTTTATTTGAGGTCTGAGGTGTTGAGTAATCGACCATGGACTAGACTGCTGACTAGCGACTGAGGCAAGCCAAACTGGTATTTGGGTTAAGCTAGGCCAGTTGTCATGATCACTGTGCTATTTTTAGACTGATCTTTACTCACTTGTGTCTGGTGGGGTTCATAAGCACAGTCAGATCTACAGGAATTTGGCGTCCTTTGTTTAAAAAGTCTGATTAAAATGAGCACCGCAGACGTTGTGCTTTGTCATATGGAGGAGCTCCATTTCATTCAAATCAAGTGTTTTTTTCTTTTTGTCGTCTAATGCTACATTTTCACAAAGCGTTACACAGTTTAGTGCCCCAGATCTGTCCAGATTATCCCTCCGGGGGTCACGTAAAGGTTCTCTCTGCAGAGTTTGGTTTTGTGCAAATGGAAGCCAGTGTAGTGTTGAGTGATGTCAGATCAACAGAACTTCAGGCTTGGTCACTGGATGCAGGAGGGTGTTTTTTTTTTCTTTTTCTTTCTTGGTTGTGTTGTTTTGAAACAAACTTGAGTCCAGACTCTGATTCATGCTTTAAGGACACTCCCTCTTTCACTTCACAGAGGCAGAGGCCAACAGTCATAACAACCATTCCAACGAAAAATCAAGTATGGTGCCTTGCCTCGTTTTGCATTAAGGTGTGTTGTGAATTTACATGTGAATGAATCTGCCCTAGATGAAACTGCTGTTTGAGTTTTTTCTTTTTATTTATTCATTCATTTATTTATTTATTTTTGATTTGATTTAATTTGGTTTGGTATTTATTTAAGCAGTTCGAACATGAATACCCAAAGATCATTAAAGAACTATAAGTCATGCCTTAACTGCAGGTTAGAGTAATAAACAATGCAACAGGTGTTGGTTTATGGTTACACAGATTTATTATTATATGATGTATTATTGGCACACAATATAATAATACAATACAATAAACTAATACAGTTAGACAGTGAATAAGGTAATTAAGCTATAACCCAGATAAGGATGGGTTCCCCTTTCTGCCAGTTTTGTCTTTATAAGTGAAAAGCATGCTAAATTGGGTTGAGATTAATTTGTACAGTAAAGTGCTGTCCTATTGGTTTTGCAGCACTAAATCTTGTCACAATACACTTCAGTAATCATCCTGCTGCTTCTATCAGCAGTCACATCTAGTTTCAGTGGCAGCCATGTGTGCCCATGCTATAATAGGGCCTCCACCAGGTCATATGCATCTCCGAAACACTTTATGATGATGAGCACATTTTCAAGTGGGCAGCTATGCAAAATGACCATATTACATTTGTAGTGCAAAAGCTAGTCTGTCTTGATATGTAGAACCATGCTATCATCCTCAGATTAATACACTGATAATAAATCTTGACACCTGTCTGACCTTTGGGATTTTTTTGGGGGACTTTGGGGACTTTGTTATCCACTAGCTTTGCAAATTTGCAAATTCTGAGTTATCCACAACCCGATTCATTACCTATATATGACCTATATATATACCGTATAAGACTTACCAACGTATCTGCATTTCAGGCCTTGCAAACATGACCTCCCACCCTAAGTGCACACTGGGGTTGTAGCCACACCAGTTTGCTGTCTTGACCTTTTTCCAGAGATTGTCAACACTGAGCACGAGAGCTGGCTTGTATCATAGCCCTGGGCATATGTTAGAATACCAGTCTTTGTGTACCTCCTGGCTTGAGTGCCTGAAACTTGCCCTGGAGCTTAGCTATGCAAACCTCATCCTATGACAGCGCCAGAGCTGCTTGGCTAGATATAGGGCTTGCCCGGTGGATATATCTGCAGTAAAAGTGCTCTATAAAACATTCATGAAGACTTGGTGAATAATTGAACCATCGACTCACCTAAAGTTCTCTTCACTATTCCCGCTCCCATGGCCACTGTCTGTCTACCCACATTCCAAGAAAGTCTTTTTCTATGAGTGCTCTCTCACAACTGGACCAGAATGGTGTGTCCTCCCTTTGTGCAGGCAAGAGGAAGCGGCAAGCCTTGATTATGGTCTTTCACTGCTCTTAAAATTGCTCTCCGCTTGATAATAGAGATCAGGAATATGGAGCAAAGAGACGTCAAGGCTACATGTTAATTGGCCACACTTTTAAATCAGTGAGTGAAAGCAAACCTGTTTTTATATTTTCATTGGATAATATAAAGAGGTTGTCACTATTTACAGTGGAATGCAAAAGTTTGTGTACCTGGTCAACATTTGTGTTACTGTGAGAAGTTAAGTGAGTAGAAGATCAACATTTTCAACATTTTAAATGGGATTAGTAGCAAGAGAAATGAGCTCTCATAAGTTTGTCCAAAGCCTTGATGCTTAATTGTTTGTTAGAGCTATGGCGTTTTATAATCTTTAGGAATAGGAATAGCTTGGTGATGCACCTTTTAAAGGTCCTTAAACCCCTGTCCCGACAATCAGCAGCCATGGGCTTCTCTAAGCAGCCCTGGGTTTCTCTAAGCAGCTGCCAGGAGCTGCCAATAATTGATGTTCACAAAGTAGCAGAGGGTTATTAAAAAAAAGGCAAAGCATTTCAGGTAGCTGTTTCCTCAGCTTTCCGCGTAGTGTAATTTAAGAAGTGCAGATTAACTGGAACGGTTCAGGTCAAGCTGAGCTCTGGAAGGCCAAGAAAACTTTCTAAAAGATCTGCACGTAGGATTGCTAGAAAGGCAAATCAGAAACCCTATTTGACTGCAAAAAAATCTTCAGGAAGATCTGGCAGGCTCTGAAGTTGTACTGTACAGCAGCCCCTGCACTAATATGACCTTAATTAAAGAATCATCAGAAAACGACTTTCCTGCATTTGCACTCAAAAAGGCAGCATCAGATGTTTTCAAAGGAACGTCTAAAAAAGCTTGATGCATTTTGGAAAGAAGTTGTGTGGACTGATGACCCAATGCCATTCAGTCGACCGGGAATTCCAGGCAGATTTGAAGGGAACGGGTATCTGCTATTTTAATACCCAATCCAGTAGTCGACAAACCGAGATCAGTCCAGAGTGTGTACCACTGCACACACGCAAAGTGTCTTTACTGCAGTGTTTTAAAGGGACTGCGAGCTGAATGGACTGTGTGGCTATATTATTTATACATACACACAAAACGGATCAGTATCGGCTGATTCTCAGCATTACGAGACCCTGATCGAAACAGGGGGCAAAATAACCAGATTGGGACATCCCTAGTTTTTCCCATCCAGGGGTGCTGTTTTTATGGGGGGGAGTGAGACTGATTTGGGGGGGGCTAAAAAATGTATCAGTTGAGTATTTTGGCAGAATTGTCAGAGTCGTTGGGCCTAATGTAATTTTTTTCCTCGGGGCCTAAAATCCCTGGCAGTGCCCCTGTCTCCATTACACTATTTTCTCTTACTGAAATTGAAAAATACCTATTCTAATTATAAAATAAGGTTTTCTCCAAGCTTCTCATGGACAGTCTAACATGTCTAATTATTTTCCTTGTTGTAAGTTATTTATTGCTGTTTTCAAAACGCTGAGTGCTCCATATGATGTATTATGCCTAGGCACCTGTTGAATATGGAGTTTCTGAATATTTCATGACTCGCTCAGCTGAACTGTGAAAGTGGTCAAGCTTTTAGATGCTAATTTATGAACAACACGGAGAGCGAAATGTTGAGCCCTCCCCAACCATTTCAAGGTGTCTTTTACAACTTTCAGCACAGCAGTTTAGAATTAATTTAGGGACAAGAGGTCTTCCCAATGTCACACTGATTGATTTCCTTTTCGAATTTGCCTGGAGGAGTCTGTGGCTCTCTGAGCGGCATTAAATGCGTTCAATTAAGAGTGTGTCTCCAGAATATTGAGGTCATTGTTCATCAAGATTCGCCCTCTTAAGCTGACATCAACAAACAATAGGCTCTCTCTGGACAAACAATGCAGCCTGCTTGCTTTGGGCCGTGCAGCCCATGGCACAGGCAGGTTGAGTGTTCCATGGTGATGCAACACAGAACCAAGCACTGTCACTCTGCAGGCTCCATGTCTCTCACTGGTGCAGCGTAGGGGGGACGTAAGCGGATTGGCTGCGTCTTGTCTTCTGTCTGTGCTGCGGTGAATCATCCTAGAATTGCTCCCACACACACTTGGGTCCATCTGGTCATGAATAACCAGAGAAACGAGCACTTGCATTACAAATACACTTTTCAAAATGGACATACAGTTTGGACGTACAGTTGTTAGAATAAACTTTGATATATATAGGCTTGGTGTCCTCTGGAGGTTCAAGAAAACTTAAAAGGTTTAAGAAAACTTACACATCCTATTAGCCAAATGAGTGGTTCTGCTTTTGCATCATTCCAGGCAACACTTTATGGCACTTTCTAATAGTCTAAGGGGTGTCTGTTACTCTGTTAAGGGTTTCTGTGGTACTTTGCACTCTGTGTGTTCTCGTCTCTGCATTCTTCATATCATGACATGTTAGTGTGTTTATCTGCCTGGTTTGTTTGAGTTATGCTTGACCGTGAACTGGGATTTTGTCTTTCAGGTTGACAGAGCCTTCAGGGTATCTAACAGATGGCCCCATCAACTACAAATACAAAACCAAGTGCACCTGGCTGATTGAGGGCAAGTAAGTGTCCTTCTGTGTCCTGTTTCATCTTGTAAGTTTTGACTGTACTGTCCAGCTTCTGTCCACCAGTTATTTAGAAATGCTACAATAGCCCCGACAGGCTGTTATTATTCACACTGTTGTCAGGAAAGGTGTGGCGGGCCACGTTCTGAGCCACAGTCTCTGGACTTGGCAGAAACATGTCTGTTGTAATACATTCTAAGAACAGATTAGTCAGTAAGAAGGAAGCTTGAAAAATTAAGCCATTGCTTTTGTTTTGCAGCCCAAACACAGTCCTGAGGTTACGCTTTAACCATTTCGCAACAGAATGTAGCTGGGACCACATGTACGTCTACGACGGAGACTCCATTTATGCTCCTTTAGTAGCTGTGTTCAGGTGAGGCATTCATCTCTTTACAGCTGAGTCAGTGTTTTCTGCTCTATGCTTCATGTTAAAGTAATGAATAGAGCTATTGATCCCGAACTCTGCGCATGATAAATGGTGCTATACTGCGACTGTAATATAGGATGAAACTTTATATCTGGTTGACTAATGTATTTAATTGTAACTGGCCTGCAGTGGTCTCATTGTCCCAGAGGTCCCTGGAAATGAGACAGTACCTGAAGTGGAGACCTACTCTGGTTATGCACTCCTGCACTTTTTCAGTGACGCAGCCTACAACCTGACTGGATTTGAGATTTTTTACTCGTGAGTATGGTTCCCCTTTCTAGTGCAACCACATCATGAATAAAATAATATAAATGTTATTAAACAAAAACAATAGCATGAATTAAAAAAACAAGAAGCAACATGCAAAAGTTTGGGCACCCTAATGTTTTAGCATGTTAGGGCTATGGCTTGGTCACAGTCATCACTACAAAAGACCAGATGATTCACATTCCAAATACTCTGCCCCCTCAAATCTTGTTTCAATATTTAGCAGCCATGGGGTCTTCTAAGCAGCTGCCTAGGACAATGGAAAGGGAACATTTCACTGGTAAAAGATGAATGGAATCAATTAAATATCAGCAAGTTGTGGAAGCAAACATCACACCACCTGTGTGATGTTTGGATTCTGCAGTGACGCAAGCTGATATATCCTTCACAGTCCCCTGGCATAATAATAATTATTTAATAAATAAATAATGTTCATGCTCATATCATCATCAATCATGTAGACCTCAAAAGGGCAGTTAAATATATTAAGTCATCCTTAACCTTTGGAAGTCAGGCCAGCTTTTACTGACTTAGCTATTCACTGTTACAGATATTTGACCAGGGGTTCTAAAACCTTTGCATGCCACTCTTTTGTATGTCAGCATTTTTCCCTTTGAATTTCTACCTCTAAAAATGCCTTGGGCCTTACATACGTCATTAGTTTATTTACTTTAAAAACACAAAGTAATCTGCCCTTTTTTCTGTATGTCTTCCAAAAGGATAAACTCATGCCCAAATAACTGCTCAGGCCATGGAAAGTGCACCACCTCCAACTCTGCAGCGAGCCGCGTGTACTGCGAGTGTGATAAATACTGGAAGGGCGAGGCCTGCGACATCCCTTACTGCAGAAACAACTGTGGCAGTCCGGACCACGGCTACTGTGACCTCACTGGGGAAAAGCTGTGTGTGTGCAATGACAGCTGGCAAGGTACTGCAGTCTCTCGCAGTTTTCTCTCCTTTCCTTAAGTATTGTCTAGTACACTAAGAATGTGGGGAAAGCTATTCAGTTGTGCCTCCCCACAGAGCAGTGGGATAGTAAACAGCTTACCGTATATACTGTCTCCCCCTCCTGGTCATGCAGTGGCAGTGCATGTGTTTCCCAATCTCTGCAACACTGCAGCATCCTTCTCTACCCTGCAGGCTCATCACGCTGTCTCATGATGATAACTATGTGGAGAAGGCCCAATTAATTCTGTAAAGCTGTGACATCAGTTGGTCCCGCAAGGATCAGTAAAGAGGGGCATCTACAGCTTAGTCCTGCTACGGCCCTGTGGGAGAGGATGTGGAAAAAGATGAATCAGTTGCAGAGATTGTGTAAACATGTTATTCATCCCTTCATGGCAATGAGGGGAAGTTGGCAAAAAGCTGTATCCTGTGGTGCCAGGTGGTAAGCCCCCTTAATGCTTTGTCTCACTGTTTCTCTGTGTCTCTTAGGTCCGGATTGCTCTCTCACAGTGCCGTCCACAGAGTCATATTGGGTCATGCCCACTGTCAAGCCTTTTGGGACATCACTAGGCAGGGCATCCCATAAGGCAGTGGTTCAAGAGAAGGTCATGTGGGTGGTTGGTGGCTACACCTTTAACTATAGCAACTTCCAGATGATTCTGAAGTGAGTATGGTGAACCTTTGCATATTGACATGAGATTTCACTACGGAGGGAATCTATGGTATTTTTACCACCGTATTTTGTTTGTCCGAAGTAGTATTAAGAGTTGATTAAGAGTTTTTGGAAAAACTGTCTAGGGTCCAAATCTTTGCTTATTAAGGCGGCGTTTTAACAACGACTGCGCAAATCAACATTGGAAATGTTGGTCATTTGGAACCATTTCATGATTTGTACGAGGGGCATTAGACAAGCAAATTGTAATCTTCAAAAAGGTGAAGAGTGGCTACAAATAAAACTTGTCCAGTGCAGAATATTAAAACAAAAAATTAAATTTATTGCTTTAGATGATTCACTGTCCTCTCTAGTTGTGGAAACTGGATTATGTAGGCACATACTAGAATCCTTTTAGATATCACTGGTATCCACGTGTTGTGTTTTGCAGAGCTGTTTGTAGATCTTTCTCTTTCTTTTTTGCAGTTATAACCTGTATACTGGCACATGGAACACTGTGGCCAGCAGTAGTGGTCCTCTGTCGAGATACGGCCACTCCCTCACACTCTATCAGGTAACAAAACTCTTTACAAAAGGGCTTGAGGCTAAATTAGGCCTTTTTAAACTGCAGCACAATTTGCGCAATTAGCTGTGAGCTGAAGTCAGTATGACAAGTAAGTTTAAATGTCTCACAGTGCCGTATTTAAAAAAAAAAAAAAAAAACTCTAAATCCAAAAAGTCTAAAAACTGGTAACTTTCAGACACTTTTAAAAGGCTCTAGCCCTTGTGATTAATCATGTCAATGTTCGCTCATGATGCTGAGTTGCTCCTGAAGAGCTCTTCTGTAGTTTTCAAAGGCTCCAGGTAGCTCCTCCATTTTGACCCTGTTTACACCAGGTCACTTAATGCGTCTTGAGGATCAGGATTAGATGTGGATAAGACCAGCAGTGTAAACACATTCGTCTCCCAAAAGACACATCCACCTACCAAAATCCCTCCCAGTACAACTTAAACACCAGTAATACCAGTAAAAATGGTATATTCTGATTTTCTGTCCCACACAGAGATGAAATTTCAGTCCGAACCAGAGACTCGTCCAACTACCGAGTGTTCACATGCTTATATTCCTAACAGTCCCCTTGTTTGTGTCTCTCTTCTCCTTGTTCCACTTTCATTCTCTGTGCAGGATGATCTCTACATGTTTGGGGGAAAGTTGGAGATGGGCTCTGGGAATGTAACTGATGAGTTATGGGTGTTCAACATACCAAGCAAGTCATGGTCTCGGCGAATACCCAGCACTCCAGCTCATGGGCAGGTTTATGCAGTGGAGGGCCATTCAGCGCACATAGCTGAGCTGGACACTGGAGAAGTGGTGATGGTTGTCATCTTTGGTTACTCGTCCATCTACAGCTATATCAGCAACGTGCAGGAGTACAACATCAGTGAGTATGAGACAGAGTGTGGGCTGACTAGCTGGAAAATGAGTACACATAATTAATAGTGTTAGTCAGAGGTCCATATCCACTTTGGATTTTATGCTGGAGTTGAGTGATGTGTTCTCCACTCAGAGGCTGGAATCAATGAACAGCTTTGACTTGTAGGTGTGATATTAGGCTGATTTATTGTAACCACTGTTAGGGGTTACCATAAATCACTTTTGTGATGGTTCTGAGTTAAGTGAGGATTGACTACGGGTACATTAGACGATCAGTAGATGGCAGTGTAGCTCTGTGAGTTCTTCCAATGAGAGCTCTCTCTCTCTCTCTTTCTAAACATGCTCTGGAAGTGGGTTTGAAAGCTTTCAATCAGTTTTTTACCATTTACATGCCTCTAGATGTTACTATGAGCGTTTACTATATAAGTGCTACTGGCGTGTCAGTAATATATATAAAATTACAAAGCTCTACTATGAATAGATGGGAAAGGAAAATTCCAATACTTGATGATATCTATAAGTATCCTGTAAATCCAGTCTCAGTGATGTTCCCTAATGGTGTAACAAGATTTCTGGGTGATGGAAAGAGTCAGATATAAGCAGTGAGCTCATTTATGAGGCAATATTATGTTAGTTCTCAAACAGCATGTTATCACTTGAACCTCTGAGGACAAGTCTTTATCATCATTCTAATGTAAGCATCAGCAAGAAGCTAAGTCATCCCAAAACAAACAATGATGTCATTTCTTTGGTTGTTTTAGATGTGTCACACACAGTCTGTATTATACTTCCTGTCTTATATTAAAGTGTGTGTCATGCTTTTCCCACTCTTACCACAGGAACAAACACATGGCTAGTTCCTGAGACAAAAGGAGCCACAGTTCAGGGGGGCTATGGTCACAGCAGTGTGTATGACGGTGGCAGTAAGAGTGTGTATGTCCATGGAGGCTACAAATCCCTGCCTGCTAACAAGTATAGTCTTGTGGATGACCTGTACCGGTATGAGGTACACTCTCGCACATGGTGAGTGACAACTCCTGCACGGCGCTTATACTATCTTTGTAAATCTGGACCATCACAGCAAAAATGTCAAAGAATCTAGGCAGTTTCCAGAATTTTTTCAATTTTGCTGTGGTATCGTTTGGTCCATAGTTACAGTGACAGTTGACAGTGACTTTTGTTTTTGTAGTTTTGCCTCTGTGCAACACCTCAGTAGATAAAAAAACAGTACATTTTACATAATTGTACATGCAGTTCTGTAGCATTTAACTGAATATGCACAGAAAGTAAAACTCTGAACACATTAGAATTTGTTCTTTTATCAGCAGTCACATCATCAATAAACAGTGACCCACTGTTTTTGGCAGCTGTACATGCCCGTGCCACAGCAGTGCCTCCATCATGTTTGACAGAGAACGTAGTATGCTTTAGAACATGATCCCTTTCCTTCCTTCTTCATCCTCAAGTTTCATCTTCAAAGAATCTCATTCCAAAAATGGGCAGGCTTTTTAAGATGGTTTCTAGCAGTAACAGTATCTTTATTACTTTATGTTTAAATCCACTGTGGTGGTGTACAAAATTACAAAAATTGGCACTGTCCAGATACTTGGACCTGACTGTTAGCTTTGTGCTTCAGTTTTGGCACCTACTTTTTAGGAGATGGACTGCGTTTACATTAGTTTTTAGTATAGTCTACTGGTTTTTAATGTTTTGTTGATAGTTGTAAGAGGAGTTTATATTTTCTTTTTCAGGACTATTCTGAAGGAGAGTGGTTATCCACGGTACCTTCACTCAGCCGTGCTGCTGGGAGGCACTCTGCTGATCTTTGGAGGAAACACTCATAATGATACATCGCTTAGCAATGGAGCAAAGTGCTTCTCTGCTGACTTCCTGGCCTATGACATAGGTATGTATTTGGTTAGCTGCAATTGTGGGTTTTCACTGCTTCCCCCTTTTTAATTGGTTTTATGATGTTTTGAGCAGTTTTTAGACGTGTTGTTCCTTTCCATTTTTCACAGCATGTGATGAATGGAAGGTTCTCCCCAGACCAAACCTGCACAGAGATGTTAATCGCTTTGGACATACTGCTGTCACCAGTAATGGGTTTGTACCAAAGTGCTAAGGGGCACACACTCGCACACAATTTTGTATTCGTCTTGGTCTTTCTCTTTGCTTTTGTATAGTTGCAAGAAAAAATAAGTGAACTCCTTGGAAGTACCCAGATTTCTACATTCATTACTAATAAAATGTGGACTGATGATTCTCATCATAATTATAGAGATGTGTTTTTCAGACTGCAGTAGTTTCCTTCATGCTGTCCGTGGTGTCTAATATTGGACACACATACAAAGATTTTTGCAGTTTGTAGAGTCTAGGGAGAGAATGGCAGCAGTAGCAATTTGTAGACAGTTTGTCTATCTGTGAATTGATGTACATGTCTTCTGGAAATAGTTAGCATCAAAGCATGGTTCACACTAACAAAGCTTTCTTGAGAAGAACAGATTTGTCAGGATTTGGGTGCCTTTATGTATTAGGTAAAGCACCTGTGAAACCCACACTTCGAGTGCAGTCTCCTTAATTGAAACACATTTTTTCCTTAGCTTTTGAAGTCATTAACACATAGATTCACTTACTTTTTCAGTGAAATTTTGTGTGTGTGTGTGTGTATATATATATATATATATATATATATATATATATATATATATATATATATATATATATATATATATATATATAATAAATGTATATGTATATATGTATACGTATGTGTGTGTGTGTGTGTGTGTGTGTGTGTGTATGTATATATATATATATATACACATACATACACACATATATAGTTACTAAAATAATAAATGAAAACAAAAGTAGAGTAAAACTTCATCTAGAAGAATTTCTATTGTAGTTCTTTACTTTTCACACATCCACTCACTAACCGTGTCTCTCTTTCTCTGCTTCTGCTCCCAGGTCTATGTACGTGTTTGGCGGTTTCTCCAGTGTGCTGTTAAATGACGTACTGATCTATAGGCCACCTAGCTGTGAGGCGTTTCCAGGGCAGGAGCGCTGTGAGGCTGCAGGTCCAGGGGTGCGCTGTGTGTGGAGGCGGGCTCGCTGTGTGTCCTGGGAGCCTAGCTTTGCAGGCAACACCATACCAGCTACCTTCTGCCCTGCCAAACCTGGTAGGTGCTGCTGCTGTTTCTTTTGGGATGCAGGATTATACAGTCATGGCCAAAATCTCGTCACCCTTGTACTTCTTTCAGAAAATGCAACACTTTTCCCACCGAAATGTGTTGCAAATTCCATTCAAAGCAACGCCTTGTATTCAAATATTTATATTTAGTTAATTTCTTTAGTGCATTGGAATAACACAAAAACGCTGAGAAAGTCGATCATTGCATACATAACTTCAGAATCGGCACTTTTTCTGAATTCTTCAGAATTGGAAGGAATAATTGGAAATTATGTAATATATGTAAATATCAAACATATTACAACAGTGTCCTGACAGATGTTTTGCATTTTCTGTGAGAGGTTCAGGGCGTGCCTAAATATTTTTGGCCATGGCTGTATACCCACTCCTGCATTTTGCATTTCGTTTGACTGTTTCTTTGCTCAGAGCAACTGCATGTCCGTGTCTCGCTCTTAATCAGAGCTCTCTGTCATTCTCGTTCCTGTTTGATCTTGTGCTGCCTGTCAAAAGGCAGCCAGACAATTCAGCCAAGCATAAGCACTCGGGCACCACTTGGGTACACATTTACTTTTCTGCCCTCTGGTTGTTCAGTGGCAATGCTAACCGCTGCTAATTGCTTGCTTTTCAATTCCAACCTGTGGTCTTAAACTGAGGTCAATTTTAGTACTCTAAGGAGGAGAAATACCTTTAAATTCAGGAGAGGGGAAATGCGGAGTCTCTTTCTGTAGTCAAACAAGGACATGGAGAGAGTCCCTTAATTATTGAATAAAGGGCTGTCTGAGAGGGAGAAAGAGGTAGGAGGGCTGCTTTGATGCCTTATGTAAGGCTGGCAGCTTGAAGGCAGCTTATTGGACGTAAATGTAGAGGGAAGGAGGGCATTCCAAGTGCTGAATGTTTCTGTATCACCTTGTTTTAACTTCTGAGGTATTGAGCAGTGCCTGTGGAAGTTTACTTGCCGCTCCTCTCTGAAGTTATTTAAGGATGTCTGGGTGTCTTTCAAACAGCAGTGTGACATTAAGCATTTTCCAAACCCATGTTCTCTCACTTTGTATTGCCATCATATCCTAACTCTTCCTCTGGCATTGTCTCACTCCGTTTGTTTTGCCTGCAGCTCCGGTGGATGAGAGGTGTCACCGCTTTTCTGACTGCACCAGTTGTACTGCTAACACTAATGGCTGTCAGTGGTGCGACGACAAGAAATGCATCTCAGCCCTCAGCAACTGCACTGCTGTAAGTAGTCCTGTAGATGGAGCCAAAGACCATTCTTGTCCTAAGACTTGTCTTATGTTATCACAGGCCAGGTCCTGAATTACAGGGTGTCTAGCCTTTTAACTATGTGCTTGTTAGTCAGTTTTCACCATGAGATATAGTTATTCAGTAAGTAAATATCAATTAACTGGCAACTTGTTATGTGCAGAGTTGGCTCACCTTTTCATTTAGCTTCTGTTATATTTTTTGGCAGATTGTGAAAAACTTCACTGAATGTTCCATCAGAAATGAGCAGATATGCAGCAAGCTGGCAAACTGCAAGAGCTGCTCCTTAAACCTCAACTGCCAATGGGATCACCAGCAGCACGAATGCCATGCCCTGCCTGGTAAGTGTGTCGGAATTATGTTCCACTATCACTTTTTGGGTTGTCTTAGCTTGGAGCCATTTATTGAACTGTTATCTCATTGCCTGATGCTGGAGAAGACTATGGCCTTGTTCACACCTGGCATTAACATGTGTCCCGGGTGATCGGATTGTAGGTGGCAAGCACACTGTACAGGTGTGAACAGGGTTCAATATGTCTCAGGGACGCATTATAATCACTCAGACCACTTCGGGAAGGTCAGAGATGCATATGACCACATTATTCTTGTAGTGTGAACGCTAAGTGCCTAATCTCAAATCACTAATTAACTCCCATAACTACTTCCAGTGAAAATTCAGTGAGTTCACATGAGTCATTTTTTAAATGCCAGGTGTGAATAGGTTTTGGTTTTGGGAATATTAGTACCAAGATGCATATTAGTTCCAAGTGTGAACTGGGCCTGTGATCTATTTTATTGCTATTTAGGGTCCCCAACAATGGACATGTCAAATCTACTACTTGAAGTAGAATGTAGACTGTGCTTAGTTTAATTGAGTAGTCTATGTTTGCCAAAATTCCTGGTAGGTAGGCCATATCGTAGACCTGGGAACATCTTTTTGGAATATTTCGTTTGATATGAAGAAATGATGCCTCTGTCTGATGCATAATTTAGAAATCATACCTCTCTGGCCCCATAGGAATTGTTGGTGTTCTGTATTATCTGGTTTTGATGCTCATGACAGTGCTTCTCTCTCTCTCTCTCTCTCTCTCTCTCTCTCTCTTACACACACATATACACACACACACACACACACACACACACTTGCATGCACTTCTCTTGCTGTTCTCGCAGGGAAGTGGGTCGAGAGCTTGTTTTGCTCTTTTTATGAAAACTGGGTCTCTGCTGACTAACAACTTGAATAGTGTTTCTGCTTCAGTAGGATAGTTGGGCCTGGTAGAGTGATGACTAGCTTTGTGTTCAGAGCTGCTTATGTCTGCTCTGGCTCTCTGATTTCCTCAGTACAAACCTCTTCAGTGGTGCTTGGGAGCCAAACTCCTGACTAAAGAGGCAATTAGATTGAGGAAAGTTGAACTTGTTTCTCTAGTGTTCCTTCATTTTTCCCTCTTACCGATTTAAAATTATACAATCTTTCAGTCTGTTTGTACTCTCAGAATTTATTGCAATGTGAATGCATTTTATTGGCCACTTGGCTTGAATAAGAGTCAGGTCCTTTTGGGTTTGTTTTTATTTTGACAGTTTTAATTGCCTTTAATGTTCATATTTTCATAATGTGGAGTGTTATGCCCTGAGCTCCTCGAGAAGCACAGGGAAAGGAAACATATGACTGGGTGAACTGAAAAGATTAACTTTGTGTAAAAATATGCCCCAGAGCTTCACCTGTGTGTCTTTTCTGGCCCTCTGCAGTCAAGCTGTGTGGAGACGGCTGGAGTCATGTTGGGGAGGCCTGCCTACGTATCAACTCCAGCAGAGAGAGCTATGACAATGCCCGGCATTACTGTAAAAACCTGGGGGGCATCATCGCCTCCCTCTCTACTGCCAAACAGGTGGACTTTATACTGGAGGAGCTACAGAAGTACCAGCAGCAGGAGAAGGTCTGTGAATCCCTGTGATTTTTTATTTTTTTTAATTTTTTTTACACTGTTTACACGGTAGCGGAATATGAATTAGCAATGAATAGCATCATGCTATGTCTTTACATTCCTAGCATGTCTAAGTGAGAAATCCATGCATCACTGTACACCTGTTCGATTTCCTCAGTCTAGGTCAGTACACTGTCCATGATGGCTCCTGACCCCCTGATATTGTTTGTTTCTGCAGAAGTTGTCCCCCTGGGTGGGCCTGAGGAAGATTAATGTGTCCTACTGGGGTTGGGAGGACAACTCTCCCTTCACAAACACCTCTCTGCAGTGGCTGCCAGGGGAGCCCAATGACTCAGGCTTCTGTGCCTACCTGGAGAAAGCGCAGGTCTCTGGCCTCAGGGCCAACCCTTGCAATGCCAATGCTGACGGACTTATCTGCGAGAAAGGAGTCGGTCAGTGTTTTCAGTGTTTGCTCTTCATGCTTTGGCTTATTTTGACTATATTGGTGTCCAGAATTGGTGCACTGGGGTTCTTAAGCTGGTGAAGCTAACAAGTAATTAATACTTATACCCCATTCTTTTGAGCTGTACGAACTACACAAATATTTGCTGACACCCTAATGAATACATTCAGCTACTTCAAGTTGCACCCATTGCTGATACAGATGTTCACACATAGTCCATGTAGAGAAGTATTGCCAATAGAATAGAACTCTCTGGAGCAGATAGACATGAACCTTTTGGCACCATGACTAATGCCAGGCGTGGGCTAGAGGGTATAAAACCTCTCTGCATTGAGCTGCCGAGCAGTGGAACTGTGCTCTCCGGAATGCCTGTGCTCTGTCCAATACTTTTGGAACGAGTTGGGATGAGGTCAGTGGGTGAGTTGGGATGATCATCCAAAGTTCTGAGTTATTTTCTTTTCTTTTTTCATACCCTTAATGTTGGAAGAATCGCTAAATGAGCAGGTGTCCCAATACTTTTGTTCTCATAGTGTTTGCCACAATGTCATTGTTAGTTTGCTCTGACTTGTGTGCCGCTTTATTTAACCATTGCCTTTATACTATCATTATAATGTATAGTTAGATTTAAATTGTATATAATAAAGGAGACTGCAGTGAATTGCAGGCCACACATCACCAACTAATTACCTGCGCAGATGCACTTGAAACAATGCTTGGAAAGATTATAGTGTAGATTCTACGTCTGGCAGGGAATGCTGGGAAGCATTCAGATGAAACAAAACTCTGGTCAAGAGTTTACTAATGTTGAGTGTTACACGTCATCTGTTTCTAATGTAGTTATGATTATAAATTAAGTACAAGCTAGTCCACTTCACAGTTACATTGTAATTCTATTAACGTGGATACGCTTTTTTTTATCTTGACTTCCTTATCATTTATTCACAATTTTGTTCCTACAGAGAGTCGGAATGCTCGTCCCTGTAAGACTCCCTGCTCTCTGCATGTCACCTGTGAGAACTGCACCAGCCAAGCCACAGAGTGTATGTGGTGTGGCAGCACAAAGCGCTGCGTGGACTCCAACGCCTACGTCATCTCATTCCCATACGGCCAGTGCCTGGAATGGCAGACAGGAGACTGTGTGTGTGAGTGTTTCATCTTATTTCGCGTACATCCTCGATAAAGAGAGATGGGTCGGAATGCTGAGCTAGATTTTTTTCCTTTTTGCCAGGGATGTCAGTCAGTATTTGAGAAATAGAATTTATGCAGGACAGCAGCAGTCAAAAAGAGAATAGAAAGTATAAGTACTTCTAAAAGTCAGGATGTGAATTTTTTTTTTTTTTTTTTTTTTTTTCCCTTTTCCTGTTGAAGCGGGTGAGATGGCAATCTACAGCTGCTGCCTGTGCAGGGTGTTTTGAGTGTTTGATGGAGCCTGAAGTGAGACTGGCTGTAAATGTATTAGAGAGGGAAGAGTGATGGCCTCAGTGCTGTGCTGAAATGAGCAGTGCATCAGGAGCTTTGCACAGGAGAGACATCATGATCAGGAGTACAGGCCAGACAATGACAGATGCCACTCTGGAGCTCACGCTGATCTGTGTCTGCACCTGGGAGGCTTGATTTGGAGTCACAGCTGCACTTTTGTGGCGGTAACTGGCTGGTTTCTTCCAGGGTTCCTGCTGTCAGGACACCTACAGTGGCAAACGTTTGGGCACTCCTGGTCAAACTTTGTTGCTGTGAATATTGAATTGAAGTAGAAGATTGACTGATCACAATAAATAAACAAATCAATCAGTCAAATATAAAAATCAAAACTGTCCACTTGACTGCAAAAGACCTTCAGGTAGATTTAACAGACTCCGGAATGGTGGTGCACTATTTTGCTGTGTGTTGACCTTGAACAAATATGCTCTTCATTAAAGAGTCATCAGAAGAAAATGCTCCATTCTCACCCCAAAATTCAACATTTGAGGTTTCTTAAGGAACATATAAATAAGAAGTTATATTAGTTTCCTACTAAACTGATACATTTACTTAAATATATACTTTGCATGAATTTACTTTGAATGCTTTAAAATACTGAAGAATATTTCGCCACAGTGAGCAAAGATGGAAAAATTGAGTTTTTTATGAAAAAACAAACAAACAACAACAAAAAAACACACCTCTCCAACTCCAGCCATTCTTTGGGCTTTTGTTTTGGCTCGGTTTCAGCCAGTGTAACAGGCAATAATGTACTGGTAGAGAAAAGAAATGGTTCCTGCAAATTCAGAATTAAGGTAACGTTACTGAAACTAGGTAATGTTACCAAAACGTACGTTTCGTTAGTACTGAAGTGGAGTTCATTTCCTTGGACTCTTGATTCCTTTCTCTGTAGTTTTCTAATGGTGGACTGTCAAACTATGCCTATGGACATTCCTAACAGCTTTGAGAGTTCTGCACCCGTATTTAACTACATCACGTTATATTGCATTTGCGTAGTTGTTGACTCCATATTCCACAGGAGGGTTGTTTCCCCCTCACTGCTCAGGAGTTTCCATGTTCCTTTCCAGCCAAACAAGGTGAGAAACCACTGGATGTTAAGTGTTGCAAGGTGTCTAATTATTATCAGTATATCTGCAGATGATATACTGTTCACGGTTTTTTAATTGTAAACCCAGTATCGTGATTTAAATCAAAACGTGAGCTGATATAAGCTCAAAGACTAGGCCATTATCCACCTAGTCCTCGCTCTGTACAAAGACTGCAATCTGTCAGTGTCACCAAGACATACTTCTGAAGAGGTCTCTATCTCAGACGAAAACTCCTCTGCTGCTTCTCATTAGTGAAACCGGCTGGCTTCAGATCTGCCCATAATGTTCAATTAGTGTTTTAATTTATCTGCTTAAACGTTTAAATTTCCCTTCTGGCCTTCTAAGAATGTGCTTTCATGGCATGCGCTGGTTCACCTGGATAAAAGCTATCCATGAGAATAAATGCTTTTATTTAATTGGAGAAGCATTCTCAAGGGATCTCCCAGAAAGATGGGCCTTGAAAGTGTTGCTGGAGTATTGGAATACTGTGAGGCCTTGTTTATTATTTTCTATGCAAATTACACTTTACTGAAGGTGTCTTCTTCAGTCGAGTCAGTAAGTTTGACTAAACGGTTGTCCACTGTTCACTCACAATTGAAAAGTAATCCAGGTAAACATTCAGATGTTATGAGATGTTGGAGGTTCTCTGTCGTCAAGGGTTGCTCAAGTTGAGCTCCCGATGTCGTCTCGTCTCTTACTCTCGCTGACAGAGAGACAATTTGGTGGCAGGCACAATGACACTGGGCTTGTGTGTGTGCATGACAGTCCTTCCATTCACTGATAGAAGTGCTATTATGCTCACTCTGATGGAAAATGAATTAAAATCTCTCAGCCAGAAGTGGGTGGTGTGAGTCTGTAAATCTGTCTGACTGAGAGGAAACATTTTTGTCACCAAAATGTATCTCTGTCTCTTCAGAGTGATGGTTATTTACCATTTCCACCACTCTTCTCAACTCAGGGCTCTGTCACTGCCCCTTTTAATATTTGTTCCTGTGTGTCACTTTTCTCCTGGAGCCTAGAAGGCACTTTGTCTTTGTTGGGGCATGCCTGGGTGAGGCAGGCTGGACGGACAGCTCGGCAGACTGCGATTGGGACAAATGCACTATATGATGAAAGCGCATACTCTCAGCATTTTTAAATATAGTAAGAGTGTTTTTGTAGTCTCAGGGTGGCCGTTATTTAATTTTAATACCATTAGTAAAATCTAAATCCGATATTGATTAAAAAAAATGCTGTGAATGCTTTAGCTATACATGCGCACATAAGGAGCACCAAGCAAAAGTGAAAGCTTTTTTTCTTGTCTTGGGTCTTCACTAACTTGTCTGCGCCATGGCTTGTTCAGTCATTGATAGGAAGGACCAGGTGACTCCTTAAACCTTGTTCCAACAATCAGCAGCTGTGGGCTCCTCTAAGCAGGTGCCTAGCACTCTGAAATGTGGTCATGTAATTCAGACATGGCAGTTAACAGGAATAGTGGAGTTCTCGAAGACCAAGAAATGTTTTGAGAGTACTGCATGTAGGATTGCTCCAAAGGCTAAATGGAACCACTGTTTGGCTGCAGAAGACCTTTAAACAGGAACATTAAACAGACCCTAGGCAGGAGTGGCGATGCACTGTTCTACTGTGCAGCAACACCTGCTCAAATATAATCTTTCATGGATGAATCATCACCCGTGTCCTCTCCACATAATGTAGCATCAGAAGTTTTCAAAGAAGGAAGAATGTGCAAAAATCCCACAAACAAGAACGGAAAGACTCTAAGCTGCCTACTCTAAAGGTTTGCTGTGATGCTTAACAATTATTTGTTATTTTAATTGGGCAATAGATGGAAATAGAACAATAGTATTGCTTAAATATTAACTCAATGCGTAACTATGCTTTTGGACACTTTTTTTGGTCATCTTGTACATGCTTAGCCGTTCACAGGAATAGATATTTTGACCAGGGGTGCCCAAAGGTTTGCATACCATTGGATCTGGCATCTGAGGCCATTGTATTTACAGTTGATTTGGTGCTTCTGGGCCTTATGGAACGTACAGAGGAATGAAAGAGGTGATTGAAAACAACAAGGACAAATGCACATTGTCATCCTTATGGTGCTGAAGGTTGTGTGCACAAATGGTTGTGCCTTTTGTCCTTGTTTGTCAGATTGTTTGGTGTCTCCTCTCTGTCTTTTTTGCTTGCACACACTCTCTCGCTCTTTCTCTCTCTCTCTCTCTCTCTCTCTCTCTCTCTGTGCTGCCACCACCATATGAATCAGCTGTTGTCTGCTGGACTTGCATGTGGTCGTGATTTTAGATGAGGAATCAGCTGGAGAGGGTGGTGCTGTTTTGGTTGTACTCAGCATGTACGCCCGCTTTTCAGTTTGATGAGAAACAGTGTGTGACTTGCGAGTGTCTGTGCCCGTCAGGGTTTCTTTCTTTGTGGCATGCAGAAATTATTTTCTCAACAAAATGTTTCCCCATCTCTGTCACCTTGTTAACACCTGGTCACGACATGGGATTTGAGTATCAGGGTTGTGTCTGGATAAGGCTAAGCCACATGCCCATTTAAAAGATCCATTAAAAGCTGAAACAAATCTGATCACTGAACCACTTTTGGAGGTGGACTGAGACGCATTTGAGTCACCAGTGTAAATGCATCTGCCAGTCCAAGATGCATTCAACAGCCAGAACCTCTCCTAGTACAGCCAGTAATAATTGCGGTGCAACAAGCAGATTCACGTGTTTTCTTCCCACACAGCAGTCGAGTTTCAGTCTGACTAACCGGAGACGCATTTGACTAGTGTGAATGCATGTGGCTAAAATCTTATCAGAATACAATGTAGATACTAGTACCATGAAGTGGTCAGGTGTAAATGGGGTCTATGTGTAGCTGAGCAGCATCCCTACAGCTGTAACAGACTGATCTACAAAACAAAGATAGAGACAAAGTGTGAGATTCTGCAAGGCACCGGCGAAGTGACGTCTCTAACAAAGATTAAGTAGTTAATTCCAAAGATCCATTTTTCATTGTTCATTCTGATCTCACACATGGCATCTCTTTTCTCTCTCTCAGCTCAAAACTGTTCTGGTTTCCGGACGTGTGGTCAGTGTCTGGAGCAGCCGGACTGTGGTTGGTGTGGAGACCCCAGTAACACGGGCAGAGGGCAATGCGTGGAGGGCTCCTATCGTGGCCCCATGAAGAACCCCCCTAAAAACAGCCAAGATATGGTGCTGGATACTGGTCTCTGCCCAAAAGACAGAGGCTATGAGTGGGCTTTCATCCAGTGCCCTGGTGAGCATGGACACACACACACACAGTTTCTTACATTCATGTGGACTAAATGTCTGCTGCGTACAGGGCTGATCTCTTCCTCTCTGTTGCAGCATGTCAGTGTAATGGCCACAGCACATGTGTGAATGGCAGTGTGTGCGAGCAGTGTCGGAACCTCACCACCGGCCCACACTGCGAGACCTGCATGGCTGGTTATCACGGAGACCCCACCAATGGAGGAAAGTGCCAAGGTCAGTGATGTAACCCTTTCAACCAACAGAGGACATTGTGACCCTCTGATTAGAGTCAGCAGCAGATGCAGATTGATGTTATGCACACTGATAGAACCACAGCTGCTAATTACACACAGAAAGTGTTTCATGTAGAGGCCGTTTAGAAACCAGTGCAGCAAGTGATGGGAAAGGCCAAAAGGCTAATTCTGTAATAGGAAACTCTCATACAAACGCACATTTACATGTGTCTGGGATTTTGCCTGTAGGTGGTGTAACTAGAGCAGCATGGGGTGTGGTAGAAGCGAGAGGTGTATTCTAGCCTCTGGTTCTGTTCGTTTAAAGCGGTGCTCTGTGACCCTGTGGTGAACCAGGTCCTCTGTCAGAACCTTTTTAGCCAAGATCTGTGCTTATTTCCACAGCAGGCCAACCTACATGTCTTTATTTGGGGTATAATGATGCATTCGGCCCACATGTTTAACTTAGTTTGACTCCAGTGCGTTCCAGATTAGATATTTTATGATGTTTTAAATGTTTTACTTTGCATAGCTGAGTAATGGAAGTTTAGTACATGGATGTTTGATACTGTGAATCTCGGACGTTTGCTTTCCCATTCAAATGCAAATCCCTTATAAGTGAAACCTCAGGAATTGTTACGTAACAGTCTGGACTCCTTATATTTACACTGTTAAAATGTAGCATATAGCAGCGTTCTTACCCTGGTCCAAGATGGCAGCATGCAGTAAAATGCAGAACAAGAGAACATGGCACTTCTGTAGTGAGTTTTTTTTTTTTTTTTTTTTTTAAAACAGTTTCTCACACGATGTCTGTAACAATGATGAGCATACACATCACTGCCAGACTCTGCTGTATATAGGAGAATATGTCACTTTGCCATGCGAACCAGACCATGTGACCACGACTTTGCCTCCTGATGTTATGATCAAATCAAAGATCTGACTATGCTTATATGGGTACATATGTTAATTCTGTATGAGCTATCATGGTGCTTGTTGTAAACCAGGCAGCCATAGCAGAGCTCATCAAATTATTCATGAGCCCACCAAAAAGCTGCTTGGTTCATTCTAGGGTGAAACCCATAGGGTATGTAGACATGTGAAACCACACATGACAATTTTTTTGCGTTCTTTAGGATTTTCAACCATTTCGACGAATCTCCTCAGTGTCACATTTATATTGTGATTGTACATTTGCAAAGCAAATTTGCACATTCTGTAAATAATAGTTTTTACTATAATAATAGTAAATTGTTTTTTCCTATTTATATTGTGTATGTATTGGTAATTTATCTACGTTTTGCATCTGAGTGTCTTGCTATCTCTTTGCTGCTGTGACACTGTGAATTTCCCCACTGTGCGACTAATAAAGGATTATCTTATCCTATCTTATCTTATCCTAAATCAAAAAGGGTTCTTCATTTAAGGAGTTTTTCAATCCTTACCCTTTTATGATGGGGGTATGATGGGGGACTGTATGCCGTACGCTGTACGTAAATGTAATCTAAATAAAGCATGTAAATAAAGCATGATGAGATTATATCTGAGAACTTTATGACCGAATTCCAAAATTGGTTTCAAGTTGCAACAAAAAGACCTTTAACTAATCAGGAATACTGGGACACAGAATGTCTGCACTTTTTTTCTTTTCAAGAGACCAAATTGTTAGCTGGTAACATCTGTTCTGTCTGAGACGCCTTTCACTCTGCAGTGCCATAAATCTGTAAGTTACATTGTTTGTCTCTGAAGATTTCTTGGCCACAGGGAAATGGCTAGACCAGCAAAACAGTATTAGTTGTACTGATGGACAAGAAGAGAACATTGTTCATATGACAATATTGTATGTAATGACAGGGTAGGAAAAGTAATGCACTGACTGTTAGAACGCTAAAGTACATCAAAGTTTGGTGCAGAGGCAAGACCTGAGCATGTGAAGAATACTCTGCTCACTTGGAGACAGTTATAGTCCACTGCTCAGAAAGGACTAAAACTATAACAATCTGCCACATGAAAATGCTTTGCAATTTTCCTCACCAACATAACAAAGCCCAGAGTAGTAGGATCATGATGGTGCATTATGAGGCTCAGCCTCAAACATTCACCCTTTCTTCAGTCAGGAGTGTTCAGTGCCGGAATTGTTAATTGCAGATGCATCAGTCATCACACCAGTGTTCAGTGTCCTAGAGTACATCACACACTCAGGCTTGGTCTTAGTGATTCGTATGTTGTACAACTACATACATAAATACATGAATCTTCTTAATTCAGATTTTGTTCTTGCATGCTTGCTGAGTCTAGAATGTTTTACATAATAGCACTAAGCTAACATGCATGCTTAGGTTGAGCGAAATTAAATGAGAGCCACAGGGATGTGTTTTCATCCCCAGCATCCCCTGGCCTCTGAGGTGAAGGTCAGGGGTTTGAGAGTGGGGAATTGTTAATGTGTCCGTGTTTGTTATTTTTATTTCCATCTGGGCAGTTGTATTGCCTGGGGCCAGAGCAGCTTTCTTCACTCATCTCTTACTCTCCTCTTTAGCCACAGAAACCCAGGCTCCAAGACAGACTCTCGGTCATACTCAAGTGTTCTCTCTAGCTTACAGTACAGCTCATATAAATCAAAATGTCATGTTTTGCCTTGTCTTTAAAGCTACGTTTATGCAGTGGGCACAAATCGCACTCCCCATTCCTCAAATATGACACACAACAGATTTCTTCCAGAGCTATGTTAAACCCAGTTGGATTGGAGACGCATTCATATGTGCTCATAGATTTGGATACATCTAGGAGCATAAACGGTCAGGTCTGCTAAAGCATCAGTACTTCTACTGATTGTTCCATAGTTCCCTTGTAACACGTGAATGTAACTGAGCAGTCAGGCTTGTAGCGTACAGTATATGTGGGCTTAATGTTTCAGAGACCGCTGTGGCACTGGAAGATTGACGGATGGTGTTGTCTTAAGTCAATTTGTCTAACCAATTAAGCTTATTGGCTGTAATGCATAATAACGCCTCATGCCGTTAGATCTCTTTACAGATGTATGTCAGAGTAGTGACTGCTGAAGTAGCTTGTCTGCTCATTTTCTTCTGTACTTGCAGAGAAGCCAGCCATCTGCAGGTTTAATTAGTTTAATTGCGTCCGAGGTGCTGGGTGTTCAGATCAGCTAAACAGTGTCTCAATGTTGTCTCATCTTTTCTAGCCTGTAAATGCAATGGCCATGCCAATGTGTGCCAAGTCCTGACGGGGAAATGTTTCTGCACCACCAAAGGGATCAAAGGAGACCAGTGTAACCTGTAAGTATCTCACACATCTACTCATCATGAACATGGCAGAATGCAGAATGCAAGGCTTTCAGTTATTTCTTTGAACTATTCTTTTTCTGGGGCTGAATAAATTCAACCTACATCTTTAATAGGGAAGATTTGATGGACTTTCTTTGGGATTTCTAAAATCTACACTGGATAGAAATTATACCTACAGGGTCAAACATATACATACACCAACTTGAATTATTAATTCAGTGGGGCTGAAAGTTCCAGTATCATTTAAGCATTCAAACATTCAAGCCTAAGAATGCTGTACCACTTGTTAAGCATGGTGGCGGTAGTATTGTAGGATGAGACTGTTTTGGTGGCGGTATGGTAATGGAATAATGAAGAAAGAGGACTACCTCAGAATTCTTCAACATTACCTCAAACCATCAGCTAGATAGTTGGACTTAAACTTGGACACAATGGGGATTCCCAAAGGGGTATGACCCCAAACACACATCAAACATGGTTGTTGGATGAATGTAACAGGCTCACATTAAGCTTTTAAAAGGGCCCCAACCCTAACAAATGTGGGCTTTGCCTAAAGGTCAGGTCAGTGGCAGGAACCCAAAAGATTTAATTCTCCCAGTTCTGTTGAAGAGCGATCAAATATCCAACCAGAATTCTAAAACTATCTTGTCCAGGTACAACTTATTAAGCTCCACTATACACACATACACACACCACCTGTCCCTATCTCCGGCATCCATGATTTAGATTCTGCCTTTATCTGCACTCACATGGTTAGCTATGACCCATGAGGTCAGTCTATAGTGCTGACACAGTGCATTGTGTGGTTAAAGAGCTGACTCTGAGCACAGAATCGCAGCATGTTCCTCAACACTTTTAATATTGCTAATGGAAAGAACAGTTGGGTGTGTGGGTATGGATGGGGGTGTACATGTTACACGGTACATTTCTTTAAAAAGCAGCTTCCTCAAGACCTCGAGTGCCTTCCCAGCACTGTGTTTTTTATTCTGGACAGCCTTCTACCTGCTGTGTAGTTATGGTTGTGCGTGCGTGTAAATTATATTGTCTACAGCACTGTTGAATGAAAAACCTCATTCTTTTTTTTTTTATTTGATTTATTAATGCAGTTATTTCTTTATTAGTTGTGCGTACATTAGTCTTTGTGTTTTGTGTCAGCTTTGCCCTCAGGCGATGTGCTGCCAGTGTATTTATGCATTGGTGTTCATCAGGAGAAAAAATGAGCGTGAAAGTAACCGAGAGGAGAGCGATGCCAGTTTACTGCTCTCTTTCCTCTCCCTCCCATCACTCAGAGCAGCCAGATGCCGTTGGCCTCCCCCCCCCGTAACGAGGCCCGTAATGAATCGCAGGGGCCGATTCAACCACATACAAATAAGATGCAGTTCAAAACACTTGATTAAAACTTGATGTGGTGCAGTGACCGCTGGCTGCGCCTCCTTTGTGTGTGCTGACATTGTGTGGTGGGGTGCAAACGTAATTCTAAAAGTTCCCATTAGCAGCAGTTACCCAAGCCGCCAGTGAAAAGGAGCTGATTGCTCTGCACATGAGGTAGTGGCTAGCGCAGAAATGCGTTGCCAAAAATAGTTTCAATGAGGGAGGGAAAAAGTGTCTAATAGGGACTTACAGAGCATGTGCTGTGCATGTGTGTGTTTTAGCTGGCAATTGTGTCCTGATTGGGGATTATTATAGCAGCACAGAAAGAAGGCGAGTTAGCCAGTGTTTGCTGTGTGGGTGTGCACTCAGTAGAGATTAAATTAAGGTACATGAAGTAGAGTGCATTATGTTTCATTGCTCTGGTGTAGGTCAGTATGTGTGTGTATGTGTATCTTCATTTGTGAAATGCCATCTAAATGAAAGGCAAGGGGAATGATGTGTTCAGGCTTTCAAACGCCAGCAGTGCTGTTTGTCCTCTGTCCTCTGTACCGTAGTCAAAGTACACTCTACCTTGTCCTCCCAGATTTATCACGCTCTGAGAGGGAGAAGAAAGACAAATGAGAATTTCAGGGCATTTGCCAGACTGTACATCTTTACTGGATATATTGTGCCCCACAAAAAATAGAGAGTGCAAAAATTAATATGTTGGTTTAAACTGCATAAATAATGTGTACCATTTTTATTGTGCTTATATAACTAAATGGGGACTTCATATTTCCAAGTGACCTGGTTAATGATGCCCCTGCATTGGTTTGATAAAACCAAAGCATTTGTTAGACCCTTTTTTTACTGAGACAGTGATTGTATAGAAGTGTTTGAGTAACAGCGTTTGGACACAGAAATGGTATTGCTTTGGGTGAATTATAGTCTTTTGAGTGTGATTTATTGTGTAATATCAGAACAGTCTGTTGAAGTACTCTGTGGAATGTTTTGTATATTGCTTTAGTAATTTTTAAAAGAAATGACACTTTTTGGCTGCAAGTTTCTGTCCATCCATGAATCATTTTTTTTCTTAGGAAGTAAATAACACCTTTTGGTTCTATAAGCAGCAGTTTTATGAGACACAAGTTCCTGTTTTATTATTTAATCCTGTGTCATTGACATTACATTCCCAAAACTCCTTCAAAAAGGTATTTTTGTTACTGCAAGTCACCTCTTGGATCTGGCTGACGTAGACTCCCTGGCTCAGTCAGCCGACTAAGTTTATCCACAAGGAGCTCATAGTGATGCCTTGCATTAATATCAGTCTGTCATTGTTAATGTATAGTCCTGCAGTTAAAGAGTGTGGTGCATTTCTTCACTTAACGTGGCCAAGAACCCCCTCGTTTGGCAAGAAAGTGATATATAATAACCACAGATGTTGTTTATGCGTGGTGTAAAGGGGCAGGCGAGTCTCACAAGATGAGTTTGCAAGCTGCTAAAAAACAAACAAAAAACTGGATGTACAATTTCTATTTATTTATTTATATTTATTTATATTTATTTTTTTTTTTTTTTGCATGCACCAACTTCACTATTATGTGGAATAGCTAAGCATGGGATGGTTGCACAGGCCAGTACACATCTCTACATCCCTCCCAGCCTCAGACAATAGAGGAGCTGAATGGAGAAAGTTTATTTTTGATGGCAACGTCCCAGCTCGAGTCTGCATGACCCACTCGCAACCAAGCTTCAGTTAACTGACCGATACCTGGACATTCTTCTGAAGAATTATTGGATACTATTCAGAATTCATAGGTCCATCAATAATGACCAGCCATCTTAGTCCCAGAGCATCCCCAACCCATGATACTGCTATCCTCATTCTTATATTAAAATGTATTGTTTAGTTTTCACCAAACATAACCCTGTTCATTAAAATCAGAAAGGGCAATTTAGTATTCACCTGTCCTCCAATAGGATTCTGACTTATCCATGTGGTCTTGAGTAAACAACACAGCAGTGTTCTTTTTGGAGAGTAGTGGCTGTGCACGGTCTTCTGGCCCAGATTTTGCCTGATGGAGTTGATTAATGTAATCATGCACTTAACATTCTCTTTCATTATCCTCTCTTTCTCTGTCTTTTTTGGAATTAATTAGGTTTTTTGTAGAGTACAATTACCTTTTATGCATTAATTTGAAATGATCATTCTGAACATTCATTTATTAAAATAGTAGGTCAGTATTCAGGTACAGTTTCTTAACGTTCACCATGCAATAGCACTTTAGTTTCTATTCTATTTAGTTCTATTTTGTTTACTTTGTGATATGCTATGGGATGACATGATCAGTAGTAAGAGTTCTGCATTGCTGGCAAAGGTATTGCATTGTTTGTATTATTGCATAACAAGGTTCAAATTGTAATATTATGTTTGAATTGCTTCGGTAGCGGTAATTGATTTAATTTCCGCATTGCATTATTCCTTACATTTAAGAGCAATTATTCTGGTTTTAAGCTTTCCAGTCCAGTCCCTGATGTCCCATGCAATCAACAAACAGCAAAAATGAAAGTATCTTAAGTGAGAGCACAAAGCAAGAGGAGCTTTAATAAGTCCTCTGCTTCACATTGCTCAGTAGCCTTAATATGACTGCATTTACCATTAAGGTCGCTCATAACATTTACACGCTAATTCAGCCTGCAGTTGAGATGGGATTTACAGCCAAATAAAGCCAAGTGAGATAGGCTCCCTACTGGCAGAAGATGCTTAGATCCCCCCTCTCTTCCTCCTCCTCCTCCTCCTCTATGAAAGAAAGAGCAAGGTGGTTGCACTGACAGTGACTTTGCTCATCAGAGGCTACAGACTCTAATCAGGCTTCTGGTTCTTTGCTCAGTAGAGCAGAAGGATGTGTAATCTGCTTAGTGTGAGAGCGTTCAGGAGGCAAAGTGGTGTTAATTGTTTAGCCGGTGTGAGGACGAGGTGGAGGAATCAAGTGCGTCTCCTGACTCACTTTAATGAAGGCAGGAAAATAAAGGAACATCACAATAGACCTGTATTACATAAGACAGCATTTGCTGGGCCAAACACTGGAATGGTAGGCCACAGACTCACTCCAGGGACTATTTGCTGGGGATGTTTCATGCTTCCAGAAGAAGACCAGAAGACCAGTTTGCACTTGTTTTTCTTTATCACTGACTGAAGTTAAGATTTATATAGCTTTGAACTTGACTTGGAAAAAAAACCCCAAATACTTGAGACTTCTCTGCTAACGACTAGATATAACCTATGCTATCGTTTTTAGAGTAGAACAATTGTATAGGCTAACTTCTGATTTTGTAACAGTTTGAACTAAACACTTTTATTTGACCAGGAAGAAAGAGGCACACAGTTCAATCTTCTAGGAGCTCCCATGCACTTAGCTTTGTACGCTAGCTAGCTTTATAAAAGACTTTTATTTTGTGCAGCAGTACCCCAAACGAAGACTGTATGATATACAACATATAAATGGTAAAAAAGTATGTTGGATACAGCTGTTGATTACAGATGTTGCAATAACAAGTGAACAATTATGATTGGGTCTAGCTGTGTAATTAAACATAAATCTAACCTCTCCTATGCTGCTCTAATCTACTGTCTAAACATAAAACATAGAACATAAAATACTTGATACTTAAAGGCCTTTAAGAAGATAGCTAAGCTGATTTCAGCCTGCAGTGTGCAGTGTTAGAAACTGCTGTTCAGGGGAACTGTGGAGGTCAGGATGAGATCAAGGAAACTCTGAGAGAGCGGCTTGTATGCTGGTAAGACAGTCTAATCAAAACCCCTCAGATGTGCAGTGTTGCCAGCACCAATATCTTCATGGAAAAAGTAAATAAAAGGAAACTTTAACTGGGAATGTGTTAAAAAACTCAATGTTTAAAGTATGCTACAGAACACCCGGATAAAGCAGATGAGTTTTGGAAACAAGTGCCATGGACTGATGAAAATAATACACGATCAGCAAAGAAGACTGTGCTATCTGTATCTAATTGGGCAAATTTCAAATGCAGTAAGTTTTATTGTTGATTAGCTACAGAATCTGTATTTACCACTTCCAACAAAAGTATCTTTTGACCAAGGGTGCCAATACCTTTGCATACGACTGTAGGTCTACAACAACAAATGTACATTTTAATGTCTATTTTTTGTCTATTTCTCTTTTTGTTGCTGTTTGTGAAAGTAGCTATTACAACTTCTTACATTGTATGTCTTATTGTAAAGAATCCTAATTTTACACTCTCTCTAATTACTCTTAATGTCGCACATGAGTTATTTAATGCATTCAGGCATTAAACAGCTCTTAATGATGTGTTAATTACAGAAACTCATATCGCAGTAGCAGCTAATTATGCATCCCAAAACCAACCTATTGCCTTCCTGTTGTGCTTGGCATGACCTAACAGTCCTCAGCGCAGTGATGCATTTTGCTTTAGGTCTATTTTGAGATGATGTATTTGTGTATGTTAACACTTTTGTTCTGTAAATTTCCTACTCATAAAATATTGAATGCGTCAGTTATTCATGTCAGCTGTAAATATAGCAGTGTTTAATGTAGAAATTGCTGTTCTAATCATATCCGGAATACATTTTAATGGTATTACTTATGCTTTATATTTTAAAACTAAATGTTTTTTACAATTTTATTTTTCTTATTTCTTATTATATAAGTTCCGAATTCAGACTCCTAAGACTTGAATGTGATGCCTGAAACTTACCTAATATACTTTTTGCAAATAAATAAGTGTGACTTCATACAGAATTTATATATCTTTTTTGACAACGTGCTTCACAGACAGGATTTAATGCATTATTTAATACATTAATTAATGCATTATTAATAGTGACACTGGCTCTTCTAATAATTTATATAATATATAAATGTTGATTATTTTAAGGTTGTTTAATTCCCAAGCTATAAAACCAGTGCGTTGCACTGTTCAGTGTTTTCACTGATGCCAAGTATGAATGCGTTGCTATTATTGAACCATGAATGATGTGAAATAGTTCTAAGGGCTTCTGTTCACCAGTCCTGAAATTGTCCATTACTGGTGTCATTTTTTTTGCCTTTTATTGAATAGTCATGAATGAAACAGCCAGAACAGATCAGACACGAACACATACGGTGCTTTTAAGGTGAAGCGAGGCGCGACTCTGCAGACCTAATGGTTTACTCCCACTTTGAATGCCATTGTGTTGTACTGTCATTTAAATGCTCCATTTAAATTTCTTTTGCAGATGTGATTCAGAGAATCGTTACCTTGGCAACCCTCTGAGAGGAACCTGTTACTGTGAGTATGCTGTCCTTTACCTTGAAAAGTAATCCATGTGAATAACAGCAAAAAGATTTCGATCTTTTAAACTGATTCTTGTTACACAGTTCACTGAGTATTTTAACATCTTTTTATTAGTGACAGAATGCAGCGTTTTTCAGACTAATCTATTGAACCGGTTTTGTACAGATGATCATCATGAACAGTAATTTTCAACATGCTTCCACAAAACCATTTACTTGAGGTTTACATTAAAAGCCATTGGGTAGTTTCTGAATTGTGTGAGGCCTATAGGCACCATGTCGAATGCCAGCCATGGGCTAAAGGGGTATAAAGCACCCCAGCATTGACCTGTGGAGCAGTGGAACTGTGTTCTCTGGAATAATGGTGCACCATCCAGTGCTTTGGGGATGAGGTGGGGTGGTGATTATCCAACGTTCTGGCCTCACAAACACCATCTGCCGCTGAATGCAAACAAATCCTCACAGTAATGCTTCAAAATCTAGTAGAAATCTTCCCTGAGAAGTAGATACAGTTACAGTTATTTTTTTTTACCAATAATACCATTAATTTATGAAGAAACAATGGATGAGGAGGGCTCCAAATATGGTTGTTCCATATAGTATACATAACTACATAATGATGAAAACTACAGCTGTTGCATTCTGACCTCTTTAAGGTGAGACGAACATGAGAGAATGGTTTACCCAAGTTTTTACAGTCCAACAGGAGCAAGTCTGCTCGTATTTGGAGTTTTTTTTTTTGTTAATTTTTTATTTTATTTCAGTATTCATGTGCAATCAGACAGGAACTCCCACCCACACCTCTGTGTTGATAACCTATTACAACAGATTCTTCCCTCTGGAAAACTAGTCCTGTCTCCCAAAGAACTAATTATACAGATTTAGAGCATCATTATACTGGAGGATGAAGGATTCGTTGGGCATAAACATTACCACATTCAGTATCTGCCCATTGGCTTTTGTTATAGGTGGGTTTCAGTCAACACGGTTTCATGTCCCTTTCTGAAGATAGCAAAATGCATTAAAATAACTGTCAATGCTAATCAGCTCTGTGCTGCAGATTCCAAATCTACAGAGTAGATAGAAAAATGCCAGAGTGTTGCTTTAAGGAGTGCAGCCCGTGTTGTAGCTTAACTGTAACTGTAAAAGAGCGAGCCTTTCTAAAATGGTTGATCAGATCATCTCAGCAGAGCCTGGGAGCGGGAAGTGTAGGTAGAGGTGCTGAGGGATACTCAGCGTACATCACGCAGGATGTGTGATGATAGAGTAAGTGCACACACATACACTTATGCAAAGATTGTGTGTGTGTGTGAAGGGCACAGAGGTGTAGCACTAGGTGGCAGTGTTGCGGTTTGTCATAAGTGAGAATCGCGTGTGCGTGTATGCTTTTTACATTCTCTATCGGCCGTCATCATGGAGCCCATCCAGTCTTAATGCAGTCAGGAGCATTTAGGACATCAGATTTCACTCAGTCTGCAAAAGCTGCCAGCATTATCCCCAAGCTATCATCAATCCACATTAAACAAACCCATCAATTTATCAATCACTCTCCTGCCACTCCACTCCTAGTATATCTTTTAGATGGAGTGCGTAGGCTCTGAGCGACCGGTTCAATTACTCTGATTAGAGGAGAGCTGGTGTGCCCATGTCTGCCTCTGCCTCTGCTGCACTTGCCTCAGAGTATGTTGTACTGCTGTACTGCTGGAGAGAGTGGGCTGGAGAGCGAGTTGTGAAATAGGCCTGTGGAAGTGAGTGAAGTGAGTGATTGAGCTAATTAAAGACACGCGGGTAGAAGGTTTGGCAGAGGCAGCGGCGCTCAGAGGCACTTCCCTCACTCTTGCTTGCGCTCTTGCTTTCTGTCTGTCTCTCTCACTTTCTCTCTCCCTCTTCCCTCTTAACTCTTTGTTGCTTAAATTATAGCCATTGGTCACAGAAGCTGCTTAATCTTTGGCTGGCACAGCTTTCTGACTCGACACAATGTCCAGAACTACTTCAGTGTAGAGGAGAACAGCTCATTTGTTAGTTTACTTAATATCCTCCACCCCACCCCCCACACACACTGGGGAAGCTCTCTGGATGTCAACAGTACATGGCATAACTCAGTCTAGCCCTGATGGAAAAATCTTTACTGGCCAAGCTATGGACGTCCATAGATTAGCTGGGGTCAGAGTAGCTCTGGTGACCTGAGTGTGGTCTATAAAGGTGACCTATACATCTGCAGCTGTGGTGTGCCAGCACTGCACTACTTGTGGAAACTGTTTAGGTGTGGAAGCGGCTAATGACAGGCTGTCGGGGCTGCACATTTGAGATGGACAGGATGCAATTTTGGGAATGTCACACTAGTGGACATTTGATGTACAGTTAAAGGTTCTTTTGATGGATTGTTAATCGGCTTGCACTTGTTGACACTAAATATGTAAAGAATCCGAACCAACAAGATGCTTTACATGTTACCTCAGTGACCTTGCACATATCGTAAGCACTGATGTCGACCAATTTATACTTTTTATTACTTTTTAATATTTAAAAATTTCCAGTGTAACCGTTTGTCCAGCATGAAATTCAGTTTCGGAGATCATATTAGATAGCATCTGTGGAAGCCATTAAATTGCATTCAAATTGTTCCATTTACATCAAATTAGGATGGCGTGATTCTAACTCAATACACCAGTATTAAAACACAAAAATATTATCTAATCACAATGTGTAAGGCTAATTAACAGATTAATTTACAGGAGGTAGTAGAGATTCATATTTATGGCTAAAGCTACATTTACTTCCTTCCTTCTCCTCCTTGTCATGGTTGTTTATCATCTGTTCCAAGCAGTGTTCCAAACATGTCCTTGCATAAAAGGATTTTCCAGTCTTGGGCTTTTGAAAGTTACTCCAAGAGAAACAGCAGAGTACAGCGCCACCTCTGCGCGTGAATCAGCTCTCTGCAAAGCATGCGACCATAGTATATATTTATAGGTAAAGCTACATAAATAAAACAAGTGGGGTAATTCAGTAGGCTCAAAGCAGAAGTACAGGCAGGATACTTCAATTTAGGGGCATTAGTTGAGCCTAAATCACTGTAGCAGGTATTTTGTATGTAATTTGGTTTGCCATGTGCACTTTGGGAAGCTCAAGCGAATAAAAACAGTAAGTTAGGATGGTATAATGTTCCCAAGAAAAAAGGTAACATGGAACACATAAAAATTGCGGGCCTGCGCATTACCAAAGTAGCATGTATCATTGAAAGAGCATAACTCGACAGAACACTGGCATTTACTCGAAAATTGGGACGCTCTAGCCTTTATATTATCTGGTTCCTTTGAAATTTCAGCATGTGCTTGGTCGGAAATTTATGAAAACCAGGTGCAAAATGCTTTAAAGCTGAAGCGAGCCACTTATTTTGGTTCAACCAGAAACCAGAAGATCTGCTAACAGTAACCACCGAAATTGAGAACCCAGAAATGTGAAAAGGGTCCATTTTCACTCTTCGCCGAATGCTCAATTATGCATCACTCTCATATACAGTCTCACTCGCAATTCGAAAAGTTAGTAAATTGACAATCAAGTGATTGACACATTGCAGCAATGCGACTCAGCCGCTTAAGGCCTTTTCTCGGATAGTAGAGCTTATTTTTGTAAGCGTCAGTAGTGCTAAATCTCTCCCTCAAAAGCAGTTTGATATTGTAGTATGTTGAAGTGCTCAAATAACCATATTTTGATTATTATGCATTCCTAATTGACAAAAATGAAAGGACTTTGTGGATTCAAGTGAGATTAATGATTCAAATACATTTAAGCTGAAGCCTCATTTTGTTTGTTTGTGAAATTTTATAACTAATGTTTGGGTTGTCCCTAAATAACCACTGTGCCTCGCATGCTTTTACGGAGTGGTGCACAAAGATGGCTTTTGAGCTAAAACAGCAATGGCCTTGAATATTCCTATCATAATAGCCTGTTAATGGGGTGTCTATGTGTCCTTCACTTTATTGGACAGGTAATTACTCATTACTAGCCCAGTCACAGCAGCAGTCCAGATAGTAAAGAGGATGTGCTCTGTATTCTGATGGAGCTCTGCCCACGGCCTGTTAGGACACTGCTGTAGACCGCAACAATACAGAGAATACAGAGTCGCTGGATTTGGAATGATTTCCTAGCTGTTTGAGGGCTTATTTTTTCTATCTGTGAGATGCTCTTTTATGTAAGCAGAAGTGTCAAACCTCAGACATTTGTAAAGTTCAATCGGAAGGCATGCTTTTTACAGCCGTTGCGCATTCAGCACAGAAGGGCTAAAGTTAGTACAGTTAAGGTGACTGATGACTCATGTAGCACTTTAAAGTATCCTTCATGAGGTGTGTGTAGAAATATACGCACACTCTTTCATAATGCCATATTTTTAATCAATGGGGTGCCACGGTGACCTCGTTTTTGAGGTGAGCTACTATGCATTAGTATCATGCTTTCTAATGAATGAATTATGATTGAATATTATTCAATGTATAATAATTGATGGGACTTGATTGCTTTAGGTTGTAAAATATTTAACTCAAGTATCTTCTGAACCTTTTGAACAGACAACCTGCTAATTGACTACCAGTTCACCTTCAGTCTGCTTCAAGAGGATGACCATTATTACACTGCCATTAACTTCATGGCCACTCCCGAACAGGTTAGTCATTGTTCATTAATCTTGCACAGTATTTTAAGCTGCCTGTAGTTGCTGTAATATATAAGTGTGTTTTGTTCTCGTTTGAGCAAGAGAGAGAGAGCGCAAGTGAGCAGCTTATAACAAAACCCATTTGTGTTGATTTCATTAGTTGTAAATGAAAGTATTCTCCTGCATTTTCCTATTCTATAATGCCGCTGTCAATCAACATAAGCAGCACTCTGATATGAATGGAATGTATGCATGAAGTTTCCTTAAAAGCCCAAAACAGCCATTGTATGATGATAGTCATTTATTTTTCCCTTAATGTCTTTTCTTCCAATTTAAGACCAACAAAAATTTGGACATGTCCATCAATGCTTCAAACAACTTCAACCTCAACATCACTTGGTCTGTTGGATCAACAGGTAATTACATCTTCATGCTTTACATGTTCCCCTGTCTGTTTGTGCCCCCCCCCTTACCTTTGTCTTAACCATTTTACGTGTCACATCTTTAGTAGATGTGTTGTGTATTTTGCAGCTTTGCCAGGGCGAGGACACGGCTGCTCCGTGTTTGCTCTTATTATTTATATCTGATCCTCTATCATCCAAAAAGTCACCAGTCACTTTTTTTGTGGTGACTTTGACATTTTCACTCCTGTTTAACAGGTTCACCCTATCCCCCTCGACCTTTCAGTGCTCCGCCATTAATATTTGGAACATCGTCTCCCTGTTTAAAGACACTCTCCCCTGAGAAGGGCTCCTTACAATAGTCTGGCCCACAGCTCAGAATTCTGGGGCTGAGACGTCTTCAGGAGTACTGAATGATTTCAATTAAGATAAACGCTCCCACAGAGGAGCACTTGGGTTGTCATTTTGAGGGCTTTGTTTTATAGTGGGAATGCGTGGTTAAAGAAATTAAAGAACAGAAAGGAAGGGGAACAAAATCTTTCTCACTCTCGCACTCTCTCACTCTCTGTCGTTCTCACTCTGTCTTTTTCTCCCTCTTGAATTAAAGCTGAAAGTGTACACTTAAGTCACATTTTTGATTGCTTCATTTTAAATCCATTAAGATGGTGTACAGAGACAGCATTACTAAATCGTCACTGTTCAAATATGTATACTGTATTATATATGCACATATGTAATGTAATAATGTATATTATAATATAATATCAAATTCGGGGTGCCCTTGGCCAAAGCACAGTTAGTCTTTTTTTTTTATTTTTTTTTTACTGAGAAGTAGTGAACACAGCCTCTGTAGCTAATCAAATATAAAACACAGTATTTTAAGTAAATCCATTTGCTTTACATTACTTTTTTTTTTAAATTATACAGTTATACAGTTGCTTAAATAATGTTTGAGTGTTTGCACAAGGTTTGGATCATTTCTAAAAGCCCCTGATTACAGTTAGGGACCTCTGATATGATTTGCAGATCAGACCTTGTCAAAGAAAATCCGAGCCAATGCAATGCTAAGGGTGTCCAAACATTTGCATACACCACACTAATAATTTAGATTTTTTGGTTGTTATGAATGACCCTAAGACATTTTAGCTCTCAGATAACTTTAAGCAAGGTCTCAGTCCTTGTCAGCCATCATTAGGACCATTGTGGTCATGGACTCAGAAGCTGCTTAGCACTCTGGAAATGAGCATTGATGCCCACAAAGAAGAAGAAATCTATATTCATATAAAAAATAGCGAAGAAAACGAAGCCTGATAAACTCAAGTGATGTTTTCAAACTGTATTCAGACATTTTTTGAATATTTAATGATTTACAAAATGAGCAGTTTTGTTTAATTAAATATAGGCTGATTATCACATTTTGGAAAGTGTAAAGTACCGTCAAACATCGTTGTCCCTTCACTCTTCTAACCTGATGCTGAATGAATGTTGTATTTTACCTAATTGTCCTCTGTGAAATAAACACCTGTATCTCAAACTGTTCTCCCAACAGCGGGTACCATTTCTGGAGAAGAAGTCCCAATTGTGTCCAAGACCAACATTAAAGAACACAGGGACAGCTTCTCCTGTGAGAAGTTCAGCTTTCGCAGCAATCCCAACATCACCTTCTATGTCTATGTCAGCAACTTCTCCTGGCCAATCAAAATACAGGTATGGGCACACATTATGCTCTTTTAGCTTTGGATTCATACTTGTTTTAGGCAACTACTTTTATCTTTTAGGATTTATGAAAAAAAGTATTTGTATTGTTTTAATTATACTTATTTAAATTGTATAACCTAAAACCACCGAAAACATCCTGCAGCCAAAACATTGTGACCACTGACCAATGAATATAGCGCAAGCCATAACCATTTTTAAAGGTAGATACGGGAGAAATGTGTCACAACACACTGCATTGCATTCTGCTTTGCTGTTCAGTTGGGTAATGAATGGCACAAATATGCACTGTGGGAGGAAGACAAGGGGAGTCATTGAGGGGAGTGTTATACTGCAAAACCCTGGGCTCAGGCATTAGCTTGATAGGTGCCACCTACCTAAACTTTGTTACAGACCAGATTGTTTTTTTATTGGCTGTGTTATTCCGCCTTCGAGGCGGTGAATTCTTTCAGCGTGATAACACACCTGCAACATTGGACACACAGTTTGGGAATGGGATGTATAGAACTTGCAGAAAGGATGTGCCGCTAACATCTTTGTGCCAGATAGATATGAAAAAGGCACTCCTATCCCTCTGAATGAAATACTTAAAGCCGAAATTTTTACATTTAATTCTCATGGGAAATGTCAAGCTGAGTCTCAATTCCTATAGTTTCATATTGATACGGAAATTATGTTTTCAAAAAAAAAAAAAATCCTCTGCAGTTGTTTGAGAACAGAATCCTTAGGAAAGACGTATGTTAACGCTGCGTTGAGTCTGTGCACCAGTGTCAAATGAAAAGGCTGAAATGGAATTCAGCAATCATTCTCTCCTGGAAGTGGAGATCATTGATCACTACACTTTAAAATGCAGTTAGACAAAAGAAAACACTCTTAAAAAGATCCATGGCTTTGTAATGTGGAAATCAATTATTTAGATATGCACTGGGACGGTTTTATAACAATTCTCCAAAATATTCATTCCTTAGTCTTATGATCCATAAAATTGAATCTGCGCTTATGTGGGAGTATATTACATCGCCAGATGCCTAGATGACTGCTACGTAATGGCAGTCTCAGAGTGATGTTTAGAGACGGATGGGATTGCTAGAAAACATTAAAGTTGAATTTACACCGATGTGCATTACTCTCTCTATGATATATATTCGCTGTCTATTGCCTGCAGGCATACATAAGCAAATGCACATATAGGAAATTGGGTTTAAAGGCAGTATCAGTGTTTGCTGTCAGGTTGGCTTTAGAAGAGTGAAAAATAAGTAAATAAATAAATAAACAAACAAGATCTTCGCATCAGTAAGTGAGACTTATTTGCTCATTATCTGGTTTGCCCCTGTCGTCCAGAAAACAGATCCGCTCACCTCTTTTCTTTGCAAGTCAGCACACACTTCGACATCTGTCCCTCTAACTAAACGCAGCCTCTTCTTCCGAGGTCCGTCTCTTACTGTGGCGTAAATAACTAAAACCACTGTAGCGTACCGTGAGCACGAAGACTTGGGGAGAAGACAGTGTGTTCTGTCCAGTGCTGAGCCCTGAGGGGAGTGACCGCACTAGAGTCTCATCCTTTCTGACTCCCTCTCTCGACATCGCTCGCTGTCCTGCCCATGTCGGGCTGAGTGTGGTGCCCAGGGCGGGCTGACATCAGAGCTAGGTGGCATTGGGGCCCATGGGGGCTGAGCTCTACAGGAGCAGGGTTAGGACTGGGCCGCGTGGATGCAGATGCAGATGTGATCTGGCATTGTGAACCCACCTTCCGTCACTCTGGCCTCAACATCATCACCCTGCAGTGATGAAGCTTCAGACAAGCTTTGTTTTGACATACAGACACTAACCCAGGGTATCATTTTCAGGTTGGACTGAGTTACTCTTGGATGTAGAAAATGGGTTGCAAGGTGGTGTTCTTGGAGTCATGCCAGCTTTTACAGTAAACCATTGGTTAGCAGCGATGATCAAACCGATTTGATTTAGTTATGGTTCACTATAGAACATTTATATTATATAATATTGTTATAACACAGGTCATTATCCTGCTTAACCTTTTTTCACTTCTACTTTTTGTCATATACTTTTTTACTCTCTTACTCTAAAAATGGTTATTTTAAGGTAAAAAACAAACTATCTTGTCTATAATTTCCTAACTATCGTCACATACCTCACTTGTAGAGGTAAAATGTAAACACAGCAAAGTGGTGCAAGAGGGGCCACCAGTGTGTGAAATTACCAGGCTCTACGCAGATTTACATGTGTGCCATACGCCATCCGTTTATTATAGGTTGACTTAATTTTAGGGGATGTTCAGTGATTTTTTTTTGTACTCTTATACTCTTCAGTCGCGTGGAGTGTTATTTTGTCCTCATAGTGTTTTTGTAGCCAGAAATAATGATTAACCAGTGACTGGACCTTCTAGACAGATGTCTTTATACTACAATCACTTGAGACACATTCACTGCACTCAGGTCACTAATTGTAGACTACTAGTACCAATTGCCTGGAGCTCTGCAGAATTAGGTCAGGCATTGTAAAAGATGGATGATCATTTATTTTACATTATTTATGTTTATTAGAGAGTTTTATTCTCTAACATTCTTGTAAAAAAAAACTATTTAATATTTTTTATATTTTTATATATAAAAAAAACGACACAGAAAAACTATAAAGGGGAAAACACCCAAGAGGCTCAATACTTTTATAGGCACTATATAGTCTGTAGATCCATGAAAAAAAATTGCAGTTTGTGAGGGAGGGGGGGAAGGGGACAAAAAAATAAAAGCCATTAACTGAAACAAACTATAATGGTGACCAAAGAGATGACATCAGATTCATAGACTCTTACCTAGTCATCTAGCCATCACAATCATGCTATTTTTTCCTGCTTCCAATACGTCCACTTTAAGAGCTGGCTGAACTTGCTGTCTAATATGTATGTCCCCCTGTCCACCTGTCCACCCCTTGACAGATGCCATTTTAGCAAAATATAAATGTTGTTTACTTCACCTGTTAGTGGTTGTGTCCAATCCTGTGCATATGTTGATTCAGCTAAGGCTGCTACTTATCAGTTGATACCTGAACTTGGTGTAATGGAATTGGTAAAGTGCAGTTAGTTCATGCCTATAGATTAGGGATTTGATTAACTTAATATCCAAGTTGTAATCATGAGTTCTATAAAATGACCATTTTCAATAATTTATTAACTTCAGCAGCCCTTTAATTCATTAAGAGAGGTTCATTAGTTGTATCTGTTGTTGCTACAAGGAGGCCAGACATTGGTGTCCAGAACTCGTCCACTTATACTGTTTAAAATTTTGTAGCAGCTCATTTGGGTCGCTGGCTAGCATTACGCAGCTATTTTGCATGCGTTTCATGCTCTTCTTTGTTGACACATTTTCGGCCCTTAATGAAAGCATGTGGTTAGGCAGGCCAGGAGGTCATGATCTTTTAAAGGACTGCATTTACATACAAGGAAGTCCTGACTGTTACAAGCTACTATTGTAATTTCGAGTGCACATGATTTGTCATCTGTTTAATTCTTTCTTCAGCACCCTGTTTTGACTAATCTAAGGCTTTGTGCTCAATAAGCCCAACATTGTGTCAGTAGCTTAACAATATTAAACAAATTTGCCTTAGAACCCACTATAATGAGCACACTGGATCAGCCAAGTATTAAAACCTTCTTTTTCCTGCTTCTTTGTTTTATTTGTTGCATAAAGAGAAGAAGAGATTTATGTGTCTCTCACATGGAAGATCATAAATGTTCATCCTTAAACTCAAGTAGCTTAAATTACTGTTGAGCAAATTACTGTTGTACAGCTGTTTTGTAAAGCACACAATCATAAATAGGAGGATTCTGTCTAGTTAGTGCTGTATTTTTTGAAGATTCCCTTCATGATTCTTCAGAACATTTGCTTTTGGAGCTTTGCTGGTAATAGGGTGTGTTCTATAAAGGTCTGTGTCATTCGCTGCACGTTACTATAGACACTCTCCACTAATGAAACCACAAACTAATATTGATCAATATTCATGTTTCCATGCCTGTAGCCCATGTGAGATGAGTATGAGATAAGGTTAATTTATTTACAGACCCCTTTTCAGCCCTTCATTTCTGCTGCTTTCCCCTCCATTCATCCAGTAATAGTTTTCTATTAGATTTTCCAAAAGCAGAGTTGCTTATTTACCATGGAGAAAAAGGGCATCGTTAAATCAAATGGCCTCTGTAACACTATGAGCTCGTTCCGAGCGTGTGTTTATGATCACAGTGTCCGATCAGCATTTATTAGCTGACGGGAGGAAATTGAGATCGCAAATATGAGCGCAGGCATTTACGTATGAGAACCTGACCTCACAGAAAATATGCCAAATGGAATCTGGAGAGGCAGAGTGCTCCGGGTTGTGCGGGAAACCCAATCTGACGAAGCATTTACTACACTGCAGCGAGCAGACTGTAGCCACCGCTTACCGCTCAACACTGCTCATTCTGCTGAGATGAGGTCAGCCTGTGCGCTAATGATTATGCTCTCGCTCTATACCACCTGTAGTTGCTAGGTTCTGGGAATATTTTATCTTTTCAGTATGATTGCTTCAGGTTGAAAATTTTGCCTTTTTCCAGTATGTTGTAATGCCAGAGTTGTTTAATAAGAATAGGAAAACAAAACAGGTTTTAAGGTTTAGGAAGACCTCCACCCCACCCCCTTGTGTTCAAGCTAAGATCTGAATGCCCTTGCAAGATAAATGAATCATAAATTATTATGAGAAGTCTTGATAAAGGTCCTGTTTTTGTTCCAAGTAATGCTTTACATAAAATAACTTTTCCCCAGGAGGGGTTTAGGACAATGTTGAACTGGTGAGGGTTCAGCAAGCGCGAGAGTGTGCACTGAAGATATAATTGAAACTGACTGACATAAACAGATGATCTGGCTTTTATAATGAGCCCTTAGCCTTAGGTTTGCCTTAGGTTTAAACAGAAACCTTAAAAAAAGGTGGAACACAAAGCCTTTTGTTAATCTCTCCAATCCCTAAAATGCTTACTGCTGCTATTTTGGCTTATTATGAGATAATTATTATTATTATTATTATTATTATTATTATTATAATTGTTCTAATTACCATCAGTATGTCTTCAATAGGAAACAGAAAAAAAAGAAAGTTCAATGAAAAGTCAATTTAAAGTTAAAATTCACTCGATTGTAATGCAATTACAGTCTCCGCTGCATAAAATATGCACTACCTACAATATTGTGCAAAAGATTTAGGCACATTGTTAACAACCATTTATATCTGCAATGTGAGTTCCTGCTTGTAAATCTTGCATTAGGTCAGATGCAAGTAAACATCATTACAGTAAAAGTAGCAAGAATTTGTTAGTAGTAGTTGAGATCATGTGAAGTAGTTTGAAGAACACAGTTTAGTTTCGGATTTCTTTTGAATGCCCCCAGCCAGAGTGTGGATTTGTTCAATTCCCCTCACCAGCTCACCTGATTTAACATCACTTAAACACTGATTTACCAAACCACATGATGATAACACTAGGCTATTACAAGGGGAGGTTTCAAAAAGTCAAACACAGTTATGTACATTAAAATCACTACTTTTTGCATAATGTCTTTAGTGTTTGTTCTAATATTGGTGTTTAACATAATAAAAAATCACTTACTTAAACTCTACGTTTGCACAGTATTGTATATACCTATGTGTAAATTGTGCTGTACGCAAATCATTGCATACATTAGGTCATAGCCTTTGTCGTTGTGCTGTGCACAATATATTTCATATAGGCTTTTCTGCTTATTTTTAAAATGCATCTTAAACTGGCTTGCACAATTTAAGAAGGTTCCTTCATCTATTATTTCTAATATGTGAACAAATATGGATTAATTGTTGACAGATGCTGAACAGATCGTCACAGTATGTTTTTCCTCCTCAGCCAAAACTGGCATTTTCATCTCTTTGCTATATGCTGTTAAATCCTCTAAGTCGCCCCTACTTCAGTTCTTCATTCTCATAACTACATTTACCGTCAAAATGTGCATCAGTTTGACAAACCCTAAAACAGAACCCTGTGGGACTCCACAAAATGTGCTAAAAGTTAACAAATAATAGAGAATTATCTATGGATTATGACTAATAGCTGAATAATAAAGCTAGGTATTCTTTAAATTTGTCTGTACTCTCCCTGAAGCATGCCTCCATGTGACCAATAATGCTGTAGACAGGGTGTGTCATTTTTAGATTGAACATTAATGGGCTTGTAGTAGAATTGAGTATTTCAGAACAGTCCTCCCACACATAACTGTCTCATTGCTTCTTCTGTGGTGTGTACATTATTGTTCCATTGCTGGCTCAGTACCTTCATTGTGCCCCTTATGTAGAACTGGGAATTATGACAAAAAAGGTTGAGAAGATTTTAGTGTAATAGGCTACATTGTGTCATTTTAAATTCAGAACCTGTGATCTATGTTCATGCATATAACCTTCCTTGTAACCACTGCTTGCCATTTATTTAGAACATACTGATGAAAGGTCCTGGAAAGGACTAAGTGAATAGAGCAGGTGTAGGATTGAATGGTTAAACCATTCTTATTCATTTCGGATAGCATGTACTTCATTGTTAGTATGACAGCAGTCACTTGGCCGTTTCCACCAGAGGCACCTTTAAATGACGTTTAATGGAGCAGGAGAATTCTCATACACGCAGAAACTGTCTCAGTTACGTTCCCCACCACCACCAGACCACAGTCACCTTGGGAACTGTGTCCTTACAGAGTGATAGAGGGCCTGGAATATAGCTGCTCTTTTTAAGCTCTGCCTCTCGCAGAAGTCTGTTTGCTGGGGAGATGGTTCAGCCCTAATGGAGTGTTAAAACTTTCTTCAGCGCTCCCACTGGATCTGCCTCGGCTCAGCTTCTGTGACGGAGCCAAGCACCTAATGAAATGAATGGTCTCTTCAGAAGGTCTGCCCACAGTGCCATTGTTGCATTATTCATTCACTACTTCAGGGTGACTTACAGACGCGTACATTTGGAACATTAATCCATTTATTTTTGCTGGGTATTTACCCAGGCAATTCAGTAGCCTGCCTCTCGGGATGCTGTGACAGTGCACTCTGACACGGTGCTTGCCAGACGTCTTTTAAGTGTGCTGATGCGGAATTAATGACTCTGCACTGCTTATTGTTGATCCTCTGGTGTCGTGTGCACTAAAACATCTAAGCCATCTGAAGGGATCATTTCAGCCAGTAAGCAATCTCGTCCCGAAGCTGCTTTTAACTGACCCGTTTGCACTGGATGGATCGAATAGCATCGCACAAACATAGAAATTGCTGCCAGACATAACCTGGAGATAACATGTGGGGTTTGGACTTTTGTTCTTTACTCCTGCAGTCAATGGAAATCTAATCCAGGCCATCAGTCATTTTAAATCTGCCTTCCAGTCATGAACTGACACATTCCAGTCCATTAGAACCAACAGAATTGGGAGCTTTTTATCTTGCAGTGTCACATATTCTCTAGCTGATCTGTGCAGAGCAGTGAGGGAGTAGACCACAAGCCCACTGGAAATCATTTTAACATGTAGGTCATTTACCTGAGGAAAATCAGGTTGGTATACTATAGGGCAGAAAAACACAGCAGGATTCAGTGGTGGGTTAAGGAAATCATAAAATGATGTCAGGTCCTGGATCATAGCTTTTCTATGATTATGCAAGTGACCAAAAATGTTCCTTCCATCTCCTGATCCTCTTTTTTTGTTGTTGTTCTTTCTTTCTTTTGACATCCCCTTACAGATTGCCTTCTCTCAGCACAACAGCATCATGGACCTGGTGCAGTTCTTTGTGACGTTTTTCAGGTGAGTCCATTTTTTTCACCACTTGTCCACATGTAAGACTCCAGCCCAAGAAAACAGCCCACTGCAAACACTGGAGTTTAACCTCATTGAACACACTTATTCAGGGCATTCATAAGTTATTAAAATAGAAACGCTAATTTCTGCAGAGCTGTGGCTCGGACGGAAGCCAGTTTGACACCCCTGCTCTTGTCTAACAGTCCTTCCCTGTGTCAATGATGAAGGCAAGGCAAGTCTTAAAGGTCTGTTGATTTGTTAAATCAATGTGAAAGGAGTTATCAGCAGCCTGCCTTCACCGATTTCCCCATAGTCTTGATATGTCACATGACTTGTCTGCTCAGATTATCGAGTAGGTGCTGAGGCGTTTGGCTGGGACTTGTGACTGGTGTTCTCAACAATCTACCAAGCCATTTCTCCTAATCTAATATACGGTTGTGTCCGTGACATACAAACTAGGGCATCTGCTCTAGCAGATAATTCAGCAGTTTTACACTGCACTTGCTTACAGCTTACAGTTTACAATACTCTAAAGGTTGCTTATACGACTATTGATTTGGGTCAGACAAGTCAGAAACCGGGTTTGATAAACAGGATTAATGTAAACTGGACTATCAAACACTTACCCCTCATCAATAGGAAACATTACGCACTGTTCATTAGTAGTCACCGTTCAGCTATAACATTAAAACCACTGATGTAGAACATTTAACACTGATTATTTTATTACAGTGGTGGTGGTCACTGTCAAAGGGTGTCTTGACTGTGCCTACGGGTGTCCAACACTGTCAAAAAGTTATAATTTCTAGAGACTGCATAATACCTTGAGGTGAATCAACCATGGGACTGACACGGATCCTGCACGGCCATCTGTCAACTATGCTACAAAGTAATTGTTAAATGTTAAAATCGGACAAAATGCAATCAACACTAACGTACAGATGTGGGTAGAAATCAGGTTGTTGATCAGCTTCTTATTCCAACTTTCTGTTTCACCTTATGAACCTTAATGGTGCAGCAGTTACATTCTGGCACCTGTAACATTTAAGGTGGAATAGAATACAGACTTCTGCTTGCTAAATGTGACCCTATACTGTGTGTTGTTGCAGCCCCTCTTCTATGATATAGCTCACTGGTTCAGCAAATAATCACATGCAGACAAGTGCATTAATATCTTCTGCATCATCGAAACATCTGCATTTTGCGGCTGTGTACTGCAGTTAAGGCTGAATTTCTTACAGGATGAGCTTGGATTTGTTTTTCTTTATCCTCCCTGTGTTAATGAACCCGTTTAAACCTGGTCACTTCATGTGTCTTGAGTGTCAGTGTTATATCTGGATAAGGCCAAGCTGCATAAAAATGCAAGTGTAAACACACCCAAGACTAATAAAACTAGTAAAACAGATGCCTAAACGCATGCATCTCTCCAAGACACATTCCACAAGCAAATCAAAACACCAGTAACAACCGCCACACAATGAGCAAATTTACATATTCCATCTCACAAACCAATCAAATTTCAGTCTGACCAACCTGGAGATACATTTAACTACAGAGTGTGAATTTGTGTGGCTAAAATCTTATCAGCATACAATCCAAATATTAGCCACATGAAGTAACCAGGTGTAAACTGGGTCAGTTGCTCTTGCTTGGTCTATGACAGCATGTCTACATGCCTATTTAAAAAATAAATAAATAAATAAATAAAAAATAGTCAGTTTTAACAATTATTTTGCTGAACACGTGGCTTACAGCTGTTTTCAAACATACTTGATCTCTGTTGTTGTTGATTTTATTGCTAAGAGGGTCTGTCAAACATGTGTTTATTTCAGATTTGACTGATGAGTCCCTTTTGCACCTTTTGCTCGTTATGTTTCATTATGCTTCTGAAAGCTGACAAGCCCAGTAGTGACTGTGATCAGAGGATGATCAGTCTGAAAATGGACCCCTTGGATAAATAGTGTGGAAATAGTGTGGAAGAAAATAGTGTGGAAGAAAAGCTTACAATACAGAAATGTAGGCAGTGACATCATTTATAGTAAAAGCTTCTGTATCACTATTTCTTGGGCAGACATATTCAGGCAGAGCATTCCAGCACAGTAGCATCATCAGTGGTGGAAAGTCCTTGTTAATATACTTTGCTTGTGCTGAGGCTTTCTTTGGCAGCAAAGTAAATGGACTAATATTAGTCAGTGCATCCTCTTAACCAGAGTCCCAGCAATATTGATTACAGCATACCACAACCATACAAAATACACACACACACATACATACACACAAACACACACACGGTTAGCATTATTTGTGTCATATTTCACAGGTGATGTTGTACATTGCAAGCAGGCACAAAAAAGTCTTTGCTGTCCTACCCTTGTTTTTTGCATTGACGTCCTCTACACTTTGTACCCATTGCAGCATGAAGATTGTGTGTGTGTGTGTAGCGGTTAGCTTTCGACTGGTTACGAAACCAGCTGTCTTGAGTTCCACATTAATGACTTGTTCTGATATGATTTTAGAGCAAGTGCAATCTGAATGCAGCCTCACCATGTAGAAAGCGCTTGGCTGATGGCACTGTTTGACTGTTTGTCCATCTGTTATTGTTGTCCATCTGTTATTGTTATTAATGAAACAATGTATCTATTGCGATGGTCAAATCTCTCCCTGCAGCTGCCCCGGAGTTCCACATTACCTAAACACAGAAGATGATATTAGCAGAGGGAAGAAATAAGTGATGTCAGTAGTGATGAGCAAGCAGGATTATTCTTTGTTTCTGTCAGCCATCACCTTTCTGCTTCACCATCAGCACCTGATCTCTACATTTCTCTTCCCTCCAGGTCAACACAGCCAGAAATAGTTGACAGTATAGTAATAAATATGCTGCCTCCAAAGATCACATTAAAAGATGCCCTTTTTAAGCCTGGCAGATGACCAAAACCTTTGTTTTGATAGAGGTCATTTAAAATCTCAAATCTAGCCATACTGCTCTCTGTAAAGGGCTGCACTTGAGCCTTAAATCATTTCCAACGGAAATGTGCCATTAATTAAGAATTAGACATTGCAGAACCTGAAATTGCCCAACGTTTAACAGAAGTGAGAGCTAACTCCATGTTTCCTGGCTTGAATGGCTTTTTAACAGTCACTTTGTCATTATTACAAGTAAATGCATTTGGTTCGGTTTCTGGAATCCATTTGCGGCGTTTGCCGTCTGGCTCGTGCTATTAGGGCTTCAGAGCTCAACAGGAGCACTCTCCTGACATGGTAAACAGGGTTTTTTTGCGGTGTCCTTTTAAGCAGCGTTGCTCTGCATCTCTTTATAGAAACCTCCCTGTCATTTCCTTAACGTTTATACATGGCCAATGCTTCTATCCAGAGATCACCCTCCCACTGATCCAGCCATGAGGCTAAAATGATATTTGAAGTGTGGTCCTACTCCCATGACTCACTAGTTGGGAGTAATTATTTTGACTGGACTGGACTGGACTGGAGTGACAGTCTGTGGGCTCAGCCTAGCTTACTGGAGTCTTTTGGAATCAATTGGCCTCTTTGGCCTGTTATGAGCAGTCAGAGAGGAAAGCACTCATAGGAATCTAGTTAAAGAGGAGTTGTAGTACAGTACATGGAAACAACTTGAAGTGCATTTTTGTGGGTATTCTTTTTCTGGCTTGCAAATAAATCTAGTATAGGGCAGCCAAATATTAACCGCTAGCAGGTGGCGGGTTGCTAAACAGATTCTTTTCTAAAAAGCATTTTATTTATGTCTTTTTTTGTCTTATTTGATATCTATGCTAACATCAATGTTCTATGGCCCTTATAACCTTATAATATAAGTGTAAATTCAATAAGTTTTCCACTTCATAGAAAATTGACCTCTCCTACGAGTAGAATTAAAAAAATAATTGGAAAAAAGTACCAGAGAAATGGTGAAAAAACTCTTTGTAAATATTTCCTCTGTGTGAAATCCTCCCTTTCGCCCTGGAGCCCTGAAAGGTTCCTTTAAGTGCGTGAGGAAATGGCTTCAGTGAAAAGCAGCTTATCTGCCTAATTGCTGCTAATTAGCGGAATAACACTTGACTTTACTCCAGTCATTGCGGCTCCTCTTCTTTCCAAGATTCATGTTTGTGGCTCGAAGCCCGTGCAGAAGCAGATGTGATTGGTGGGTGGAGGATGCCTTGTGAGAGTGCTGGGCACCAGCGCTTGGTTTGTTTCTGGATCAATAAAAATGATTCTTAAACTGCACATAGGACACTGTTTACGCCTTGTTTACCTGCAGGCAGCCAGGTTTCACTCCCACCTTTTATCCCAGGCAAACGGGCAGCTCGTAGTCATCTTCTCCTAATGTCCCCAAGCTCATTCCAGCAAAATTGCACGCTCCCTTGCTTCATGCAATCTCGTGGACCTTTTCCCCCTTGTTTAATTTCCTCGATTCCCCACACTTATTTACTTGACTCTCCCCAACCGCTGCAGCAAGAAGGGAGAGAACCTTTTAATTGCTTTATTTCTCTTATTAATTCTGATTCCAGGTGGAACTGTGGAGGGGATTAAATCCTGTTTACTGTCTGAAACGCTGGGGATGAAAGAGACCGATCTGAAGCGGGATTTCTCTCGCACTGCTACTTAATCGAGCCATTCAAGTTTTCTCTCTTCTCCCCTTCGTCTCCAGTTCGGCATTATCTTCAAACGAGCCCAAGATGGTGTGCGTTTGAAAGCATTAAAGGGATTTCATCATTCAGCTTTTTTTTTTTTTTTTTTCTTTTTTCTTTTTTTTTTCCCCCCTGTGTGAACCATGAATTAATTTCACTTCGAGATGTTTACGAATGCTCACATATCTCCACAAATACAGATGCCAAAAACCAATTTGCCTGCAGTTCTCAAGTTCACTGTTGGCATGCTTTTGAGGAGTTGCTTTTTGAAGTGCATCACCTGGCTTGACTCTTGACCGAGACCCATAGATTGCTTTGCTTGATCTTGGGCACACAGAAATTCCTAGAGTTTCAGGAGTCTCTGTGAATGTCCAAGTTTACTGTTGGGTCACTTCAAATATTAATGAATTTGCCCTGTGTTGCGTTTTTGACTTTTTGTTAAGTTTTTTTATTGTTATCGCAGGCATGGCTTTTAAGGAAAGGGAAAACATGTCGCGCACCTGCTTCTTGCTGTGTTGTAAACAAGCAAATGTATCTTTTTTAATTTAAGAAGCGGATGCTTATCAATATCCAGCGTTTTATTTCCTTTATTTCCATTTATTTCCTCTACGCTTTGCATCTTTTGTTAGCAACAAATTGTGCATGCCTAATAAAGGACTACAGCTGAACACACCATTAGTTAGCAGAATAGCTACTGCACTTCAGGAAAAACATTCAGCTTTCCAGAGCTGTGTGACAAATGTAAGAAGGAAGAGGGGAAATGACATTAAATACGAAACGCTTCATTCGTCTTGCACTTTGAAGAATCTTACATGATGCAGACATATTTGTTTTTCGTGGGACACTGTGTCCCTCCCAGCAAAGCTCCCTGTTTAGACATCCAGCAGACATGACACATTTCTTAATTAAAAGAATCAGGGTGAATCCGGAGTGATCGTTCATAGAGAGGGAGAGAGAGAAAGAAAGAAAATAAATAAATACAGACAGTCTTTCATGTTTGATGTAAGGTCTTACACTTGTGATGAATGCCTCCCCTCCCCCTATGCAGATTGAGTACATGTGAATATTTATTGCTGCCATGAACCCAAGCCCTCTCTCTACAGCGGTAAAGTGTAGTCTCAAAGCCCATCATCATTGTTGGATGAATACTGATTAGTTTGCTGAACGAATGCAAATAAGACATGTTCTTTGACTCTTTTTAATTAATATGCAGTGTTTTTCATATCATCACATAGAATAGCTATGAGAGATTTCTGGCCATTGTGAAACAACACTTTAAATTAAAAGCTATTCATTAAGGCTGCCCCGGAGTTATTTGTTTTTTACGTGTTGAATTGCCATCTCGACACTTTCTTCACAGCTCTTTTCGGAGATAAGTACACCAGCGTACAGGCAGAGGGCAGATGTGAATCCATTGTCTTAAAAAGTAACTCGTTTTTACTGGAGTCACGTGGCAGAAACCAGTGAGGTTGCAGTGGCTTGGTAGGAAGATTTGTAAAGAGTGGAAAAACCTTGTTTGGCTTCACACTGGCTGTTTTGATGAATGTTGCATTGATGTAGAGGGACTGTAAATCTGTAGTGTACCTGTGTGAAGACTGAGCCCTTCTTTTTTATTTTTTTTCTTCCACAGTTGTTTCCTGTCTCTCTTGCTGGTAGCTGCAGTGGTGTGGAAGATCAAACAGACCTGCTGGGCATCAAGACGACGGGAGGTAGGTTACCTTTTTTCCTCTTCGCTTTCATAATAACTCTCAAATGCGGGGAATGAGTCCTCGTTCCAAAACATCTTGTTAGTTATGGTACCAGCTGGGGATGTCCCAACACTGCAGCTCCACTACACCAGCTAACAGATGCTTATGCTGGCCAACACTGGATTTAAGGGTAATGAGGGGAGAGTGAGCCATCTACCATATTTTGCCACATTTCTCCTTACATTTTAACCTTTTTACACTAACTTCCATTAGTTTCAGATGGTTCCTGTAAAGTTACCCTTTTGGAGATGCAATTTTTTTGCATGACAGCGACTTTATGCTATGATATTTATGTTGCTGTAATATAAGGTGACTTGCCACTCACTGCAAGAACTGAATGATAATCAAGCACTTTCCTATAGGTCCATGATTTGATGAGCCACACCTTGTGTACAGCATGGTATGTTACCTTGCTGCCACAGGTGGTGTGAATATGGGCTTAATCTAGCTGACCCAGTCCTGTCAGATGTACCTTGGTCGGCTCAGACGTGGTTCCTCTGGAATGGACCAAGACATCCCTAGTATGAACTTGGTTGTCCTCTCTAAACTTGGCCATGCAGTAAAAAAAAAAAAAAAACTACAGTCCTGTGACCTCAAAATGCAGTTCTCATCTTCCTGATTAGAAATCCTTATGAACCAATTAGCTTTGACTGTACTTATCTAAAGCAGAGTTGGCTGGAAAGGGAAAATAGTAGCAGATGTCTGCAGTTTTGTTTTCTCTTTTTTCTTTGCACACTGAAAACTGGAACTCTGATGTATCACAGGCTTTCCATTATCTGGAATACTTTACTTGGTGCGATAAAGGTGGCTTCAGCGAAGGGTCTGGGTTTAAGAGGCCTTCAGGGACAAACAGATGTACTGTGGTTACCAGCCGCAAGCTCCAATAATGTAAATTACAGCTGCAGTAGTCAATGTCATGAACTCCAGTTCGTTAATAACTGTATCATAGCCTGTGTGCTGTGTTTGTCCGTTTGGTAGGGGGGAGCTGACATTGGTAATCAGAGAGGTTGATCTCGTCGCTCTTCCGGTAATTGACATATGAAAATAAACATGAGCGATGACTGCAGTGATCCAGAACCATATTCATCTGAAGAATTAAAGCCAATAAGGCCTAATGTGGGCAGATGGGCTTCAGCTATTAGCATTCCACTCACTTCAACACTCCACTTCCCCAATTCAGATCATCTGTTTGTTTCTGCCCTCCAGCACCCTCAGGGAAAAAAGCGGGGTGGTGGTGGTGTGTGTGTGTGTGGGGGGGGGAGTTTTATCTTTTAATTTGCAATGATTGAAAAGTTTAAGGGAGACACTCCAGGAAAATAATTGCTTCCAAAGATTTATTTTCTTCCTTCTGTTTGTCTAAGTTTTGATCAAGAAGGAGGTAGAATGAAGTGCCTATCATTTCCCCACAAAGCATTCGTCAAGGTTGTGTTGGTGATTTGGCCTTAGGAGTTTGCTGTAGAGAAATGAGGCAGTGTTTTAGTGAAGACCTATTTTCACTGACTCACTTTTTTTTTCCCCCTCTTTCCCTCCCTCTGCTGGTAACTAGCACTTATTTATTGTCTTGTTCTTAGCATGGCACTTGGTATTTAGTTCTTGGCCACAGCAATTTTCAGTGGTTTCCTCTTGGCTTGCAGATGCATCCTCTGTGCCCTGTTTGTCCTGGCTGACGTAATGAAAGATGCGAGCTGGAGGAAAAGATATGTTTAGAACTTCCATTATGCAAAGGTTCTTCCCTACAGTGTTTAAGGCTGTAGGATCAAACGGAGGAGACTTTAGAAAGCAACTGAATGCACAACAATACTCCGGAACTGTCAGAAGATGCTTTTCTAGGAAACTCAGAAAGCAACATCATTTGGCCGTCTGTTTAGTTGAGCGGTACATTAGACTGAGTGCAGCATCAGCTCCAGGTTAGCTGGCTTTTATGTATCGGAGCAATTCCTGTTACTCTCACTGAGGACATCCAGTTCTTGCTAATGTACATTTTAATCATTTAATTATGTGATTTGTAAGTGGTAATTATCCCATTTAAGTTTTTCATCAAGGATGGATTTGGAGTACAGAAAGAATACACCTTTTAGTACTCCTGTTTCAGTAAGTAGTAGGAGTAGTACAGTTAACTGTGGACAGTGCATGTTTTGTGTAGCACAATTTTCCTTTCATTTACTTTAGTTACTTGAAGATACTTTCTATTTTTAGAACACAACAAATAGCCCAAATGTGTGTAGTGTTGCATAATTCCAGTCCTGTTCATTGTCTACACAATGTATAATGTCCTTTCTGTCTGCTTACATTGATTTAATGTTCAGGTTCAGGTCAGATTCAGGTTTCTTTATAAAGTGTAGTTCTGCGATAAAGCAGTGCATTCATTATTGCTGATCTTAATTGAACAGAAGAATGTACATTTGTGAAGCACATGAACACAATGGTGTTCTGTTCATCACTTTGGTTTAGCATACTGAGTGCTGTGCGTGTCTGCATACATTTCCATATCAATATTCTTACATTTCAGGAAACGTTTTGTCAAGCAAGACGTGTTGTTCGTGCCAGATTCAGGAATTTAGAAAGTAGCACCTATTTAAAATGGATGTACATTTATTCTAGTCCTTGTGGAATATTGTTCTATAGTATATCTTGATTTTTAGGTATTCAGAACTCTGCTAATGTGTTTTAGGAAGCTCAGGGCATGGCTGCAGTGCACACACTCATTGTCCACTACTAGGCAGCAAAGACCATACATTACAGATGGGACTCTGGAATGCTTTTACCGATTTACCAATTAATGACCTGCATCTTTGAGGTCTTTGGGGAAGCCTCATTAATTATGTTTCAGTTATGTAAATAGCAATGCTACAACTAGATGCTATAATATAAAAATAATGACAGTAGTTGTCCAGTCTGTAGCACACTTATCTGTAACACACTTTCAATATATAATAGGGGAAAATGCTTAATTTAATATATAGATACAGCCTATATTTAAACCCTCCACATTTCAGGCCTCCAGTGTCCTGTTTTTTGTTTTTTTTTTGGGTTTAATGTTTTAATGGTTTTGTGATGCTAATGAAATCATTTTTCATTCAGACTGGCAAATCATATCTCTCTGCCAAAGATCATTACTTTGCTGCTTTGAACCATCAATCGATCCTTTATAAATGACGCATCTGTTGTCTTTGTTGGTCAAATATTAATCTCTCTTTTATAGAAAGTGACATCTTAACAGCCAGGTTTGTTAAAGCTACATAAAAGGCAGAGGAAAAGAAAGCCGCAATCATGCGCAATTAAAAGCCTTTATCTTTTATGTTCTCCACGGAGTAGCAGACGTGGAAATCTTTAGCTAGGAGCATTACTCTTGTCTTTTGTTGTACTTGCTGATTGGTTGAATTGAGAGGACTGGGCTCCTGCTGTTTTGCCCTATGGTCTCTCAGCCTGCTGAAATCCCAAAAAGATGAAGTGATTAAAATTTAACGGATTTAAGAAGAATTAAATAGCATTGTCTCAGACCTGCTTCTTATTCTTGACATGTTAAAGGAAATGTAGAGGAACTAATAGGTAAATTAAGGGTTATTTAAAATTACCCAATGTCATTGCCAGGACAAGGTTTTAAATTGTGAGGACCTACGAACCACACAAGCTTTGTCCAGCGTAATTGCTTCAATTGTGCTGCAGCTTTCAGTGCAAGTGTCAGTCCATTGGGCAGATGTATAATTGAGCCATTGCTCCATCTATATTCATGGTTTATGGCAGCAATATGCTGTGCGTGCATGTGCGTGCATGTTCAGGGGCCACAACTGACCTCTTTGAACCAGCTGTTGGGGGTTTTTGCTTTGAGCATAGGTGGGTAATGCTGCTTTTTCAGGGGTGGGCTGGAGGAAAGACATCTACATCAAATGTCACCACAGAGCAACCACAGATGAATGACTTGGTGAAGCGGCTAGAAGGGACGCTGACATTTCTGTCATTACTGTGCGAAGCCTGATCTGTATGACACGCCAACACTTCACATTAGGTTGCATTAAGCACATACATGAGTACTGGACAATGTCATTGCTCTGCATATGAGAGGAATGTGTATGGAATCACTGGCGTTCCTCGGCTGTGTGGGTTCAGGAGGCACAGAGAGAGCAGGATGAGCTTAGAGCGAACAGAGAAATGGCTGTTTGGAATGTGTGAAAGGCCAGTGTCATCACCTCACTTGATGTGCCGGGCAACTGGGGTGGTACAGCTACATGTGAAGCCTCAAAGCAAGATCAGTGTGGAAATACTTAATATGAACTTTCAGCTACCAAGCAGAAAATTCTGACAGAGGTCCGCAGAGATAACTTGATGTACACATGGATTATAGTAGAGGGCCACCTGTATTGACATTTTGTGACCAGTACAAACTGTAAGGAGCTACAAATACTGGTAATAATGTCAACAGGGATCATTTTAAATGGCTAAAAATAGAAGTTGCCATGGAATGCATTTTTTCATGATTTTTTTTTAACGTGTACATAAATGTGACTTACTGTTATTTTTCCTTTTACAGTGGGTTCTTCGAGGTCCTAGTGTGCGGATAGTGTTGCTGTCAGCTCTGTGTCTTTTCAGTGCGGTTAGCTAGGGAAAGAGACTAGCCGGCTTAGCTTTTAGCCTAGCGTGGTACTCTCTCTCTTCAGCAGATTTGAATTTTTAGCACAGTGATGCTTCCTGTTCAGCTTACCAAAATGTTCTTCATAGGTACATATTTTTTTCATATTACCTTCATTCTGAGGGGTACATTTAGGGGAAGCGTTAACATATCTTTGGTATTTTAACCATAATGATGTTTTGTGTTCATATTGAACAATCCTGTCTGTTTGTGTAATAGAAGTGAGCAAGAGTAGACTGTAAAGTTGGTGCTGTCTCTAAAGACTGCCATATGAACATGTTTTCAGAAACGTCTGTCCATTACAAGTAAAAACAAAGTCAGTAATTTGTGTTTTAGGTGTGACATATTTGGCTAGTATGGGTAAATTAGTGGAAACTCAATATTAATTATGCCTGTCAGTGCAGTCAGAACTCCAGAACTTAACCCACACCCCATTCAGGGTATAATTCAGTGTTATCCATCACACTCTTAACACTGCTCCAGCACTTTAATACTGCGCCACCTCCTGCCTCCCAGCTCAAGTTTGTTATCAAACTCATGGACACAGTCTTCGTTTTTCCTCATTCAAAACAAATTGGGAATATTGAGTTTTAAGCCATGTATCGTGACATTGTTTAGGACAAACGCTCAAAAGTGGCAGTAAATCTCAGTCTCCCCAACCTCTGTCTTTGTTTGCTTAGATACTGAACAGTGAGAAAAGGAAGGTGCTGAGGGCATGCTTTTCCTTTTTCCAAGAAGATGCTGTTGTGAAAAATGAAGCAGTTAAATAAAGTTTTCTGGGCAATAGCCTATCTCTGTGATGGGACCATACGTTATTAGAGGCTTTACTCTCAAGGACATCAGCAAACCTCGGGCCAAGAGAGCAAAGCGCTCTATCCTTTTCAGTATTAATTAGACTTCATGGTTTATGCTTCCTGTGTAAACTCTGTACTGTCTGCTTGGCGTCAGTTCGCTGTGTTTGAGTTTGTATGTGCAGGAGAAAACAATGTAGCATGTCATCCTTCACTAATATTTTAATATCAGACACAACTGGTTTTGGACTGTTGATGTTATCAGAAGCTTAAGATTTCAGCTTTGTCCTGATCCTGTCCATTGCACTGTTATTTCAGTTGGTTATTACGATGTGATTCCAGAAGACTGTAGAAAAGACCTTCACAGTAAAGGTAGGGTGTAGAAGCAAAGCTGTAGAGATGCATCATCACAATCTCCAGTGGTCCAGTAGAGCTGATCTGATCTGTTAGTAAAAAAAAAAAAAATAAATAAATAAATTGTTCCTGCCACTAATGAGCATCTCACATATGGCTGTGTCCACGTACTCGGAACACACTGAGTCACTTCATCCAGTTCATTCAACACACATTTGCCAGGGAACATTTATGACAAATGCTCTTGCTGGATTTTAAAACTCTGCTCCAAGGCTCTTGTGGTTGACTCATTCAGTTCATTAATGCACAGTTCCACACAGACTCCGAAATCCTGAGCGCTGCAGTACAGCATAGTGTGACCAATCAATGCAGAGCATACATACGGACGTGGTAACACTACTACCCGATCAATAACAAATACAATTCTGAGCCAATGAGATTGACCTGTCCTCTCTGACTTCACCACAGTCAGTCAGCGGTTCTTTGTTAAATAACCATCCAAGCCCATTTTGTAATCAGTCTGTTGAATGGCTAATTATATCATTGACTTCTGACGTTCCTTTGGAAAAATCTGACGTAATGAACGTTTTCAGGTCATTGCAAAGGATGATTTTGGTGGTAGCAATGCGTAACAGTTGCAGGGTCAATCCAGGACTTGTTTGGCGTTTGCAGCGGTATACATACATGCCGACCTGTTGCCTTTTGGTGTAATTTGCTAACTTACATGCCATTCATGTGAACTGTGTAAATGTGATGAGTTGGGTGTGCTGGTAAATGCATCCTATTCCGCAAACCAAACACAGCACAGTTCAGTCCATTATTTATATATATATATATATATATATATATATATATATATATATATACATACAGTCATGCCCGAAAGTATTCATACCCCTGTCAAAGTTTGACTTAAATTTACTTTTATTTAACCAGAAATTATATTTTTGCCTGGAAATGACACAGGCATCTCCCAGGAGATAACACGATGATGAGGCATCATTGTGGGAAAAAATATTTCTCAGCTTTTATACACATTTGAACAAAAAGTGGCATGTCCAAAATTATTCATACCCTTCTCAATAATTAATAGAAAAGCCTTTATTGGCTATTACAGCAATCAAACGCTTCCTGTAATTGCTGACCAGCTTTTTGCATGTCTCCACTGGTATTTTTGCCCATTCATCTTTAGTGATGAGCTCCAACTCTTTGAGGTTCGAGGGTCTCCTTGCCATCACCCTGATCTTTAGCTCCCTCCACAGATTCTCAATTGGATTCAAGTCAGGACTCTGGCTGGACCACTGCAAAACATTAATGTTTTTGTCTGCTAACCATTTCTTCACCACTTTGGCTGTGTGTTTTGGGTCGTTGTCGTGCTGAAATGTCCACCGGTTCCCAAGGCCAAGTTTCTCTGCAGACTGCCTGATGTTGTTGTTGAGAATCTTGATGTATTGCTCTTTTTTCATGGTGCCATTTACTGCGATCAAGTTCCCTGGTCCATTGGCTGAAAAACACCCCCAAAACATTAGGTTCCCACCACCATGTTTGACAGTGGGAATGGTGTTCTTAGGGTTGAAGGCTTCTCCTTTTTCACGCCAAATGGTGCACACATCATTGTGGCCAAACAATTCAATTTTTGTTTCATCTGACCATAAAACAGAACACCAGAAGTCTTCTTCTTTGTCCAGATGAGCATTTGCAAAGGTCAAGCGGGCTTTTGTGTGCCTTTTCTGGAGAAGTGGTGTCCTCCTTGGCCTGCGTCCGTGGAACCCAGCAGTGTGCAGTGTCCGTTGAACTGTCTGCCTTGAGATGTCGCCACCAGCAGAGTCCAGATTCACCAGGATGGCCTTGGTGGTGATCCTTGGATTTTTCTTCACCTCTCTCACTATTCTCCTGGCCAGCACAGGTGTCACTTTTGGCTTCCGACCACATCTTCTGAGATTTTCCACAGTGCGGAACTTCTTGTATTTTTTAATAATACTTTGCACTGTAGCCACTGGAACTTGAAAACATTTTGATATGGCTTTGTAGCCCTTTCCTGACTTGTGAGCGGCCACAATGCACAGCCGCAGGTCCTTAGTGAGCTCCTTTGTCTTAGCCATGACTGTCCACAAACCAACTGCAGAGAGCTGCTGTTTTTCTCCTGTTGAGTTTATTAAAACAGCTGTTCCCAATGAATCAGGGTAATTAGGATGCTTTAAAACAGCTTGGACTATTTGGAATGGTATAGAACTTTGGATTTTCCCATATACTGTGACAGTTTTCAAAGGGTATGAATAATTTTGGACATGCCACTTTTTGTTCAAATGTGTATAAAAGCTGAGAAATACTTTTTCCCACAATGATGCCTCTTGTACATCATCGTGTTATCTCCTGGGAGATGCCTGTGTCGTTTCAAGGCAAAAATATAACTTCTGGTTAAATAAAAGTAAATTTAAGTCAAACTTTGCCAGGGGTATGAATACTTTCGGGCATGACTGTATATATATATTTTTTTAAGCTGATCAGACCAAAGAGATGGGAAAAGCATCACATTTCATTCTTCTGAAGCTTTCAGTAAAAAAAGAACAGTTAATATGGAAATTGACATAGTTAACAACCAAGAACCCCCCCCCTAATATTTAGTGTTTATCTGAAGTGAATGTGGAACACGTTGAAGCATGTGGACAGTTGTAACTGTCTCTAAATTACATTGCAAATAGCGATTCCCGGGGTCCAAGCACAAAAGAGAGTCAGTAAAACATAAATAATTGCATGTTTACCATGGCTTGTATTTGTAATAGCTGTAGGGCCTAAAAAATAGATCCAATTTAATAAGCTGAATACTTGACTTTGCTGAGGTAAAGTTTAACCTCTGTGGTGGCTTTTAGTCCATTAGTGTTTTCCTCCTGTGCTTCCTGATGTTTCGATCAGAGTGAGCTTCGTATTTATAACGATTTAGCAGCGATTATTAATTTCTAGTTTGACACATCAAAGAGACACAGTTTAGGTTTTCCTGCCTCTGTCCATAATCTTGCCATTTTGTTTCCACTCTTGGATAATGAGTCCTGCTACAGGAAAGAGAGGTGTATATTCTCTACCCATCTGTGCTGCGTGAGATAGCAATGTGATTGCTGGATTGAGAAGGGGGATCTTCTCCAAGGAACACTACGATTTAAAGCCTCTTGTTCTGGCTAACAAAGCGCCTCCATCCATCCTGGAATTCACTTTTACACCAAATTAATCAAGTCTGGTTGCCACATTCCATGCACATCCATTTTCATGCTTTGGCCAGGATCCAACTTGGCGTGGAGTGCGGTTGGAAAAACTTTTAATTGTTTAAGCTTAGTTTTCATAAGGCAGTTTGTCCAGTGCATGGGTGGGTTCTTTGTTTCTTTTGATTCATGATCAAGCCTGTGCTACGAGATGCGTGTAGAATAATGCAGTATATGTGTATTGCCTGTGTAATTAGAAGGTAACTTTGGTTGTTTTTTTGTTGGTTGGTTGGTTGATTTTTATATATGTATTTGGTTGTTTATTTTTAAGATTACTGAAACATTCTATGCTGTTTCTCCCCATTTTTGGAAAGGGCAAAGCGTCTAAATAAGGTTCACCATTTGTGGCCAAGAAATCCGTTGGATTTATAGTTCTTGTCAAATGTGTAACAGCAAAGTTCTAATTCTGGAGAGCTTTTTGTGGGCTTAACATGAAGCCTGCAGAAAAATCGATGGACGATCAATCTCAATTTCACATCAGTGAAGTTTTTCACACTGCAGCCCTCAGGGAAGGTTTTAAATGTGATTCAACAAACAAATAACAACACGGATTTGACCTGAACCCTACCCTGGTCTGAACTACAGTGTTTGTTAGTCTGCACGTTTGCTTTTCAGTGTGCGTGATTGAGAAAGTGTTGCCATTGCAACCTTTCACAGCGCAGCCTGTTTGAGCCAAAATAAAAAAAAGGGTGACAAACTTGTCACTGCAAGGCATGTCTTCTTGGCTCCAGTTTTGCTCTAAAGAATTCCAGTCTGTGTAAGGATGGAGCTGGATGTCATGGTGAGAGCAGCGTAGGTGTCTCAGCAGTTTCAGCAGTGATTGGGCTAGCTTTGTCCGGAGTCCGGACCGTTATGAAGATCTGGTTGATGTGCTAAAGGCAATGGGCCTGATGAGTAATGGCAGGTGATGGAGAAAGATGGATAAATTGCAGATGGTGTTTTTTGGCTGTCAACAAAGCCAGGCTGTTGCTGAGAGATTATCTATTAGCGCAAATGAGTGTGTGCCACCACACACTCTCTCTCTTTCTTTGTTTTTATCATTTTCTATCTCTCTCACTCTCTCATCATCTCTCTCCATCTCTCACTCTCACCTGTGAACATGCACACAAACACGCATGCACACACTGATCAATATTGATGAATGAAAGCGTGAAGCTTATTGGTAAGCTTAAAGCTAATTTCAGATGTGGTATTAGAGATGAACTCTTAAATCTTCACAGGTTTGGTCACCCAGCAGGGGCTCTGTTGTGTGTAAATGTCATCTGTGTTTGATGAGTGCACACAGTCATGATGATATCGAGCAGCTCTGCAGGGTCACCGATAACGCCTTCCTGTCCAGCCTCATTCGTTTTCTGAATGGTCACCCCCTCTCTGGCTCTAAACCAGGGGGTACAGCTGGCAGGCCGTTCATTAAAGCCACAGCAGCTGGACCCCTACCTCAATCTGTACGTTTGGTCAGGTTATGGACTGGTGACCTGTGATTGAGAAGCCTTTCAGCATCGCTCAGGGCCTCTGCTTCTGTACTCGCTCACACACACACTGCATGGGGAGGCATCCCTCATGTTGAGCAGCTGTGATCATACTATTTAAGAGAAGCTGTGAAATGCGCAGTGTGTGTAGCTTTGATAATTTCATAATGAATATGGTCTCGGTGGGATCAGCGGTAGCAGTCCCCCAGTGGTGATTAATAGAAAGATAATGGATGATTAATTACTGGGAAGCAAATGGAATTCCTTTGAGTTGAAGTCATTGAGGAGACTCCTTTCTTTTGTGGGGAAAAGATGCTTTCATAGGTGGCAGTGTGTAGCTAAAAAGCAGAGGGTGAAGGACATAACCTCCTATTTACATTTATTTAAATTTTCTTCACTTGCTCTGTGACTAGCAAGACTCATAGTTACCAATGTAAGGAAAGATTAGATACATGGATTGATTGTGCTGATAGTATTGTGAATGAAGTTTTACTGAAGAAAAAATTTTGTATTCACATTGTTGCACAACCTAAAACATTATGTCTGCAGTGTGATTGTGCGAATTTGCTGGTTTGGATTATGTTGAAAGAGTGTTGAACTTGCTGGTGTTGGTTGAGTTGGGAATGTGCTGTTGAACTTGCTGGTGTTGGTTGAGTTGGGAATGCGCTGTTGAACTTGCTGGTGTTGGTTGAGTTGAGAATGCGCTGTTGAACTTGCTGGTGTTGGTTAAGTTGGGAATGTGCTGTTGAACTTGCTGGTGTTTGTTGAGTTGAGAATGCGCTGTTGAACTTGCTGGTGTTGGTTGAGTTGGGAATGCGCTGTTGAACTTGCTGGTGTTGGTTGAGTTGAGAATGCGCTGTTGAACTTGCTGGTGTTGGTTGAGTTGGGAATGCGCTGTTGAACTTGCTGGTGTTGGTTGAGTTGGGAACGCGCTGTTGAACTTGCTGGTGTTGGTTGAGTTGGGAATGCGCTGTTGAACTTGCTGGTGTTGGTTGAGTTGGGAATGCGCTGTTGAACTTGCTGGTGTTGGTTGAGTTGGGAATGTGCTGTTGAACTTGCTGGTGTTTGTTGAGTTGGGAATGCGCTGTTGAACTTGCTGGTGTTGGTTGAGTTGAGAATGCGCTGTTGAACTTGCTGGTGTTGGTTGAGTTGGGAATGCGCTGTTGAACTTGCTGGTGTTGGTTGAGTTGGGAATGCGCTGTTGAACTTGCTGGTGTTGGTTGAGTTGGGAATGCGCTGTTGAACTTGCTGGTGTTGGTTGAGTTGGGAATGCGCTGTTGAACTTGCTGGTGTTGGTTGAGTTGGGAATGCGCTGTTGAACTTGCTGGTGTTGGTTGAGTTGGGAATGCGCTGTTGAACTTGCTGGTGTTGGTTGAGTTGGGAATGCGCTGTTGAACTTGCTGGTGTTGGTTGAGTTAGGAATGTGCTGTTGAACTTGCTGGTGTTGGTTGAGTTGGGAATGCGCTGTTGAACTTGCTGGTGTTGGTTGAGTTGAGAATGCGCTGTTGAACTTGCTGGTGTTGGTTGAGTTGGGAATGCGCTGTTGAACTTGCTGGTGTTGGTTGAGTTGGGAATGCGCTGTTGAACTTGCTGGTGTTGGTTGAGTTGGGAATGCGCTGTTGAACTTGCTGGTGTTGGTTGAGTTGGGAATGCGCTGTTGAACTTGCTGGTGTTGGTTGAGTTGGGAATGCGCTGTTGAACTTGCTGGTGTTGGTTGAGTTGGGAATGCGCTGTTGAACTTGCTGGTGTTGGTTGAGTTGGGAATGCGCTGTTGAACTTGCTGGTGTTGGTTGAGTTAGGAATGTGCTGTTGAACTTGCTGGTGTTGGTTGAGTTGAGAATGTGCTGTTGAACTTGCTGGTGTTGGTTGAGTTAGGAATGCGGTGTTGAACTTGCTGGTGTTGGTTGAGTTGAGAATGTGCTGTTGAACTTGCTGGTGTTGGTTGAGTTAGGAATGCGGTGTTGAACTTGCTGGTGTTTGTTGAGTGATGCTGCCTGTTGGGTCTGTCTACTGTTGTATGCAGTCTTAACCCATTCCCCATCAGTTTAAGATGTGGTGTCCTATGATTGATACTGCTGAGTGTTAATGCTTTAACTATTGATACCTTCAGGCAGGCCTGATAAATCACATTGGCTTGCTTTGAGCTTGCATTGATTTCTGGCTGCCATCCTCCATCCTTCACAACAAGGACTTGGTGATTTAACATATTTGTCTCCAAGCAAATTGCTGTTACAAACAATCAAGTGCTTTGTGCACATCATTGAGCTGTAATATTTCATTGTGGTACTACTTTGTAGAAGTGATGGGGGGGGGGGGGGGGGCAACTAAATGCTCCCCAACAGCTGGTATTTAATTTCTTATTAAGCAGCCAGCACAAGGCTTTGCTATTGACTTCCCTTTGTCTGATGTGCGGCACACGGGCTGAATGGGCATGATTGCCTTTTTTTGTTAATGCAGAAATGAAGCGGTCTGTGGAATTCATGACTTTCTTCGCCACTCTCTCTGCAGCACTTAGCTCGGTTGTGTGGATCACCATTTGTGTGTATGTTTACAAGCAGGGGGATTGGTACGAAACCAGGGGTGGGACTGAAGCACAACAGTTTGCTTTGGTTGCTAATCTGTGAAACAATTAGTGCTTAATGCGGCATAGTCCTCCTCATCACAAATCCAATAGCAATCATCCATGTCCTTGGCTCCCAGATCAGCCTGCATTTAGATATTGATTGGCTGTGAGTAACAATGACTCTGTACTTCACTGTTGTACACATCGATTAACCACAAGATGATGGAAGCATCACCTGCAGCTCAACCATGCCAAAAGGAGAAAAGCTCGATGGAGGAAGTCTCCTCCACATCTCCTTAAGTACAGTGCTGTTTTATAAGGAATTTCAGAGTCACTGTCTGGCTGCCTGTGTATTCACTGTGTTTCTCTTATATGTGTGAGGACGATCTAAAGATTTTAAAGATTAAAGCTTTTCCTTAGTATTTGAATCAGAGGTAGGCAATATGATAATGGAATCTGTTTGTTGTGATTAGGGCTGCAAAAAATCTAGTAGTTTCCAGTTAATATGGATTAATTACCAAATTAAAAAAATGATATTTTTATATATATTTGTTAATTTATTCAGTTTGTTTGCAAAAAGCAAACAAGCTAACAACAAAACAAAAACGTCAGGAGCATGACTAGAAATAGAGACTCCTTTCCTCCTTTCTTTAAGAACACAAATTATGTATTCTGTAAGAATAAAAAATAATAATAATTGTTTGAGTTGTATATAATAAGCTAATATAGCTGAAACTAATATTGTTGGCCCACACTAAATATAGCCTGACCAGCATCCAGCATTTTGTTCTTGTTGGATAAACTGTTTTTTTCCCCCATTAGTGATTGTGTAAAATAGTTTTTAGCTTTAGTGTACTGTGCCATGTAACATCACTTAATAAAATAATAAAATATATGTTCTATAAATTATGAATGTTTTAGTATTGTATTGACCTTATTCTTTGTATTTGAATATAATGTGGGAGCATTTTGTGAATTTGTAGTAATTGATTGTGATTTAGCTAGCTTTCCCCAGTTTTTATTTATTGTTTAAATATAAATTGGGGAATTTTTACCATAAATCTGTTGTAGATACTTACACATACACACACATGGCAGCACTCACTTACTTCCAGGCACATTATGTTCTTAAAGCAGATGATCCTTTGTCATTGATTTTCGACTTCTGTTCTGCAGTTCTGTGTGCTTTGTTGAGCACAGATATTTTGATTTAGGGCTCAAAAGCAGTGAGAGACAGAAATTGTGGTTCTGTTTAATGAGACATGGACGCAGTTTTCTGTTAAAGCTGCGAGTTCTGTGCCGGTACGACATTAGCAAATCCTTCAAATGGAGAAATTAAGCAAAATACATCATTAATTAAAGCACAAAACAGGAATACTGATGCCCACAGAATCAATGGCGGAATGATTGCTTGTCTTGCATGCTATGACAAAGCAAAATTGGTTCCAGTCTCTGCTCTGCAGACATTTGACTAGGACCTCTAAACTATTTTTTTTTTTTTTGGGGGGGGGGGGGGGAGAAATTAATTATTCAACTGTCTGTTTCTGTCTGTGTGTGTGGGGGGGGGGTAATTTTATTGTCAGTGACCTGTCCCTTGCCCTGCTACTGTCTTTCTATTTCCTCTTTTCTATTATTTTCGCTTCTTTCACCTCTATCCCGCTCTGTCCTCATACATCTCCTCCCTTTGCTTAAATCCGTCATTTTGTCAGTGTCTAGCACGCTGTGCCTCCAACCATGAGGCTCTGCTTTGATTTTTCCATCCTGACTGAAATGATCAGTTGCAGCACTTTAGGAGGACAATGTCATTTTGTTCTCTCCTATGTTAGACTTGGTTTGTAGGTCTGTTTTTTTTTTCTTTTCTTTTTCTTTTTTGAGAGAATAAAGCAAATTAACTAAAAGCAAGACTTATTTAGGAATAACCAAGTCTCTCTCTCTCTCCCCCCCCACCCCTGCATCTATTCTTCAGCAACTGATGAGAGAAAGACAGCAAATGGCGAGTCGCCCCTTTGCATCAGTTGCTATGGCACTGGACGTAGGGGGAGACCAGGTGGATCTGCTGCAGGGTGGAATTGAGGTAAGCATTCCTGTGTCTGAAACTTCACACTTGTTGCACTCCAGTTTGCTCACACCCGTGTACATAAATTCATGCCATGCCCACCGCAGGCTGTCAAAAAAACACTCCTTATGTGAATAAACATCAGTGTTGCTCTCTCGTTGCCATAAGGTACATGTTCTACAAGCTCCAGGACTTTCCTTCATATAGCGGCCAAACACGCAAATACAAACATCTGTGGGAGCAGGCTTACCTGCTGCACAGCACAGACGTTGAAAATGCACGTCAAGCAGCTAAAGAAGTACCACTTCTCAATCCATTAGCAGAAAGTGCAGCGGCACTCAGCATGCATTATGGGCTGGTGGAGGGCACGGCAGAGAACAAGAGAGGAGCGAACAACATACTCTTCAAGCCTTCAGCTGAATGCTGTTAAACACAGCTCTCTTTAAACAAACTTCAGCTCCACTCTCATCCGCCCCTGCCTCTCTTTTTAGGCAACAGAACCCACAGTCTTACATGAAGAGTCTCTTAAGACCTATGAAATGATTCCTAAAAGCTGACTGTTACCAGTGAAAAAGCTATTTTCTATTTTTAACCTCAGATTTTACCCACTCATAGCATACTAGTGCTATTGTTTTAGCACAGCCGACTCATTATAATATAAAAAATGACAGATTTAGGAGTTCTGATTTACGAGGTTTCCCAATTCCCCTGGGTAACTTTTAGGGTAAACCAAGAAGACAGGTTGCTCAAACATTTTCTCTGCCAGAAACACTGTTATTCGGTTTCAAAACTTCAACATTATCACCTTCATATATGGAAATGTTTCCAACTAGAAAATTCTTGGGAGATTGGATTCCTACCGTTCCCTCACCAGCGTTTCAGAGGCTCTATTTCCACCGTCACAAATTGGCCAAACAGCTGCTGCCACAGACAAACTGACCCAGCTCAGGAGACCCTCAGCAAACAAACATGTTTCAAAGCCCACACTTTCAACTCTGGCGTCTGTCCTATCAACGGCTTGAAAACCACAGTGTTTCACGCTAATGTTCAAGACACAGAGCTCACACAGAGAATAGCTGATGAGCTATTCACACATATACACTTAATACCAATTCAGAATTCACAAGACTGTTACTGTGACGGCCACTGTCCACTATGGGTTTGCTACTTTGTTGGCTGAGTGTTAATCAGTTGTCCTTAGTGGGGAGTATGAAGTTCATCTCATGTTTTATTGAATCCAGAGGGTCTACAGCTCCTATCCTGGAGGACACTAGCAGTGCAGTTTAGTTTCTGCTGTAACAAAAGCTTTTGTAATTAACAAGCTTTTCATTTCACAAATCAGAGAGTAAAAGAATCTCGTTGTTAGGAAGCTGTGTGGCCCCAGATAGACGAAATGGGCTGAACTTTTGCATGCCCATAGATATCTGAAGGGGGGGGGGACTCAAGGTCTCAAGGTGTTCCAAAAGTTTAGGCCTAAAAAAGGCGCTCACTTTGTAGAACCCAAGCCTAAAAGTGGCTGATCTTTATATTTTGAACAGTATCTCATTGTCAGGTATTCCGTATATATTCAATATATATTCAATGTCAAAGACAAAAATAGTAAACAAAAGTATAATAAACAGAGGTGCTGCAGCCACGTTTTAGAACGGTAATCAGAAATGCAGTCGTAGCCTTTCCGTTAAATTCACTCTTTCGAGTGATGTTAATTTGTGTAAACAAATGCAGTATTATGGACTTTTGTAACCACTATGAGAATTGAGTGTTCATCCTCCGATTACATCCGAAGTGGCAGTCAATGGGGCCCAAGCGCTATGTGCCCTTATGGCACCATAGGGAGTGCTTTTAGAGTGGCCTTTAATTATACTACATTAAAAGAAGAATTTTTGGCATGAATTGATTTTGCATAGCAAATTATGCAGCAGATACTTGTGTATTGTATTATTAAATATTGTATTATCACAAAGCACCAACATTTTAATGTTGCAGTCACTTGTCTTTGTGATTTTTTACATGTAAAAGAATGATGGGGGGGACTAGTTTCTGTACTTATCGTTTTTTTTTTGTGTGGGAGGCCAAAAAAGACCAAGACCATCTTCCAGAGTGTAAAACGTTCTGCTGTTTGTTGTTGTGTGGAAAAAAATGTGTGTGCTAGGATCTAATGGACAGACAGTATACATTCTACTTTGAAGATGTAGTAATGATCAGACTTGGGATGGTAGGGTGTGTGTGCGATTCACATTATCTTCAGTATGTCTTTATGTCTTTATTTTTTTTTTGTTTAAAGCTTAGTTGAAAGTTAAATTGTAACACTATGTTGTGAACCTGTTAACTGTAACATGTTAATTTCATGTCAGGTTGCCAAGCTGCAAACCCATTCACAGCAAATGAATAAGCAGAAAATGTTCTTACGTTAGCGGTCATCGCCATCTTCTTTCTTTCTTACCTCTACTGACTGGTTGCCCTACCCGCTTATTATTTCCATATTCCTGTAGCTTTTCTACTCATTATACCAATTATTGTTCATAGCATTTAATATTTGCTTTGTGCTGAGGCATTGTTTGAGCTGCAGCTACATCAGAGCATATTTAGATGGCCTGTAGATGGCTGTGCCCTCGTACCCAGACCTGCTTGAATCGTCATATCTTAAGTTAAACCGCTTTACCAGCCGGTGTCTTACCCAGAATAATCAGCGCTGGCATTCACCGGGGGCTGTGGAGGCAGATCCAGCTGTTGGCCCCAGTTTTCTTGGATCTGGCAGCAGCCGAAGGTGAAAGATGGGAAATGAGTGTAATTCTGCTCTATAAAGGTTAATGAGACAGCATCTGGAGGTCTTCAACTGTTTACCATTACTTGCTAATCAAAGAGAGGACAATACAAGGCACACTAAGCTCTATGCACTGCCATTATTTTCAGCTATTACTGAGACTGTAGCTCGGAATAAGATGCTGCCAGCTGTGTCATGGATTGTTTGTGTTTCGGTTGAGCTGAAAAGCTTAGTTTTTAAGCAGCTGTTTTTTAATTGCTGTCCAGGACAGGATGAGCCTTTAGATTTTTTGTTTTGTTTTGTTTTTGTAATCGGACATTTTTTATTAAAGCAACAGGCTCCAAAGATGATCATTTTTTTGTTCCTTTTCCCTCACACCTGGGTGAACATACTGATATGAAACGTATATATCTACTGATATGAAGCATATACTGTTGGGTAGGCCTAACGTATACGCAGATGTGCAGGGCTCACAGACAGACCAGAATAAAAATAAACTGGGCGATAGCTGATCATATGTTCCGGGAACAAATATTGGCCGATTCTGAATGTGCACCTCTAGTGAGTTGTTCTGTCTTCTACTGTCCAGATGATGCTTCACGATTGGTGCTGCATTCTTGTGAACGTCTAATCAATTAGACACATTCTGTATGAAAACTGTAGTGTGTAAATCTACTTATGTGTGGAGGTCAGCAGCTATGCAGCACCGAGCCAGAGAGAGGCAAGCATTTGGAGAATGGTGCTGGTGACACAGATGTTGCTCCGTCGCCATGACCGGCACACAACATATGGAGCTACTAACGGACATGGAGTGTGATGGATGGAAGCTGTCACCAGGACCATCAAAATATGTGTGTGTGTGTTTTGTAGTATACCCTTATCTGTAGTGCAGTGCTTATATAAAGCTGAGGCACGTCGCTCCGCTCCCTCCCCTGTGGGTTTCTCCTATTAGCCATGTAAATGAGAAACACTATGGCTATTTAAAAGCCTTAGGAAATACAGCCTATATATGTGCCCTACCACTGCTTTATGACTTTATTTGCTTTCCTATTTCCCTTCTCTCTTTAGCGCGTATACCAGCAGAAGCTTATTGGCATCATCTAAGCAGTAACCAGTAACAGAGGTGCATATTTTGAGTTGAGGGAGAGACAAATTGGCCAGTAGAAATGGCAAGAGAGGGAGACCAAATAGAAGGGTAATAAGAAGACAAATAAAATAAGGACGTGAAGGAAGCAGAGCTGCAGCTGAAGGAATGAGAAACAGAAACGAGGCGTCTGGAGGATGAAAGTGGGTAAACAAAAGAAAAGAGAGTGTAAGGTCATGCACTAGGAGCAGTGAACATGGTGGGAGAAATATGGCATAAAGACAAAAGTATTGGGACACTTGCTTGTTCATTGTTTATTTTAAAATCAAGGGTATTAAAAAGTGCCTCTACTGTCCAGGACAAAAGCGTTGGTGAGATCTAGATGTTAGCTGATCTCCACCCTACCTCATTCACAACCCATTCCAAACGTATTGGATAGAGCGCCATCATTCTAGAGAATACTGTTCCGCAGCTCCACAGCTCAATGCTTGGGGGGCTTTATACTCCTCTAGCCAATGCCTGGCATTAGGCAGCATGGTGACAATAGGTTCATGTTTATCTGCTCCAGAGAGCCCTATTCTTTTGGCAGTTCTTCTCTACAAGCTGTGGGAATGGATTTGCACATCCATTAAGCATGGATAGATGCAACTTAAAGCAGCTGAATGCATTCATTAGAAGGGGTGTCCACAAACATTTGGACATGCAGTGTACAATGTCATATTGGTACAGTAATGTACTGTAATAATTCCTACACTTACAGTTCTTACAAATCAACCCTAACTGACATTTCCTTCCAGATGCGAATGTAAATACAGCTAATCCATAGCAGTAATGCTGACATCACCTACAAGGTAGAGAGCTCTCTCTGTGAGGGTTTTGCACACTTCTCCTATGATTCACATTTATTCTAGGTGTCCTGTGTCCGTACAGCCTTGTTTGAAACATGATGCATTTCCCTGCTTGTAATGTTCTCCCTTGTCTTTATCGCTCTTCATTAGTTGTGTCATTGCATTGCTCCCTTAAATGGGCTCCAATTGGATTACTCCTAGTCTGTATGGAGCTAGGCTAATGTGAATGCGAGGAATATCACATAGAATTTGAGACCACGAGTGATATGAGCCAATGCACAAAAGCGGATGTACTTGTTGGATCCAATTTGAACGGCCTCATTAACTAGTTTCTACAGGGAAGCCATGACTCCTAACCCATAACAAGATAATGAGATTTGTTTAGGGAAATTGTGTGAGGGAATTTATTGAGATGATTTTTCCACTCGTAGGTTTAGCTGCTCTTCTGTCATAGGATGTTGATTCCAGCTTCAAACCATTTTAAACTTTTAGAGATGTCGTCAACATTAAATGTCAAATTTCGGAGCCGTTGAGGTAGTCATAGCCCATAACCTTTTCCGTAGTCCATTAAATAGTATTTCTGGGAGAGGGGGAGGGAGTGATTGTGTACCTAATACCCAAAAGTGTATTTTCATATTGATTTATATGTCTGAGAAAGGAAATTCATTGATCCTTTTTTTTTTTTTGTCATAGCTGCTGCAGGAGGGCAGAATTGAATTCTGCTTCTCTCACAGTTAACCCTTTAGAGTCAAAGATCTTCCCAGTTACAACAAATTAAAGTTATTATTTCTAATTTATGTGGGGAAAAAATGATGAAAGTACATATTCTGAACCTTTATTAAAGTTTTTAAGCTTCAGATAATATTTTCAGTATAGTTCTGCAGAAAGAAAACTAAAAATAATGTGAGGGAAATATGAGGGAAAGTCCATGTTTGAAACTGTTGGTAAATTAAATACATGACTGTTTATATATGAAGTTAAATATATTTAAATAGTGTGGCAGAGCCAGGCCAGTAACTTCCACGTATTCGTGTCGGACATCAGGTATTTCATGTCCCATTTGTTTTTAATGGAAAGTTCCGTCGGTACATGATCGCTCCGGCGCATCGAACTGTTCATGCAAATGAATCTGGCCTGTGCAGACTGTGCAATCTACACATATCTGGTGTTTATATTATAAGCTCATTATTGCAGTTTCTGGGTCCTTGTCCTTATAAGAGCCAAATTAGAGGGGCTTGTATCAACAGCCTACATATTTATACTTAACAGTCCCACCCCCCCTGAAATCAAGCCATTTTAAACCTTAACGTTTTTACATGTATATACCTTTTGTTTTGGATTATTAGAAAAACAGTGTACTTATTCATTACAAATGGACATTATTTCAATTGGATGACAAAGGAAACATCTTTGTTAATGCCCACTCTCAGTTGAAAAGGGGAGTGCCACTGGCTCTCCAAGGCTGCTTTAAATTGAGGATGCTCATTTTGGTCTGTTAAAAAACATAAGCGTTCATAAGACTGTAGAGACTGTAGACTGTAGAGTTCATTCGTATCATTGTGATAATTACAAACATTCATATACATGGATTAACATGATTCAATTTATAACAGTTTATGCAGTTCATGCAGTTATTCAAGTGATCAAGTTCATTACTTTTAAGGTCTTGGAGCTGCTTCTGGTGAAACATTTAAATGAGTAGTTTTGTATTTAAGGTTGTTCTGTTTTTTTTTTTTTTTTTTTTTTTTTTTTTTTTTTTTTTTCCCACTCCAATTAAAATGTACATTAGTCTGTTGGAAGTGGATGCCCTCCCCCTTCTCTGAACAATGCAAGTGTACGTTCTGAAAGATTTGGTCAGGGTATGAAATTTAAATAGATCTTTAAATTATGCATACCTACTGGGCTCAGACAAAGGCGACAGGCAGAAATTGACATCCAAGTGTAGATTTGAAGATTTGTGGTAATTAGCCGGGAGATTTCAAACAGCCTACATGATGGGTACGTTTAGTGGAATAATGAGGTACGGCACCTCGTTTAAAAGGGAAGAGAATCTACACTGGAGCCGGCTAAAGAGCAGGTTCCAGAACTGACAGCTGCCAAAGCTGTCATCTCCTTTCAAGCCCTTGCAGGTTATTTATTATTAGAACTGAGATTTGGATTTCTTTTTTTTTGAGCCTGTTGAGGCAGACCCCCTACAGTCTAGAAGACACAACCAAGGATTTTATCACAAACCCAGAACCACATAACTGCCATTATCAACAGTAAAAACAGCCAGTCTTACTCTATGGTGGGGATGGTGTTGCGTCTGTTACGTCTGGGTACTCTGCAAGGCTCTTACCCAGGAATTTCAGGACCGGGAAGAATATCCAGGGACGACCACTGAGTGACTGTGGGTTTTTGTCAGGGAAATCACGTCTCTTTCTGCAAATGCTACATACTGCAATAAAGAGCGAATGAGAGTTCACAGAGGAAAATAGAGAGAGATTCTGTACACACAGCAGCGGAGAGGCTGAAAGGAAAGCCAGACGCCCCCTGCCACCCCCCATCTCTCCGAAACAATGGCTTTGAACTTTTAAGTGCAGCGCAAGTGGCCTCTTTTCCTCTCAAAGAGACAGATATTGCTCTGATAACAGCCTCTGTCCGCTGGGCCTGATGGACGTCACTGTCAGCACAGGCTTAATTTGACCTTTCACAAGCCCCTCCATGCCTGGGCCATCTAACAGAATAAGTAGTCTTACAAAAGTGTCTGTCAGAAAGAGAGAGAGAAACAGAAGTGCATGGAGGTATGCCCACTTGTGCACACGCTGATGCCACGTTGCTTTGAATCTATCAGCTTCCTTCTGCCCATGACCACTAGCTTTTACTCTAGTGTTAAGAAAACCCAGAAGGTTGCTGCACACTCTGTGTGCTAATGTCACTGGTTATGAGCCATCGCAGCGTTAGCCTAAACAAGCTAATGTTTGCCTTTCTGAAACTCAATTCACCAACAGTAACAGGAACATTTCAGGTTATGAGCGGTCTCTTTTTGATGTGCTTAGATGCTTATAGAGTGTAGACCTGTTGCTTCACCTGTCCTTACCGACACACGTAGTTGCATGTTAACTGCCTCTGTCAGTTTCAGAGAGATCATAGTATTGGTATCTTCTGTACTATAGAAAACAAGTGCCGTCACGTTTTCAGAATTTTGTAAGTAAGCACTATTAGTATTAGTATAAGTATTAGTTTTCGTGACCTCATTAATTTACTATTGATGAAAATGGAAGAAATGATTCATGCTCATGTGGTGTGTTCTCTATTGCCTAATGCACAGTAAACAAAAACAACTTGGCACTGAAAGTAAAAAAAAAATATCTGAGCGAATGATTTTTTGAGATTATGAAATGGCTTGTTATATGAGATTATGTATTTCACACATTTTTCAAACCAGTAGTTGTAGATTTAGTATCTTGGTTTGTTTTTCTATTCATAGTCCTTTGTTATATTTGTGAGCAGTACAGCAGTTTTGTATATAATAAAATCACCAAGATTAAAAAGATGCTTCGCATGGCATGCCTGTACCTGTCAATGATTGACGGATCGTTTCTGCGCATAGCCGGAAAAGACTGATGTTTGTCAGAACTTTAACATTTATGTTCTCAAACTGATCATTTTTCTTTTAATTAAATGTTTAAATACACTATTGCTACTGTGCAGAGCTCTCTATTTGATGGAATATTTCACTAAATTGTATGTACTACAGTTTTTAGAATTATGGAGACTGGATATGCAGGTTACTGTAGTTTACTACAGAGAACCAAACTCTGCTGTACTCCATTGTAGCCACTGAAAATGTAATCCTTACTGCAGAACTTAGTTGCTGGACTTTACATTTATCATTTCACATAGCACATCATTAGCATATTGTTCCATTTTGATGTGTTGCACTAATATTACCCTGCTGAGGTCAGTGTTACGTAGGCCCTGAAACATGTCATTAATGGCACTCCCGTCATCAGCAAGAAACTCCGGAGCGGGAGAGCTAATTACGATGACAGATTTGTGCTGAGGTAATTGTGGTGATTATATTCAGGGTAGATCAGATCAGATTGTAGAGACCTGTAGTTGAGAGCAGGAATCTTGAAAAGGTTGGCTGAAGGTTGTTCTTGACTTTTGCCATCTTGTGGTGTAAATGCTCTTCTCTTCTTATACCATTTTACATATATCCGTCTAAGCAAATGGTTGCATTCACATTCATCATACGCTGGAAGGATCTTGGAAAAAATATATTTCTCTATTAATAGTGAGCTGAGCTGCTGAGCTGCTGAGCTGAGCAAGTGCACAGAGTACCAGAGACGAGAGTCTTTTAATGGGTGGAGAGGGTCTTCAAATGATGGTCGTAACCACAACAGGATAAATGGGGTGACACTTGTGTAGGTCTTCCTCTTCATTTAAGTCGATAAAACACGGGGACCTGTTTGTGAGTTACTTGTTGTTTTTTTTTGGTTTGGTTTTTTGTTAACTCAAAAACAGGCTGACCATAGTCTTGAATAGATGACCTAGCCACCCTTTTTACCCTAACTGAAAAGTATTGAGTGGCACCACACTAATGGTGAAGCATTGACTATAGATCTGTAGATCTGTAGTCTGGTTTTGTCTCATACAGTTTGTTTCTTTTTTCCAGAGAAAAAAATCAGTACTATTAACCAGAAACTACTATGGTTATAACATCTCCCTTATTTTCAAATAGGTTTCACAGATATAAGCAGTTTCACTGTCTGTATCAGGAATTAGGATAGTCTAATTCAACAGTGATCATGTTTATTGCTGATTGGTGTCTGACTATGCCTGTCTGACTAAGTACAAATGAGACACAGGAGCTAGAATGACCACCATCTTCGTTCAAATTGGTGTCGAAAAAAAGATACAGAGACTGGATTCGCATGTGGCCAAGGAGTCGTGTTCTGTCCGTACCCTCCAAGTGTTGGGAGCTTTACTATTGCTAGGAGGAGTTACATACAGGTGGGTTCATTAGCAGTGAAAAATTGAAAGGGAAACATTCGACAAACAAATTAAATGATTAAGACCAGAGTAGTATGGAGACCAAAAAAGCACATAAAAAGATTGAAGATCCTGAGTAAGAACCCATGCATATAAGCAAAGGGATATTTCACTTGTCTCTACAACTGAAAAGATGTCTGTGGACTAATTGTTGGGCATGGGCATCAGAAGCAGCTCCAAGACCTTAAAAGTAATGAACTTGATCACTTGAATAACTGCATGACTGCATAAACTATGCTTGTGTTATAAATAGCATCATGTTAATCCATGTATATGATTGATTGTGATAATCACATTGATATGAAAGTAAAGTGAGCATGTGTGAATCTGGGTTTTTGTTCTCCCAAAAGTAAGCTATTACTATATATTACTCTATGAAGGGCCTGTTAAAACAAAAAGAGAAAAGACATTGTATCATTTATAAAAAAAAACAAAAAAAAAGAAGAAGAAGAAGAAAGATGATAATCTTTTATGCTTCAGTGTTCATCGTTCCTTCAGCACCCTGACTTGACCCTGAGAGGTTGAACAAGTGTCATAGCCATGGTGCCGTACAGGAATGATGCTTATGGAATCAATGACTACATCTCTGAGCTCACTGAGAGTGGTTAACACCAGATATCTGACCTCCCTTGTGTGTACTGTCTTAGACTGCATTTGCTGGACTGTCATTTGGGCCATGTTTGGATGATTTGTTAGTGAGCATGATGACGTGTGGTTGATTTCCTGTTGACTTGTGTGACACAGCCGCCATAAAGTTGTGAAGCATCACACTTCACAGTCCATATTGGCAAGGATGACGTTAGTTATGTGACTGCAAGCTGAATCAGGTTGCCCTGTGGGGTGAAGTTACACAGTTGCTTTATTTATGCATTTCTTCTTTCTTTGGTCTTTCTAAAGGGCCCTCCCAAACCTGTTGCCATGGAGCCCTGTTCAGGGGGAAAAGCTGCGGTACTGACTGTGCTCTTGTGCCTCCCACGAGGACCATCAGGGGTTCCACCACCTGGACAGTCAGGTATGAGTATCTAAATGTTGCACTACTTTGAACACTGGGATTAAAGCTGCAATTACTGTAAAGCTGCAATTACGGCGGTTTCAGTAAATAAGACTCTGTTGACCTTGGAGTTGTTTTGGCTGGGTCTGTAGAACAGGGGAGATTATTGAGACTTTCTATTGCCTTCTGTGTTCTAAAGAATTTAGCAGCCCTGTATCTGTAGAAAGTGTAATGTTATTTTGATATGATCCACCAAATGAAACTTATGCAACATGCAAACAGCTAAAATTGTAGAATCTGCTGTATCCATTCTATGTAATATAAATCATATTTTAAGGTGACATTCTGTTCCAGTGAGGCCAAAGAAGTGTAAAACGAAAGCCGACTGGTCGTGGTGCCCTGAAGACTTAGCTGGAAATTTCAGGAAAAGTCAGTCTGCCTTTGTCAACATCGCGCTGTACCACTTTGTTCAAATGGTGGTGACAGGACTTGCCCAAACAGGAGCATATGTGCCCTTCCTCCTACATTCATCCAAGTGTTCTCTGCAGGGTCTGGAGGTCGTAGGTTTCATGTGTTTTATATACTCTTTCTGTCTGAATGCGTTGTTGCGGTGACCTCATTGAGTAGCACACTCTGAGCCGTCCTCCCACCATGTGCTCTGTTGACACTGACAAAGACTTGAAGGTGCTAAAAGCATGGCCAGCACCTCATGGTTATTCAGTGCAAACACTGAGACCTTTTCATCACTGAAAGATCAGCAACAATTGAGTCACAAATGATGTCTAAAAACAGCAAGTGCCTACTTGATGTACTGCATCAGGTTGAGTTCCTGTGAAAGATGAAGGAGACTGCTGTAATCTTGACTCATTCTGCAGTCATCTTGCTGTTTTCTTCTTCATGAGCATTTGGTTACATTACAATGCTCAATAGGACTTTTGAAATGTCTGTTAGACCAAGGGAAAGCCAGAAAAGTGTCAAGATACAGGAAAAAATAACACAATCATGGTTCCTACACATCGTGGGAAATCTAGAAAGCCTGGAAATGTAATAATTTTTACAGTCATTAGAAGTTTGGAAATTAAAAATTGCTAAACATGTAAATATTAGAGAGAACCTAGAAAGCTGAGCTATTGTGCCACTGAGATTGGCATGTTTTAACTACAGATGCTCAATTTCTTGAAGTATATAATCGAACAGTACGTCCAGTAACCATGTATGTATTCAGCCAGTTTATGCTGTTGTTATTTATTAAAGCTCTGGAAAATGGCTAAAAAAGGAAATAATTATGATTTAAAAATAAACATTGAAAGACACCAGCCTATTTTACTATTTTACTATTTCCACAAGAAATATTAAACAGTGATTTTAATGCAGAATGTTAAGAGAGGGTACACTGCTCAAGGTTTGATAGCACTTGAAAGCAGAGCGAAACAACAGAAATGGAAAGAAAAATCCCTGCTAGCACAAGCACGCTGCATGTAGCCACAGGGTTGACTTGATGAACATAGTTCACAAGCAACAGTGCAAAGTATCCGAACATAATAGAATTTATTTCCTCTAATGATCAACTGTTTTCTGTGGGATTTCATAGTCAATCTGAGTGTAATATATATTTAAGTATTTTTAAATATTTGTCAGTTTTTTCCTTTTGAGAGCAGATTTGCTCAGTAAGGGCATTACCTTTATTATTCAGTAGTTTTCATGTTTAATGCAGTCATTCAAATTGTTCTTTTTTGTTTAGTCTTTGGCTAGGAATTTTACAGCACTTGTAACAGCAGTAACAGTGTCTCAAATATGGCAAATAAATTTCTCATTACTCATTAGGTTGAATAGGATTTTTGTTAAACTTGTCCAACCTCGATAACGGTCACTACAAAGGACCACATTTGTAGGCACTTGATTAAAAGGTCAGATATTAAATATCTTTCTGTACTGTGAGAGAATTGGGGGGTGATAAATGCATTTCTGCTAGAAGCGTATGACTCTTTATGGTGCTTCCCACCCTGGGAAACATGAGCTCAGGCAGGAAGTCAGACCAGTGGATACACGTCCCTGTGGTGATTTGGTGTAGCTGATCTGTCTCTGTTAGTCATATTCTCTTACACCGCAACGACTAATCTCCGTCTTAGTCTCTGTCTGGGTCGGAGCAGCTCTCCCGGCCTTTGTGGCTAATTATTGTATGTAAATTGAGAGATACATTAGCGGATATTGTAACCGCTTGCCTGTGTCCTTGAATTTGATGGGGAGGGTTTTTGGGTTCCCAAGTGCAATAACCTCTACAAGCATACAGAGTGGGATCAGAACAATCAATGACAGGATAGAGGTGTTTGGTTCCTGTCTGGGGCTCAGATCTTTACTCTCTTTCAGCCATATTGCACCGTCTACAATCCAGAGCTTCCATCTCTGTCCATTTAACAAAGGCCTTTTCTGTTAAAAGACTGTTAGCATCAATCTAACAAGCGGTACTTTTAGATTTTCTTATGGAACCGGCTGCCGCCTTTCCGCGTGCACTATTTGGACGATGTTGTGCTTTTAAGGTACTGTTTTGAAGGTCTGCTTTCATAGAGTTATCTGCTAAGAGCTAGCAGAGTGACAGTGCATGCCAGAGAAAAGCCCATCAACCCCTACCTCCCACAGCAGGTCTGTCAATCAACGCACTCTTTTATGGAACCTCAGCCCTTTAAGCTCGGCTTCCTCATCAGAAACTGACTGATCTGGAAAATCTTCTGTTTCAGTGTGTCTCTTCTAATAGTTGTGCTTGTCAAGCACAGCAGCACAGAGTATATAAAGGATATGAGCTTTTAATATTGAAAGATAGCAAGAACAGTTGCTTGTTGTCGTGTTGTGATTCGTCGTGGAAAGTTCTGGTGAAAGGCACTTCAGAGAGCGGAGAGTAAGCAGTGGAGAGTAAGAGGACCTACTTACATTCAACAAAGACTATTTTAAGAAGAGAAAAAAAGCACGGTAAAATAGCGCGAGTGCTTTGCAGATGTCTCTTTCCTGTCACAGTTGAAAGAGACCCATTTTAGTTCAGGTGCTGTGCTTTTTGGAACTTACAAAGCAATAGAGCTTGGTGGGTGTAATGTCTGTCAGGCTAAAACAGAGCGACCCCTGCACAGAGCAAGTGCAGAGCCTGAGTGATGTTGGAGTCGAGTGCAGAGTCGTCAGTGATGTCTACTGCCACCATGCTGCTCCTGCACATCTCTCACTACCTACTGTGATGTGTGATCATGAACCTCGCACTCTTTAATTTAGAGCCGAGTGAATTCCTCTTCGCTCTGTCAGGACCACTCACCGCTGCAAAGAACTTGCGAAAAGTGTAGTTTGCATCAAGTGTGATTGTTAACCGTACAGCAGTTCAACAATGTCAGCGTAGTGCACTGATCTGGTTGCATGGCTAGTGGTGGGGTGGGTCACAGCTTTTGAGTAGTGTCCGTTTGTCTGCTGAACTAAGGTGTGGAAAGGTGTGTGGGGTGGAAATGAGGAAACATGATTTAGTTTTACATCAGGGTGAGGTAATGAGTGAATGAGTGATACACCTAGCTCTCAATTAGGATGTCAGTGAGCAAGAAGACCTGAAAAACAACCCTTTGTAACACTGGAGACATTCTGTCAAAAGCACAGTGGAGCGGGATCACTTACCGGTAGCACATTTTATTTATAAAAAAAAAAAAGAAAAGCTTTTTGCTCATGCCAGTAACACTGAAGTCATGTTCGCAAAACTGACATCAGTGGCATTGAAGAAATAAACCCATGCTATCGGCTCTAACTGCTGCAGGTACAGCAGCAAATGGCAGGGTTTCTGTGGAGACTTTGTGGAGAAAGTGTCAGCATGTAGAAGCACTTTACATAAAAATGAACTGTACTCTTTTACCTTTTTTTTTTTTTTTTTGCACTCAGCCACTCGCTGGGGAAAGGTCAGATCCAAAAATGCTACATTTAAATGAGGTTTTAAAAACCTTGTGAATTAAACAGAGCATTAGCAACATTAATTGCAAGCCCATAAATGACTTTGGCTATAGCATTATCATCAGTTTGCCTCCCATTATTGGGAACCACTAAAAAATGTATTGAAAATCACAGAAAGCATGAAAGGAAATACACTGTGGGTCCTTTTCCCGGACAAGGATTAAGCCTAGTCCCAGACCTACCCTAATGTTTGTGGACACCCCTTCTAATGAATGCATTCTGCCATTTTAAGGTGATACGGATGTGCAAATAGCCCCTGTAGAGAACTATTGCCTATAAAATAGCATTCTCAGAAGCAGATAAACGTGAACCTATTGACACCACGTCTAATGCCAAGCATGGGCTAGAGGGGTATAAAGCCCCACAGTGGAACTGTGTTCTCTGGATTGATGGTGTTCAATCAGCAGTTCATCCAATATCCTGACTTCAGTAATTCTTTTTTCACTGAATGCAATCAAATCCTCCCCGCAATGCTCAAGAATTTTAGTAGAAAGCTTTCACTGGACAGTAGATACATTCTTTTTTAACACCCTTGATTTCAGAAGAAACAATAAGTTAGTAGGTGTCCCAATACTTTTGTCAAAATAGGGTATTTATGATGAATGAAAAAGGAGCAGCCCCAGGTGCTCAATTGCACCGTTTCTCTGAGATTTTGGGGTTCTCACGGCATCTGGAACACACACTAATCTGTGTTATAAAATGTTATGGTTGATGACATGAGTGCTTGTAGTTCGTGCTTCTTGGCAAACCACGTTGTTGACATCGCCTCCGCTCTGGCCCAGGTGTGATGGCTTATAAATCGGAACAGGCCAGAGTGGCTGTCGGCGAGTCAGCTCATTCTTGAATGTAAATCCTGTTCACCTGGAGCAGCAGTGGCTTCGTCTTGACATGCTAAATTCAATTCCTTTTGGCTGGCCTGTCCCGAAGTAATGAATTGTTCTCCTCCAATAATTGTATTGCTTCAATAGCACGGAGGGAGCTCTGCCAGGTCAGTGCAGAAAACAAGTGCCTGTTTTGTTTTTGGGGATGATTTGTGAGATGGTGCTGTAAAGAATGACTGGGGGGCTGTGGCCATGGTTCTTGCCACAGCCTCCTCTGACAGAATGCTGGCATGGAGCACAGCGCAAGGCTCTGGGCCAAACTCCCTACACCACTGAGATAGTGAGTGAGGGATGTCCCACCCGGCACAAAAAGACTGGAAACATGCAGAGAGGGACTTGCTCTTTACAGAAACCACAACCGAAGGCTGAGGGCTCAGGAACTGCTTGATGGAATTGTTCGTCTGTTCTTATGTGATTATTTCTTTTCTTTTAGCGTATACATGAAGGGAAGCTTTTTCCCCCTATTAGTCCGATTTTTCTTGCGTGTCTTTGTGCTGGAGTTGGGGTGCTACTCAAAAAAAAGTAATCCGTTACAAATTACTTCTCTAGGACTAAAGGGATTACTTTGCTTATTGCTTCCTGGAAAAATAGTCACACTACTTATTACTTTACTTTCATTTCTCATACATAACACAAGACAAATGTTTCCCCCCACTATTAATACCTTTACTTATTCTACTATGTTTGCTACCACAACATAGACAGGTTTCCTGTATGCAAACATTACTGAGTGTGCATGCATCCCGGGGGGCAAAAGCGCTTTGTAAAAAAATCTTGTTGACTCAATAATAAAATACAGTTTTTTAGTTTTACAGTTTTAAAGATAAAAATTCTTAATTTTTTTTATTTAATGATGGCCATCCTGCAACGCACTAACCTTTGCCTTCTCTTGCTTTTTTGTGTGTGTTTTGCAGGTATTGCCATTGCCAGCGCGTTGATCGACACCTCTCAGCAGAAGCCTATGGACTTTAAAGAGAAGAATCAGGGCTTGAAAAACCGCAAAGCTCTGCCCACGGCTCACCAAGGCACATGTGTGTGAGAGACCCGTGGCCTCATCTTGCCAGGCCGCTCCTTTGCAAGAGCGTCCTGCTCTGATCCACAGCTGCAGACCACCGGCAGCTTCCGTGTCTGAAGAGAGGCCCCCAGTGATGGGATTTAATAAAGTAGCAGAGTGCTTTTCCTCCTTCCCTTCCACCAACACACACTGTAACACTATAGGCCACTGCAACACTACGCTTATCCAGTCCCATGTGCAGCTTCACCCGTGCTCCAATACGCCGCTCAGCAGTACTCCAGTCTTTCAACACCGCCTCAGCTACGTTTTCAGCACCCAGCGCAGTACTTCTCCACATGCTCACTGCCGCTCTCCTCTGTCAAAAGCTGGACTTCCTTCCAACCCCTTCGTAGTCCGGTCTAGCTAATTCGATGGCTCCAGACTGCACTCTGCAGGCCCTAGTTGTGAGACCTCACAGTGACTACCAGCGGCACTTCTGCCCTCTTTTGCTGAATTGCAGTCAATAAAAGGGTCTGGTTCACTGACTCCCACCTCCCATTCACAGTAACCGGTCAGGCACTGATGTGCCTCTGGCCTGGTTTGTACTTTCAGTGAATGAATATGTCCCCACACTGGGGTGTCAGAGCAGAGGAGGTGTATGATACATGTTGCGTTACTAGCGGTAGAGCTTTTTACAGGTAATTTATGGACTATTGATGGTGTTGTATATGGGTGCAAATCCCATTTGTTTGCTTGCTAGGTAAACAGTCTGTGTTTGTTAAGGAGCTTCTTAATCACAATTAAACGCATTTCTAGCCATTTGGCTGTTTTACGTAAAAGCCAGCAACGAGAAAAGTCTGCCATACACAGCACAGGAAAGCTATTAGGTTGCATAAGGTGTACTGTTGGTTGGATACGATTTGGGAGAAACTGCTAATGTTTGATTAAAAAAAAAATCCATTATTTGCTAGCAAAATCTTGTTTCACCTGTCTGCTATTCTGGCACAGTTTTTGCATGAACTGTACACTAGATGCTTTAAACAGTCTGTAAGTTGTAAGTCACAAAGAGTCTTTATTCAGCTGGGTATCACAGAACGGATCCGAGTGTACAGCCACCCCCAGCCCACCACAAGTAGCGACACAATGTATAGAAAGTATCTTAATGAAGAGGGTTATGCAAAAGACCACGGGTGTGATGTAAATGGTCCAAGAACTGGAACACCAGTTACCCAAACAGTAATGTTATGCGATGAATCTGGAGACTTTTAGAATTGTATGTAATACAGGGGCTCAGTGCCTTTGTTGTATAGTACTCTTGCTATATACTGCTAAGGTCTAGGCTACTAGAAAAGCTTTCATTGTTTTTGGTATATTTTCTTGTTTCCGTTCTTCTTTGTTCTGGAAAGGCCCGATAGCGATTCAAATGAGAGATGCGTTTCCCTCTTTAGAACGTACTTTTGGACTCCTAAGTTTCACATATTGTGAATGGAGAAGAGGACGGTTGGACAAGGACACTTTTCTTCCACTGAAAGCCAGTTTCCTCCAGCCCCATTCTGCTCCTGTACGGCTGTCCTAGACGTCCCACCACAAGCGGCTGTTCTCAGCTGTTCCCAGCGCCCACCCAGCCAGTGCACTTTGTCCCAGAGGCTGAGAGCGAGCTCATCCGATTCTGGGAGAAGCACAGGAGCATTACAGGACCTGAAGGAGAACTGTTTGATAATGACCTTGTCTCCAGGATGGTGGCGAGAAAGTGTACAGCGCCCCCTTCCCTTCATGTGTTTGCGTTACATGGATCTGAACATGTGAATCAAATGTGAATCACTCGGTTGTTCTTCATCTAGCTATTTTAATGTTTCCCTCATGTTTATTTTTATTATTATTATTATTATTGTTATTATTATTATTCACTTCTTTGATGTTTTTAATAAAGAATATAAAAGGTCATTTATTTAGGGCCCATTCTGTGTATAATACCTACGATGATGATGATGATACTGATGAAGAAAACCATGTCTTTTACAATGTTTGTGAAAAAGAAATGTTTTGTTTTGATAACTGATTCCTGTGTAAAACCTGTTATTATAACTCTAGTCATTGAAGTTGTGTAGCTAGCTTCAGTGACCCTTTTATTTTTATTCCTTTTTTCTTTTCTTTTTTTGTTTGCTTACAGTGTACACAGCTGCACTTTGTTGTAGCTGGACCTGTAGAGTATTTTGGGCATTTGTAGTTACATTTGCAAGTCACATACAAATATGAACTACATTTTGATCATGTTTCATTTTGAAAGCACCTGTGAATGAGAGTAGTAGTACTATGGTGTACGGTCTTATTACACAGGAATCATCTCTCACTGTAATGTCATAGAGAAGAGGAAGAATGACCCATTCATTCTTCAGTGCATATCATTAATCTTCATTGTATTTTAAAGATGGACAAAAAATAAAACGGTTGAATATTCATGGGATCCTTGATATTTTACAATTTTTTGGACTGACTTAAAAAAAACAACTCTAAATTGGTGTAATATGTAGCTATTCATAACACAAGAAGAATGTCAGGCTAAAGCCCAAGACAAGACAACCATGTTCACTGTGTTGGACAGATGAAATTTGGCCTCTGCGTTTAACCCATATGTGCAGTGAAAACAGCAAAAGCCATGTTCAAGGGCCCAACAGTGGCAGCTTGCCAAGCCCAGGTATCGAACCCACGACCTTGTCGTCAATAGCCCAGTGCTTTACCACTACCCCAGATTGGCAAGTGCAAGTTCAGTGACTTTTTTGGCTGCATGTCTTGCACCATTGCTAGTTTGTTTAAAACCATGTAGTCACATGTACAAATCCCTCTTACGAGAGGGCTGAGAGGGAGCTGGTCTGGTTGGTGCAGTGGGCTAAGGTGCTGTCACTGTGATTAGAGGGTTGCTGGTTTGAATCCAGGTCAGGCTGAGAGTGTGATTGCTTTCTTGCAAAATATTTTGCTGTTTTCTAATTAAATTTAAAATATTTTACCCATCTTCTACAATCTAGTTACTAGTTCCCGACCTGTTTGTGCATCTTGACCCTGTCGCATGCAATACATTGGTGACGGTTGAGGCCAACATGCTTGATGCTGCGCACCCAACCAACGACGCTGTTCCGGGCTGTGGACCCAGCCAGCCAGGCGGCCCATCGTGCCTGGCCGGCGCCGTCCTGGAGCTGCTGGTGCGGGGTTCGATCTCACGACCCTGTGGTGGTGGCGGCCTCGGTGCCTTATCCCGCTGGACCACTTGGGGCCGCCTCCTCCTCAGAAGGCTTAGGATATTTGACCATCGTGCACATGCACCAATTACCGACCCAAGTCAGACATGCAGAAATGTAATGATTTCAACAGAGAGTGTTAGAAAGCAACCAGTGCAGCGTTATTACCTGAGCCTGTACTTAGTCTACTGACCTACACCCAATTCTAACCTGATCATAGGGTAACCTTACCCTAACCCTTCCCCAAAGCCTGAACATAATCATAGCAGAATGGGAAGGGTGTCGTTTCTACAGGAGTTTATGTGCATCCGTGCCTTTTTAAGAAGCTCTATAACGGAGGAAAGCGGCCACCAGTGGACGAGAGCTGTTTGTGAACTTTCTTGGGGCACTTTTACGCACTTCTACGCAGGTGGTATATGAATGAGGATCTTGTCTAAATGGGCTTGAATACAGAAGCAACTAAGCACAGTTTCAGAACATACAGCAGTGCTAGTCTACAGCACTCAGTGCTTCAGTTATTTAAGGCTTTCTTAGCTGAATCTGATAGCATGAAGCAGATAAACTGAGACGTGATTAAAGTGACTTTCAGCTTTAATTCAAATATCGCACATATTCACAGTTCAACCATTCCAGCCTTTTTTACATAGTCGAAGGTAAATGCTTTCTTGTCTAGGTGTTCTCTGTTCCCTCCTTATTCATTATATCATGAGGAATTATGGACATAAAGGCTCTGGATTTAATTGCAAATGTGACATTTGTATTTGAGAGCTGTTCATGGGAACTCTTCATAAGGTCGAAACAAACTTACCACAGAGAGAGTGTCCAATTATAGTGTCCAAATCAACAACCCGGTGCATTAAAAAAAAAGAACCTCCACTGACAACTAAAGTAGATCTCTAAATTCTTTGATCGGTTATTTATAAAAGATATTTGTTAAAATACTATGTGCAATCCCCCCCCCCCCCCCCCCCACGTGCAATTAAGAGTCAGTTGCAATAATCTGTAAATAATATTGCTATTGCTTTTTTCATTCTTATTTATATTGTGTTTATAGTGTAATTTATTTATTTATTTATCCCTTTCTGCTGTGACACTGAGAATTTCCCCACTGTGGGACTAATAAAGGATTATTTTAGTTTATATGATGGTTAATGGCACTCTAGCAAACACCCAGTCCAGTCCAGAACGGTCAGTGGAGCAGGCGTATCATTGTCTGCGTTCACCTGCAAAGATTTTCTCTAATCGGACTGAATTCGCTCTGATTTGGAGACTCTACTCGACGATCTGTTGAAAATCTCCCGTCACATGCACGCTACAAGCAATCCGACCCAAAAGCAGGGGCATGTGTAGAGTACCCAATCAGTCCGATCAGAGGGAGAGGAGTTGTTGGTTGGAGTTGTCGCTGTTGGACTCAGACTCAGGAAAATGTACTTCAGTCACTTATTAAAGGAGGGGGGCGAGAGGAAGAGGCACGTGAGCTGTCCGATTCCCTCCCCCCTTCCTTCACCTGCGCCTCGCCGCGTGCAGTGGACTCGTACCGCAGCAGCTCCTGGTCCAGTAGCTTTCTGACTGGGAGTGGAATCGGATACAGATGATTACATGCCCATCATTCTTCAGTTTAACAGATTACTGGAGGGATTTTACTCACCTCGTTCAATCAGACAGTAATTATATTCGGAGTGGTCTTAACTGGACTACACTTTTCCTACTGAGGTGTAAACATGGCCGTATTCTGATCTGCATGAACATATGTAAACTGGACCCAGTCCTCCCACTGTTTTCAACGGAGACCAGGTGAGGTCAATCGAGTCACCTCCTGATCGGCTGACCGGCGCGTCGTTCACACAACCCTACTGCCTGTAGACACTGCTCAGAACTCTTATCTCCAAACACGCTGACCGGAACTCTGAGAGTCTAACCCATCACCACCAGTTTTGCTCAGAATGGAGATGTTTTGGCTTGGATGTGCTGCTGACAGTAAATTAGGGACAGTCCTCTAAGCTGTACTTATAAGAGTTTGGCATTAACAATCAGCAAAACATTTCCCAGAGAATATTGTTAAGATCGATAAACTGTCTATATGACAGCATTCTGAAATTCTGAGAATATTTCTTGGGCTAGACACTATCGGTTAAGGAATGGGCATGATCATATGAGGGAGACATGAAACTGTCCTGTCCTGTCATTCATACATCTACATCACTGTAGGTCCTAAAACCCCCTTCAGTCAGGTGTGTCTGAACATAACTGGAAGTGTGTGTGTGTGTGTGAGAAGAGTAAACGTATTAATGATGAAATAATGATGTTTGTAGTGGTAGTTTTTAGCAGTACCCCTGTTAGGGCTGGGCGATATCACAATATGTATCACAATAAATGTAAGCACAGACATGACATACAATCAGTAGCGACAGATTCTAAAAACTACTATTCAGATCCTCTCCCGTACTGAATCCAGTGGTTTACTCAACATCTGCTGCTCTTCATCTAATTACACTGTTTGTAGTGATCAGCGTTTGTTAAGCAGCATCCTAAACAGCCTCCTCCAAACGCTTAGAAAAGCAGTCATCACTATAAAATACATTTATCACGGTCAAATAAAATATCGTCATATTGCCCAGCTCTAGTACCCATGCATCCATTTATCATCACTGAAAGATGACTAATAATAACAGTCATAGCAGTGTTTTAATGACTGGTCAAAATAGGACTTCCTTTAAAAAATGATGTTCAGTGAAGAACCAGATCGAGCTGAACATCTGAACGCCGCACATGGAGGAATGATTCCCAGTAAATCAGAGATCATGAGAAATAACTAGACAACAAGACAACCTCATCAAGTGAACAGCAGCAGTCTGCCACTTCACCTGTTCCATTTATGACTTGCTTCATCTACAGCTGTTTTACAGATGTGTGACATAAAGATACACTTAAAGAGAAACACAGAGAAAGTGAAAACCCACCAGGCTTTCTTATTCCCACCACAATCAACTAGAGGCCCCTTTTCACTGAGACCCGAGCCTGGCAGACCCTTCTGAGCAGCACTGGAAAGCGGCTCTCTGAGCTCCTGGAGTACAAGAAGCTTCTTCTTCATACAACAGCACAGTGTTTTACGGGGAAACTTTTAAAGCTTCTTTGGATGGAGGTTTTGTCATGAGAAACACCATCAGCACCAGTTTAGCACTATCACCTACCTTGTTGTCCATTTCCCCCCTCCACTGACCAAGTTTCTAATGAGTGCGTGCGAACCTGCCCGTTTCTTAGTTTAGGAGGTGCATCCTCATCACAGACTACATTTAAAAACCCTTTGCTTCACCACAAACTTTAAAAGCAGAGATTCAGTTTATCTGCTGCCGTGTATCGGTTCGTCCCGCCATGTTAGAAAACACTTCAAGGTGACGCCGTGGGCGTGGCTACGTTTCAGACAAGATCAGTTGACCAATAGAGATTCAAGGTGAACGCCTTCTCCTAAGACCCGCCCACCCGTAAAAATGAGCCAAAAGTAGCCACCAAAATTTTCCAGCAACAAATACAAACCAAATGAGTAATAAATAACTGAAAATATTAATAAATGCATAATTAATAATTAATTAAATGCATGTTTTTAAAATCTTTGCAGTTATTTAATACTCATTTGGTTTATATATGGTGGCTAAATATATACTGTGGACTGGTACACTGTATATATATATATATATATATATGTGTGTGTGTGTGTGTATTCGAGCATTCAATATACATATATATGTAGCATATATATATATATATATATATATATATATATATATATATATATATATATATATATATATATATATATATATATATAGTGTATCGGCCCACAGTTACACCTCCATCTCCCTGAACTTCCCTACTGGAACTCCTATGCTCAGTCATACTGCAAATAATGTAAATAATGTAAACCTTCAGATTATATCAACCTGTATAGTGTGTATAGTGTGTATAATATGTGTATATGTATAGTGTTATTTTTTGTATTATATTATTTTTCTACCATGAGGAACGATGCACGCTGTTCACTCATCTCTACAGCTGTGTAATTTGGCGTGACAATAAGCGTTCGATTTGATACACTTTTTCATTCTGATTTCATTCTGCATATTGCCTGTAGATGCCTGGCTATGCAAAGTAATTCTGAGATTGATTGCAACTGTACATACTGTAAAAGCAACACAGCCTTTTATAGCAAATAATGTAATGTTCTCAAAAGGAGTCCCACTTTAACTCAGCGGAATATGTTTTTCACTTACTGAAGACAAAACGGAAGGCAGAAAGACCCACACCAGCATCTCAAGGGAGGAAACTCGATGATGTCCAGGGGTTCCAGGCATGAGGCAGTCAGTGACTGGGCAGAACGGGCTCTTTTTAGACACTAAGCGACTACATGTAAAGCCATGGAGAAATTTATAAATTAGACCAGGCTTTAACGTCTGGTTATGCCTGAAAGTAATCAAGGCCTTCCATTTTTCTTCATGTTTTTAAAGAGAAGGTCAATTGAGTTTCTAGGAGAGTTCGGGGTCTTTCTTTCTCTCCCCCACCTTTTCTGACCCGTTCACCTCGCTGCATGTGTGCCTACACCCTCTACTTAGTCAGTCAGTCCACTCAGGTATGCGCATTGCCCAGAATGACAGAGACAGAGCGAGCTGTCACAGCTGACTAATGTCTGTAAACACACTCTGGGGAGCAGTGTGAATAACTCGATGTAGATCTGTGCGTGTGTGTGTGTGTGTAAGAGAGAGAAAGAGAGAGAGAGAGAGAGAGAGAGAGAGAGAGTGAGGATGTGTGCTGGCTGTTGGTGGAGAATGACAGGAGACATCCGGATCGTGGTGCACTGTTTCAGTTTCAGAGGGTTTGATGAATAAGAGCAGCTAGTTATTCATCCAGACTCTTTTCTAATGTGCTGTCCACTCTCCAGCAGACCACAGCGTTCCTATTGCACTCTCTGAACGGTGGAGAGTGAACTCCACCTCTTTACTGTTGGGCAGTTGGAGGTGTCCTGCGATTCTGGACCGTTTTGTCTCTCTCTCTCTCTCTCTCTCTCTTCTGTCTTTCTGTTTGTTGTCTTTCTCTCTGTCTGTATTTTTGTTTTTCTTTCTCTCCCTTTCTTTTTGTCTTTGTCTCTCTCTGTGTCTCTGTCTTTCTTTTTGTCATAGGCTCTTTCTCCTAGTTTCTTTCTTTTAGCCTTGTCTTTTAGCCTTCTTTTAGTGATTGTCTCAATCATTTAGCCTTGGTCTCTTTGTCTTTGTTTCTCTGTGTCTTTTTGTATTGGTGTCTTTCACTTTGTCTTTCTTCTTCTAAAACTTCATTTTTGTATTGGTCTCTTTCTCAGGCTCATTTTCTTTTGTTCTATGTATTTTTATAATCTTCATCTTTCTCTGTGTCTTTCTCTTTCTCTCTGACTCTCCCTCTCCTTCTCTTCACTTTCTCTCTGTCTCTCTCTCACTCCCTCTCTCCCTCTCTCCCTCTCCCTTTCAGCACTGGTATGAATCTGTCAGTAGCAGTGGTGTAACTCAGGGCGAGTGTGGGTGTGTGTTCAGGGCTGCCGTATATCTGGGCTGGATGTGTCAGCAGAGGATCGGAGTGAGGGATGCCCCGTGTCTCTTTATCGCTTTCTCTGGGCAAGAGGAGCTCACTGTAAATCAAGGTGTCTACCCGCTAACATTAAGAGATATTAATGAGTGTGTGGCTTACTGGTAATACAGAGGGTAAGCGAGAGATTGAGTGATGGCACAGATCTATCATTCATTCTTATGATGCTTGAAGCCCACAGGAACATGAATACCTGTCCTGCGCTGTCTAGAATGTCCAACTCGCTGGTGTTTCTCAAGGAATGGATCATTTGCCTATGTGTAAAACAAACCAGTGAATCATCTTGAGGCAAGCTGTAGTATAACAGGGCCTCACTGGAGATTAACGGGCTAGGGGGGCTAAGCCTTCACTACAAGATTTTTTTTAAATGTGCAGCGATCGCAATAGCCATTAAATGGATTCTAGACTAGCAATAGCCATGGATAGCAATGGATTTTATAATATATATGGCTATTTGGTTGAGATGGCAGACAGAAGTAAATCAGAATGATCTTATTTTGCCATTTTACTCATGCAAAGAATCGCACAAAAATGTGTAGGTGAAAACCCTTATTACTATTATGTATGTATATCTACAGTGGATAACTGATGGGTAAAGAACTTGGAACATAATAAATAATATTTAATACTTATGGTGTAATGATGTAAAAATTATGGTAGCAGCACATGTGCATTGGATACTTGAGAAAACGTCTTTTACAGGACCTCGGGCTGGCTTCTTGTCTGTGTTTACACTAATCTCTTATCTGTCTGTATGAAACACTCTGTAGTGCCTCATCATTCCACCCTTATTTATGTCTGTTTGACTAACGCACATGAAAATGCTGGTAAGCACCCTGTATCAGTGTTGGTCCAAAAAAAAAAAAAAAGCGCTGTGCTGCTCAAACATGCTAAACAAGAGTTTAGACTAGAAATGATTTTATTCAAAAGGGAGATAATTATCGCACATTAATGGGATGAAGGGAGAAGCAGAACCTGCAATGTTACAGGCCTGTAAATGCTGTAAATTTGTATAACGTGTTGAACTGTTTGAGCAACAGACTTCACATAGCAAATGGAGTAGGCAGATCTTCATTAGTTGTAACTGAATACTGAGTAAAGCAAAGATTCAGGGAAATACAGGTAATTCTGGTTAGCTGCACTAACACTGGCGGTGACTGATAAAATCGTGGGAGCCCTTTACAAAGAACTGTTGGACAGTAAAAACACTTGACTATTCTCACAGCAGCAGGTCATTTTGATCCACATTCTAAGTGTCTAACAGATTATAGCTAACACCAGCTAACACCACTCTTCTCAGACACAGAGTTTGAGGCCTGCGATTTCCAAATGCCACTTCTATACCAAGAAGAGTTTGTACGAATGAGCACGAATGTCTAGACAATGGCTGCAGGCTTTCAATCCGAACAACCAGGGGCACATCTGGTCAATGCATAAGACTGGACACCTGTAGTGTAAGTCAGGTATTGATGCAGAATTACCAGCTCTACATTGCAAAAGCCACTAAAAGTCACTCAGAGGTTTTGAATGGAGCTCTATTACCCTATCAAGTGGAACGGGTGTCTGGATACTTCTGTACACATAGTGTGTGTTAGATTGCTGAGAAAAGCCGTGTAAGCTAGAGAACATTCACTAAAGTACCTTTAAAGAATCCAATTGAAAATGCCATCATCTTGTGTGGACCTGTATTTTACCTGTAGGCCGTGTAGTTCCTGTGAAGTGAAATGCACTCGTGGTCAATCACAGGAAGGCTCCTACATAAGAATTTTCTCTCTCCCTCAGGTTTTAGAAGCTTTTTTCTGTGGTGAGGACATTGAATATGTACTTAACTTGTCCTTTGTTCTGTTTTGTTTTCCAGCAGCTAACTTTATGTTCTTTTTATTTGAACTTCTACCAGCACATCAAACTCACAGGGAATTCAGATCCAGGCATCTGGGCAGTCATTCCCCTGCTGTCATTTCTTTCTTATGTCTGGAAATTTTCGTGTCTGCTGACGGCAGAAGACATAAACTGAGCCAACCTGGGTCACAAAGGCCTTGCTTGTCCTTCCGAGTTTAAATGGGCTAAAATGAGCATGCAGGCCGTGCAGCAGAATACTGTGTGTTCAGCCACTCTCAGGGCTAGCAATTACTTTCATTTGTAGGAACAATGAGTCCCCTGTGAGCTTCAGCTGTCCTCTGAGTCATGTCTCCTGTCCCAGCACAATGTCCTACTACTGCCACAAGTGCTCCGTCTTTTCTACAGATTGGTGGCTATTTGAGCAGTGGATTACAAGATGCTACATGCTCTGTCTTGTTATTTATCTAAGATGAATGAGGCCTTGTAGAGTTTGCTACACCATAACACCACACTAAGACGTGACCACAATATCGTCTGTCTAGTTAGGATAACTAGCTAAGTGTAAGCCCTTGAACTATGCATGAACTAATATACTTCCCTCTTCCTAAATAAATAGTTAATTAATTTAGAAAAATTGTGCAGTAATACTAACTATGAAGGGACTAATCTACTGTGTGCCAACTACACAGAATAGCCATATTTTTGCTACTCTAAAAAATCATGACAAATAGACATGTTAATGGCTTTTCATGTATCCTGAGGGAAGCCTGCCCCAGACCCTCCTCCAAGTATCTATACATTAGTATCTGGTAACATTCCTGCATATGTGTTGTGTTTTCCACAACAGCAGTTGCTGACAAAACACAGTAAAATTGCTGTATTTTTGGCTTAGTTAGATCACGTCTAAATAATGAAAATAATTAGAACAGCGACAATGAGAGGAAACTCTCAGGAAACAGGTGTGACGGAAATAGACACTGGATAGCAGTATGTCAATTGTTTATAAAGTGTTACCTCACGGAATGGCTTGAGAATGCCCATATCTGTATAATTTGTGCTGTCATCTGGGAATTATTGTGACCAGCGGTGTCTGGCTAGAATTGTCTGTGCAAGCAGGCAAGCAGCTCTAGTAGAAATCACATCCATATTCAATGCAGGAGGCCCCACATACAAACCCCACAGGTCAGTGCAGCGTGGGATATGGGAGGAGAAGACCCACCAGACTGCTTCTGTTAACACCACAACACTAAACACAGTTCAAAGGCTGGTGAGGTTGCTAACTGGACCCTAAAGTGACTGGCAACATGTTGTGCGATCTGATAAGTCATGGCACCAGGTGTTTCTGGCTGGTAATAGGGTGCATGTGTGGCACAGACCCATATGAAGCCATGGACCCCAGTTGTCAACATGTATGTATTCCCATGGCATGAGTCCACTGGTCCTCCTAAACATGTCACTTCTTTGTGACCATTTGCAACACTTCATGGATGTCATGTACCCCCAAAATGATGGGTTATTTCAGCAGGCCAAATGCACATTTATGGGATGTTGCGGAGAGGTCCATTTTTACCCAAGATCGTGCACCTACAAATATTACAGAACTGTGGGTGGCTGTCCACACAGCATAGCTCAACACCCTTTCAGACATCTTCTTGTGGAATCGATGCCACATTGAGGTGGGTTCCTTCACGATACTGGTTACTGTCCCGTGACTTTTAGGCATGTCAGTGCACTTCTGTTCCTACATCTGGCTCAGTGGGTAAAGAGTCACATGTGTTGTCAGAAAAACTGACACTCACCATCATGGTTAAAAAAGTAGAGCAAACTAAGGTAAGGTTTATCACTGACACTGCCAATGTTACATTCACAGCATTTATACAAGATACCCTTAAGCTGAGACACTGCCAGAACAGAGTCAGAGCTGAGGCACAGACAGAATGATACGATGTACAAAAAAAGACATTACATTAAGTGTCACACAAGACATTGTGCAGGATTCACTTTTGCAAAGACAGCAAGGGACCAATGGTGGGTCAAGCTTTGACCAATCCCATCAAGCTGAGAGATGTGAGGTGAATCTGATGCAAGCAGCCACAGGGAGCCAGTGAAGTGAACACTTGGCAAACTTGAAGACGACTCATGGTACTACATTCTTAGTCAGCGTCAACGGCCTGATGGCACGCATATGAAGACCAGCCAGGAGAGAGTTGTCGTAATTAAGCCTTGAGATGACAATTGACTGAACCAGCTCCCAGAGAGACATCCTCCAGATGTAGATGAGAAACCTGCATGGCCAAGTCAGACTTGCAACCTATAAAACCGATAACTAGTCATTAAGAATTACACCAAGGCTTCATGCCTCTTTAGATAGAATTACCATGGTGTTCCTGAATGACTTGGCAACATTGTATTGAGGACCTGTAGTTGCAGGGATGTACTGTAGCCTGGTCTTGCTAACATTCAGCTTTGGATAAGGGACTGCCATCCACGAAGAAGTGTCATACAGACATGTTGAGCTGTGAGAGGTTGGGAAGGAAAAGATTAGTGGAGCATTATCAGCATAACAGTGGTAGGAAAAGCCATGAGAGACATTACATCAGCAAGAGAGAGGGTATGAAGAGAAAAGAGACGAGGACCCATTACCAAGCCTTGCGGGACACCAGGAGAGTCTACCTACAGTGGATGTAGATCTGATCTGTAGATTTGAGTTGATGGTGTTTTCTAGCTGTGAATTAACTTCTTTCATAGCTCACAGTCACTACAGACACTACAGACTTCAACTACCTAAAGTCCCCCAGCATTGAGCTGTGGAGTAGTGAAACTGTGATCTCTGGAACAATGGTGCTCCATCCAATACATTTGGGAAGAGCTGAAGAGTTAGAGATGAGGTGGGGTGGTGATCATCCAACATGACATCACTAAAGCTCTTGTTGCTGAATGCAATCAAGTCCTCACAGCAAAACCCCAATACTTTGTAAAAATTCATACCTGGACAGTTACTCCAACAAAAGCAGGATAAATTTTTTTAATACCCTGGATTTGAGAATCAATAAATGAGCAGGTGTCCCAATCATTTGTTAGTAAATAAGTTCCTTCGGGATCAATAAAGTATATGTCTATTTAATTTTGTCCATTTAGTGTATGTCTGGATGGGTCACATAATGGTCATATCACTCAGATCCTTCTATACTACAACCAATTAGTCCTCTTTGTTAAACCCGTATACTGCAGGGGTGAGGATGTGGGTCCAGACTTCCTCACTCTCACATTATTGTCAGAGCAGTTATGGAATAATTTGTAGTAATTACTGAATACTCACTGCTATCACTCCCATCACTGTCAAGAGCTAATGCTGACAAACTGCCCTTCCTATTAGGGAAAAGAGCTCTTTAGAAGGATGTTAAACAGACATGAATATGGTTTAAACTATTTCTCTCAGCACAGCCTTTACAACTTAAACACTACATAACATTAGAACAAATGACCTTAAACACAAATGGTTGCTGACGCCTGTGTGAACTCCAGTCACTGTATGGGTTTGTGCAGTTCCACCAGCAGCTCACCTTACTGTAATGAAGGACTGATTAGATAAACTAGGTGTTTTCTAATATGCAAGCATTACAGCCTGATACATAGCCTTGCATTGGGTATTCTAACAGCAGTGGTGGCTCAGCGGTTAGAGCGCTGAGTTAATAATTACAAGGTTGTGGGTTGTGGGTTACAGGGGTGCTGCCAGAGATTTTGGGCCTCATGAAAAGATATTACACTGTGCCCCACCACCCTACCTGCCCAGGCACAACGAAAATGTAACATTTGATGCATGACTGATACCCTCCATAAGAAATGTGCTAATAATCATATTTTACAGATTAAAGATTGTATTAAGTAGCAATAAAAGAAACTATTCCAACTGACAAGGAGTTCAACACAGTGCTGCTCACCTACTTCTTCATTTGGGAGTAGGGCTGTGATCTGGGGATGGAAAGGCAGGGCTGCTGAGCCTGAAGCTGCTTCTGGCTGTCCTGGCATAGAGCAGAAGCAGGGACAACTCATTTAGTTTGAATAGCTGCTAAGAAATTTTACCTGCATTGATTAAATGTCAGCTAAAAGTATGACTGTAAACATACACATTTTGTTTTGTGAAGATATTAAATAACTAATGTCAGCCTGTTTCACTGTGGACTAAGATAACAGGCTAATTTTTACCACTTAGAGATTACACCCACCTTTCTTCGTAAAACACATACTGCATCTCTCCCAACTTGCACTTCACTTCTCAGAAGCACAATTAACACCTGTTTTAAGGAGGGGGGGGGGGGCAAATCAGGCACTACAGAGGCACTGAGTGTTTACTTTTAGCCAAACAAGATTTTTTTTTACATTTTAAATAAAATATTCTATAAATGAGAAAAGATTGATACTTTAATATTGAAAAGGGAAAAAAAAGGAAAATGTTTGAATGCATTTTTAGGGCCTCGTCACTCACAGGCTCTTAGAATCAGCCTAACTTGGGCTGTGGACCCATGCTCAGACGTGGTGCAGTTTAAAGGATGAAATGCAGCCTGTAGAGGTGAAGCAACACTTGGTTTCACCACCATCCACGACCCACCCATGAGCTCCTCTTAACTGCATCACTTTGCTTCTTCTATTTTCCTCCAGTCTGAGTTTCAGTCAGAGCTTTGCGAAGTGGGAATTTCATCATGGCTCCAGTCCGGATGATTGCAGAAGAGTTGTGGCATGTCAGTTGCATTTCTCTCTGTTATTATTGCACTCTGTTTCTGGGCTTTTTCTCGGCTCTTTCCTTCTTCTGGTCTCTTTGCTGAGAGTGTTCAGTAATTGTCGCCTGATCTTCTGTGGCTTAGCGCATGAAGCAGCAGCAGCTGCTCTTATCACACATATGAAAGGCTTTCTGTGAGTCATATAAACACTGTCTCCCGCTTCTTTTTGTTTCTTCGTGTTCCAAGTAATTTTGTTTTTCTCCGTCTCAGTCGCCTGCAGAGCATCGCTTCAGTTTTTCTTTTTTTGGAAAACATCTCTCTGTCTCTCGCTCTCTCAGACTCTCTTCTTTCTCTTCTCTCTCTCTCACTGCCTATATCTCCTCTCCCCATCTCTCTCTCTCTCTCACACACTTCCCTGATTCCACTCTCTCCTCTTTCCTTTTTTAAAATCTCTCTCATTTCCTTCCATCCCCTTCATCACTCTCTCTCTCTCTCTCTCTCTCTCTCTCTCTCTCTCTCACCCTTTTCTATTTCTATCTAACAGTATCTTTCTCCCCTTTCTTCACATTTTCCAAATCTCTCTCTCCTGTATTCTGTCGGCCACATCCCTCTCACTCTTGCGCTCTCACCATCCTTCCCCTGCTTTTCTCCTTTCTTCTCCCTCTCTCCCCCTTTCCTTTCTCATTTCCTCTCAATCTCTCTCTACCAATCCGCTCTCTTCTTTCTTATCAAGCTCTTCTCTCTCCCCCTTTCCTAAATCTCCTTTCTTCTCAATCTCACTCTCCCTTTCCGCTCACTCTCCTTTTCTCTCAACCTCTCCTCTCGCTAACTATCCCCTCTTTCCTCTCAATGTCTCTCTACATATCCACTCTCTCCTTTATCAAGCTCTTCTCTCTCCCCCTTTCCTAAATCTCCTTTCCTCTCAATCTCACTCTCCCTTTCTGCTCTCTCTCTCCTTTTCTATCTCTCTCCTTTTCTCTTAATCTCTCTCACGCTCTTCTGCTCCTCTTTTCTCTTTTTCTCCTTTCCTCTCAATCTCTCTCTACCTATCTGCTCTCTCCTTTTGTCTTAATCTCTCTCTACCAATCCACTCTCTCCTTTTCTCTTAATCTCTCTCTCTTCTGTCCCCCTTTCCTCTCAATCTCACTCCCCCTTTCCGCTCCCTCTCCTTTTCTCTCAATCTTTCTCTCTACCTACCCTCCCCCTCTCTCACCCCCTTGTTTCTTTCTCTCTTCCTATCCACCTAACCTCTCTAACACATTGTCTTTCTCCCCTTTCTTATTTCTCTCTTTCTTGTCTCTTGTTCCTTTCCTTCTTTTTCTGTCTCCCTCTATCCCCTCACTCATGCTCTCTTCCCCTCTATCCCTATTTCTCTCTCTCTCTCACGCTCTCAGTTTCTCAAGCCCTCTCTTCATTGGTGTCTGGAGAAAGAGGGAGAGAGTAAGAGTGAAACCCTGTCTCACCTTCTAGTTAGAGTTAGGAGAAGAGGGCTCGTACATTGTCAACATTATCAGTGAGTCAAATCATTATCCCGGCTTATTACCTGTGCCCTTCTCCAGCACTGGAGGAAATCATCTCCGCACAGTCACTCTCTGCAGATCTTTGGGCCCAGATACACACACCCTGACATTTACTGCACACAATAAGATAAAAAAGCCAGGTAATAATGTTGGAAGTGGCACTTTTCTGTGAAATGGTAAAGGTGAGTGGTGCGACGGAGGCCACAGGGAAAAAAAAAGCTTTCTGTGAAAAACAGTGGGCGATGTTGTCAGGCGCCGGGTTCAGAGGTGAAGTAATTAGATATAATTTCCTCTCTCATAGCAGACAGTGCGCTCTGATTACATTGTCTCTTCTCCTTGGCTCCTCTCCTTTATTTGGAGGAAGTCATTATTTCATGGCGGGTCTCTCTCACTCATTTTCTCTCTCTCAACGTTGCTGCCTTATTGAGCGGTTATCTGTGAACAGAACGGACACCCTCCTCATAACATTATTCATTTATTTGCTGCCATATCGTTCTGCTTTTCATTGGCTTTTGCAGCTCATAATGGCGTGATGCTGATCTGTGAAGCCGTTTACAATGAAGCATTTGGATTCCTCACAATAGACCCCCGATATCAAATTAAATCTCTCCTCACTTTTTGTTCCTGCTATATGAAGAACCCGTTTATGCACATTTTAATCTTCCAGGTACTGTTTTTGGGTTTATTTGTTTTCCCCAAGTTCCCTACTAATAAGTTTTGTGTAGATTACAGTTTTCCTCTATTCAGATTGGCTCCTCTACCTTATGCTTTCTTCACAACGCAGTCCGAACTGAAGTTCTCCTTATAGCGTTACTGTACAAGGGTGGGGCTAAACCGATCAATACCTAACATATGTTACAACATGGCTAGTTTTAGCAGCTTTGGTTTCATATGCTAGAGGTGCTAGGGGCTTGTTCAGCAATCGAAGGCGCTGACACAGGTCATGCTGCTTGCCATCAGCAGCCAGAGCCTGAGAGAGCACATTCTGTCTGGGTGGGTAGATAGCTCTCTCCCCCTAGATCCCTCCCCGTGTAATGTTGGCCAGCACAGTTGTCTGGTATCTGATGTGTCTGAGCTGGGGACCCAGTGATTTCCTCCGAACATGTTGGGTGCCCGGTGATGCTGCATCAACAGCAGTTCAAAAAGAGGTGGTGGTGTAAAAGAGCCATTTAAAAGAGATGTGAATGTGAAGAACCTTTAATGTTGTAAAGAACCCTTACACAGACTTCTTTAAGCCTTTAAAAGGTTCTTGGCACACACATCAGTTTTACTTTGGTTCTTCTATGGTATCTCTCAAAGAATGTAGCACCTTTATTTTTAAGAGAATGAACTAAGGCTGGGCGATAGTTGATGAATATAACACCATGATAATTTCCGAGATGTAGGATATTTCTTTGATATCTGATCATTAGAAGTGGACGACAAGAAAGACAGTGGTGCCACGCTATAAAATTATTACAATTATTATTATGAATAACTACGATCTATCTGAGTTCAAATGATATTCAACACTTTTTACCACACTGCTCCAAATCCAGTTAATTAGGACTCATTTTACACCCTCTGTAACAAAGAAGAAAGTTGGTCAATGTCCAAGAACATTTTTCTTAGTCCACTCCTCTGTACCCTTAGATGGTCCTATCTCAGTGCCAAGCCATAAAAAAGCTCCTGGTACAGATGTGTTAGGAGCTGGGTTAAAGCAAAATTGTGGACCATCTGATTGGCGGTGGACTGGGTTCTGGGAAAAGCATACTGTGATGTAATCACCCAGGTCCAGTATGACCTGAGGAGTGAATGTCAGCTTAAGCTGGTTTGCTTACCTCTTGACCAGCATGAGTTATGCTTTCATTTGAGCTTGATAGGTCAGTTGGTCTGCCAGCACGACCAATGTGACCAAGCTATTCAACTAGTATGACCAGCATCACCACACTGGTCAACCAGCACGACCAGCATCACCATGCTGGTCCACCAGTATGACCAGCTTGATCAAAGTAGTCAACCCGTGTGACCAGTTTGACGACCAGCTTGGTTAAATTGATAATATGAATAACCAGCTAATCTATCAACTACTTCAAATAAATCACCAAGAACTAAGCTTACCAGCATGGATGACCAACATTTCAGCCACCCAGACCACCTAAAACCTTGTTTACACACTACATCAAACAATAAAAATAGGGAAATGTAGTTTTCCATGCTGTAGGCTCTTTGATAAATCCTTGACCACAGTCGAGAACACATGCTCAATCATTATGTCTGAGGTAACGGCTACCGGCTGGTGTTAAAAAAGGAAAACGCCACGCCTCAGTCTGGAGTTCGGAGTACGTGACAGGGACAGGGCCGTGTCCTTGTGTGTGTTATTGTCCCCGGTGGAACGAACTGATGTGATCAGACTGACAATCATGCCGTGTCCCCTATTATCACTTAATCCTGCCTGCTAGGAGTCCCGAGTTAATACAGGCTGATAAGCAGAGCGGACACTGAGGTAGCACTCAATCGGCAACGATGCAGGTGGACATCCCAGGTAACACAGCCCTGAGGCACAGAGGACAGCAATACTGGAAAACTCAATCTATGTCTGCTCTGGCCTCCATATGTCTGGAAAGGCCAGGCTCAATAATGCTCCGGATAAGGCTTAAGGTGCGACTGCTAAAAACAACCACATTTCACGCTCCTGCTGGTTTGTGATACCACGTTGCCCCAATCATTTGAATGTCATGAGCTTCTCCGTTAAGGTTAAGTGCATCTTTTATGGTGCAAAGTGACCTACATTTCCATGTTTTACAGAGCGCTTATGTCGACACATCTAAAACAAACAGTGCTTTAAGCTTTTTACAGCTGCAGAGGAGGAGAGAGAACTTGAGTCATCTGTCAAAGTGATAGGACGTCACTAAAACCAACACAGCATTTATGACGTCCCATTTAAGTGTCAGCTTAAATGTTCTAAAATGTAACGTTGGAAAATAGCACATAGTTTCCGACAGGTTTTACTGTGTTTGATCAGTGGTGCCGCCGTTTCTCTCCAGAATGATATGACCAAGCAGAAATGGATATCAGAGTAGTTCGCTTAAATCAGTGCTCTGCTGGCTTAGTTCCAAACTGAGCTGATGGGTAGAAGGTTAGTAAAGTACAAATGTGAGCTGTGAACAATCTCTTCATGCAGTAGTACACATTCTCATTGGCCTTAGCCAATCAACTTTACATTGACAGAACATTTTACAATATTTGGGCACTTATTATCACTTCTGAGAACTCTGGAGGGGAACTAGAGCTGCATAGAACTATGCCACACCGAAGACTGTGAAGAGCTGAGAACCAACTTTACTAACTGCTTAGGTAGGGCTGTCACAGTTGAATTAATTAATCAGATTAGATTAATCATGATCTGTAGTGCTCCAAGTGGCTCAGTGGTTTGTTGCGCTACCACTATGGCCCAGGGGACGCAAGGTCAAATCCTGATCCATGCCGCTTTGCCATCAGCAGCCAGGGTCAGAGTCAGAGAGAGCACAATTGGCTGTTTTCTCTCCAGGAGGGTAGATGATGCTCTCTCCCCTCATCATTCTTAAGCGATGATGGCTGACACAGGTGATGGGGTGGACTAGGGACTTGCCACTTTCCTCTGAGCGTGTTGGCTGCCCAGCGATGCCGCATTGCTATTAGTTTGAAAAGAGGCATAGGCTGGCTTCACATGTATTGTAGGAGATGTGTTAAGTCCTTGTCAGGAGCATTGCTAGTGCTAGGGGGAGCTATGAACGGGTGAGTTAATCGGCAGTATTGGAAGAAAATGGGAGAAACAAGCAAACAAAACAGACTTTGTACATTCATCTGTTTGTTTAATCACTCCTATGTTGCTTTGGTCTTGTGTCTGGGCTTAGTGTCCTGCTAAAAGGTCTCAAGCTTTATTTTTGTTTAGCTGACAAAAATAGCAGGTTGTCTTGCAGCATCTCATTGTTCTTTGCACCTTCCATCCATCCTTCAGTGTTAAAAAGATCCCCAGTCCCAGCTAAGGAAAGGATCCCAGCAACATGTATATGATATATAAGTACATATATGTATATACACGGGTGCCATGTTAAAGACGTGTAACACCCACTTGCTTCTCTGGGTTTGATTTTGTCGTTGAGCTTTCTGTCTCACAGAAAAAGCCTTGGTAACAAGGCCTTGTTAATGTAGCAACATGTATTCCCATAACTAACAGAGTAATTGGAATTGGCCCATTTTCCAGCCATGTTTAGGTTATGGCAGATTTTCTTTTCACACAAGTGCTTGAGGTTCACTGTATGTCTATGTCTCATTATTCTGCTGTGCTAAGGTAAGTACAGTTTCCCTTCTAATGCACCTTTAACTTGCCCACATTTTTTGTGTTTTTAATGAGTGAGTGGGATGTTAATGAGATCAAAGAGATAAAACAGACTTCTCTGACATATTTAATGTTATTCCTCAGCCCCTTTGCATTTCTTACAGCCCTGCAATACATGTGTTTTTATTGGTTTATTTTCTTTTACAGTTAACAGTACCACAACAATGCTAAAATGCTTTTAGGGCACCTCATTTAAAAGAGAGACAGAGAGAGACAGAGAGAGAGAGAGAGAGAGAGAGAGAGAGAGAGAGAGAGAGAAACCATGTTCACTTACTGTACAGCACATTTTACATATGGGTACACTAGATTGAATCATCAACCTTGGTACACTGTTCAACACTCATGTACACTGTTAAACACATCAGATGATATTGTACACAGCAGTGGTGATATTACGGCTATAAATGTGCTAAATCTGTAATAAAAGAAATCAGGCTGGTATTGTTAAAGCAGGTGGTCAGAATGCTCTTATGTTTTGCTTCCCATAAAAACTGCAGTTGATGCTAAACATTCTTGGCTTCAAAGAAAATGCCATTTGACGGACAGTGAATGAATGAAGTCCATAGCGATTACCAAATTGACCTAATCATGCTGTGACCACTAATGCGTTCTTTCACAGCAACGTTGGACAAGCTTTACAGAATATTGGAAATAGTCCAATTCAGTCTAATGGGAAAATTGAGTTGTAGACTTTGAGTTTTTTTTTTAAACAAACTGCCAGCAAATTTGTCACCATGCTAATGTTAAAAATAAATAAATAAATAAAATAGTAAATATAAAACAGAACTGAGCTGTGCACTACAGTTTCTCATTAGCTTCAATTTGATTTTTGCCTGCAGGTGACCAGTAAGCCTCATATTGAGCAAATTCGAGATTTCCACAGTTGTAAGTGTAAATAACTGGATCCGACAAATGCCTTCAGCTTATCGCACACTGTTAAAAGTATAAGATCCTTAGGGAGCTCTTAACGTGCTTTGAGAAACCTTCACGGAAGCTTTTTTTTTAAGAAAACGACTCACTGAAGGTTCTTTAAAACACCTTAAGAGGTTCCTCCACAGTTTCAAACTGAAGAACTTCCAAAAGCTCCCCAAAGATCTCGTACTTTAACCAGTGTATGTCTGAGGTCCCCAGTCTCTTCTTTCTGAACTCCTTAAAAACCACAGAAAGCTGTGCAGCTGAGCAGCCCTGAACACATCCACAGGAGACAAACACAGGGGCGACTCGTGGGGAGACTCACATCGTCAACTCGTCCTACAGTTGTACATTTGTATGCAGAGCATGGCTAGGTCATTTCTGAAGGTTCCAAAACACTTTGTCTGTCTGTCTGTCTGTGTTTCTGTCTCGCACTGTGTGTCCTCACCTTGTGTCCTTTGGCTCTGTATGTGTCAGCCATACTAGAGCCAGATAGAAGAGACGATGCTTGCTCATCATAAGAGATGCAGTGAACAGGATTAGTTGGCAGATGCTTTTCTGAAATGTGGGACTGCAGCTGAGCACAAGAGGTTACAAGCTTTTCTCTGATATCTTTAAAAGAGGAAATTAAAGTCTGTCTACTTTGGAGTCTCTTCCTGTTACCAAAAAATGGAGGGTCCTTATTGTCTTCAGCGATCCTCGTGTTTCTCTGCAACTCCCTTTTCAACAGCCCTTGTGGACGATAAGTAGCACAAAAAAACAAGCAATCTCCAACGCTGTATTAAACTTTGCACAAGTCCAGTCTTCACAAAGTTCGCGGATGACCTTTTGCTTCCATGTCAGTAACTCGCCATTTTTACTTCTGTCCATCAGCACAGGTCCTCCATCGGTCCGAAAGAAAAAGCGGCTTTAGCACATGTAGACATCAACACCTCGTACAGCATCACTTGCAGGAGAAGATCAAATACAACAGAGTGGTGAGTATGATACAGGAGCAGTCCTACTTGGGGCCGGGCTACAAAAGCAGGGCCTTGTGGGGCAGCAGATGAACAGTGGAGAACAGAGCCAGCAGCAGCACGTGGAAGGTCACAGAGTGGACGTGGCCGGCCGAGCTCCCTGCTATAGCATTGAAGTTGCTGGGGTCAGCCAGGGGAGGATCCTGAGGGACACAGGAAGGTAAGCGCTCATGTATTTAACACAGTTTTAACTTTTTTGAGACTTTTTTTTAATTCTACCACGTCAAAAGTTTGGGGACAACTGTTCTTTTAGATTTTTTTCCCTGTTGCTTTCCCCAATAAGCAAGGTAAATACCAGCCCAGGCTTTCTCAACACAGAAATACATAAACATGGTAATTTACGGTAATTTTGGACACTTTATAACACTTCATGCTGTTACAAGCACATGCTGTTATTTATTTATTTACGCCCAGTTTTCTCCCTCATTTAGTCATGGTCAGTTTCATCCAAGTTTGGGCTCCTCCTATTACACAATGCTACTAAGCTTACTGTCTTGGTTGGTTACATCAACGAACACACCACAATGTCTAGCAAGGGACAGAGAGAGCTTCTCCCAGGGACAGAACAAACTGGCAGTCTCCTGACAATAATAAACAAAACATCTAATCCTAATCCTGGAAATCCTGCAGTGAGTTTGGCTCCAACACCAATATAACACACCTGATCCAGACCTTCTGGGGTGTCCTGACCCATGTAATGACTTGTAGGGCAGTTTTCAAAAAAAACAAAAAAACTAACAAAAAAAGTCTTGACATGCACTGTAAAGCCAGTCGTTTAATGGAAACTGTGTGCATGACTATATTCAATGTATTTTTGGAACAATTAGAATATGGTTAATTATACAACAGTTAGTTCTGATCTCACAATCTGACTGGTTGAGAGGCGTTCTAACCGTGCCGATATTTGGTGATAACAGCATGGCTTTTTCACACTGGAACTGCATGACTCCACTGGCAACAATTAAAAGGCAAGTGTGTTCACACGACGGCCATCTTTGCAAGACCTCTGTGCAGTTATTGTTAGTCCCACGTGAACAGGGAGCCATCTCTATGAATGAGGAGAGACCAAAATACTCCAAACTGAAGATCAAATTACTGAATTTTTTTGGCTTGTTCTAGCAGATCTCCACATTGAGGGGGGCTTTCCCCCATCGTCTCTGGCTAAACGTGATACTTCAACAGTTCTATGTCTCTATCCGTTCCACAAAAGATGAGCCTTACAGTATCAGCAGTTATTTCAGACTCTGTACCTTAACGAACCTCCACACAGTCTGGACTGTTGTTTTGGAATTGTTACTGTTGTACAGCTGTACTACTTTTTGGTGGAAGGAAAGTATTAAAGCAGTTTCTTTATTTTGTACAAACTGTTGTATAAAAGCAATACAATCCTCAAGGTTTTGTGTTATTTGCATTAACACGTTCCCTCTCATAGTCTATTGCTTAAACATGAGCAGAACTTACCATGCATGGAACTTCTATTGTGGTGTTCGCCTTTAGTTTCTGAGCCTAGAGAGAGAGAGAGAGAGAGAGAGAGAGTGAGAGAGAGAGAGCAGAGGAAATTAAATGAGGTATTTATTAAGACGGAAACCCATTCTGGTTAAGTGACGGAGATGGTGTCTCCTGCTGAAGCGGTTCTGTCTGGTCTAGCTCCAGGGACTCTTGGCCTTTCAGTGTGAAACAGTTTAGTTCAGGCCAGCAGGGTAACAGTCTACTCTTACCAGTGGTCAGCGAGCCTTCAGAGCGATGCTTCTCTAAAGAAGTGTAATGTTACCATAATGAGTGCTATAGGCTGCACTGACTGCAGTAAACTCTCGCCGGGCCGATCGCTCACAAATCGATCCGCTGCTGTGTGAGGCTGTGTTCCGGTAGCAGTGACTGCATTAGTGTGTGTGTGACAGACCAATACATTATAATAGCCAGTTTTATGAAACTTTGCTGTGCTGTTCACTTTCCGTACACACACACACAGGGAGATGGGATTTGGTGGCATGATAAAGTGATTCCATAGAGAGTTTAGAACATAATAAACCTGCTGCACAATAGAGAGAATGGAACTAATTCTGGGGGATAGGATTGTGGGAAAGGATGATTAATGGCCTTCCCGGAGGTCTATTCTGCTGAAGAAACTGCGCTCACTAATAAATCATATTATCACTATTAAAACAATATGATGAATAGTCGCGCTAAAGGTATGAGAGTATATCTAAGGCGATCAGATTCAGCTGTAAAGGTCTACATGTTTGGATGGGAGGGGAGGCATAGGTTTATAATCTTTATTAAAGGGATGCACTGATCTGGGAATTGTGGGCAGATAGCTGATGATCAGTCAGTGCTGATGCTGATCTATTTGCATTTACCAGACGTAGCAACTAGGACTACCTTGTGTGAGTTAGCATTACAGAGAACAGTAACATGTTTTAGTAAGTAGATGGAAGTAGATGTTTCCCTTCCCAAAAATGTCTTACTTTTTAAGTTGTTATCTTACAACTAAACCACTGAGAGTAAACGATGAGAGCAGTCCGTACCCTTCCCACAACCCAATTAATACAACGGAAATCATATGTACTAGCTTGAATTGTGTAGTTAGCATGTGCCTAGTATTACCTATATATTATGGCAGCATTACATCCTCCCACTATAAAGGAAATAAATCTGAGCATTATTGTATGCAGTATTTCATTGTATACTAGGGTTTAAACCATTTCATTCAAATGACAAACAAGTTAAACTGATTGACGAAGAAAAATAGATTATTTGTTAATTAACAATAATTAATATTCTCTAAGTTTTGAAATGAATTTTGTTCCTTTCCAGCCAACAAGGTCAACAAAGGTAACTCCTTAAAACTTGTATTTTTGTACAATCCATAATTTTCAAGACTAAAAAGGCTTTTGAGAAACTCTTGCAAAGCTGGTGTTCGTAATGGTGTTTGTAATTCACTACGATGAATCGTTATTGAAAAATGGGAGCTCGGAAAAAACTCACCAATGTTCAATCGGCTTAAAAATATACAGTTAAGTGACAATGAGTTAATAAATGCTCCACAGGACATCGAAATATGGGCATTTTTGTACAAGTAAACAGTAACTCTGCAGGAAAATGTTGTCTGTAGAGGATGTGTAGGGCAAAACCTGACCCCTCATTTTTTTGTTAAACATGATTAAAAGTATTTGAGCAAGATTAATAATGCTTCTAAACAAGCCACCTGCACATCTCTGCTACAAAAAAAAGGTAAACTTTGCTTCCAGCGTTTATGAACAATTCAGCAGTAAAGTGTGTACAAGCATAACAACTTACCCCATAGGCTAGGTTTATTTGAACAGATGGAGGGACTAATTGTAACAAATGATAACAAATTGTTGCTACTTGATTCAAACCAGGGTTCCAACCTAAATACATAAAAATATCTGCATCAAAATAAACCTGATTAGAAAAGAAGCTGCTAAACGTGGGAAATTTATTTTTGACTTCAAAGTAGAAGAGCAAATACCAACAATATCGTACCTTTCTGATCATTTTGTGCATTAAAAAAAACAACAACTTTCAACCTTTCTGACTTTATTTGATTGATATGAGCTTCTCCCATTTTTCTCACTTTTGTGGAGGCAGTAGCATGGCTAGCTCTCACTGTGGTTTTGCTTACATGCTTCAGCTTTCTGCTACTTTACAGCCACCAAGAAGGAGATTAAAATAATTCTGGGACATATACACACAACGTGAGTATATGAATATTGAATATAGCCAGAATTAACAAATGACTAAAAGACTACTATAAGAATATAATAACACATAAAAGTAGTGAAAATAGTAGATAAAAATAGTTTGCATTGATCTGCATTTTTCACATTTAGCAACTGTTAGAACTGTGGGGTAAGTTGTAACATCTAAGCTGAATGGTCAATAAATAACGGGTGCAAGTTTACATTGTCACTTGAGATGTGTAGAGTGCTTGTATTAAAAAATAACTACATAAACTATATAAAAGAAGGAACAGTTGAGTACTGCAATGATATTCTGTCATTTTTGCCTCTGTGTAATATTCCCATAGTTCTTTAAACTTCAATACTTACTGATCTATAGTGATTGCCTAGTGAGTACCCAATCACTGCCTAAACTTTCTACTCTTCTGTAATTTAATAAATGACTCAGCATTTAAAAAAACTACAAAAAAAATATTATCTGCTGATACCAATAGGATCCTAATATGTATCCCTACTTTTCATCTTTGGAAGTTCTGAAATCTTGATACACCAGTCAGCCAAATAGAGAAAAAAAAGTCTTCTCGTAGTCTGGGTGTGTGTTGAAGCTGATGCCAGATGAGGCAGATGATGGGTGGGTGAGATATGCTATCCTCAGTGGAGACTCAGTGCTGCTGGTGTAAAGGGAGAAATGTTATGGGTGGGTTGCTCCTGCTTAAGGGTTTTCCTTATGATAATGCGACAGCCAATTAGGCGTGACATGGCAGCTCTGGCAGTTTGATGTATCTCGTTTCTACCCACAGGGGTCCTGTGTGTATGTCAGTGTATGCATGTGTGTGTGTGTGTGTTATCACTGTGACAGCTCACACCCATCAATCAAAAGTGAGCCTGCGTCTCACTCGCTGAGTGAAAGGCATCATATGCAAAGCTTCATCTGTAAACAAGCTCCTGGCTGTTTGTAAAGTCAGCAGAGGTCATGCACCATCTGTGAAGGGCCACCGAAGTGTGTGTGTGTGTGTGTGCGTGTGTGTTTGCGAGCAGCACTGCTAGTAGTGTGTGGCATCTCCTGATTGACACAGCTCAGTCTGTACCTGGACTGCTGTGTCTGTGCCTGGGACACGTCCAGGGCAAAAGCCGTGAACTGTGCTAGTAGTGAAAGTCACTCACTCAGCTTGCCCTAATCGACAGCTATTTCTAATGGTGTGTCACATCTTGCAAGTCACACAGCTGCCTTCACATGAGCAGGTCCTGTTTTAGATAGAATAAACAAAAATATACAACTTAACTTAAAGGATCTGTTGCTAATGTATTGGTGCCAGATACCACAGGACATCTTCAGAGGTCTTGTGGAGTCCATGCCTCGAATGGTCAGATCTGTTGTGGTGGCACAAAGGGGACCTAATCAATATTAGGCAGATTATGTTATGGCTGATTGGTGCATAGCTTTTTGTTATTCCCACAATTCTTTACTTCACCAGATTTATGAAACTACCTCATGCTTTGGTCAAAAAAATCCTAAGGAGGAGTTGTTGATTATTGATGGATTATTGATGCCCAACAGTCTGGAAAAGCTTATAAAATCAGTTCTAAAGCGTGTGTCCTCCATTAATCGACTGTGAGGCAGATGGTAAATTTATCAACAAAATTTAGCACCGCTGTCACTCTCCCAAGGAGTGTCTGTCCAGCAGAAATCATTTCAAGAGGGTAGTGAATAATAGAATGCTTGGGTTTTTAATGCTTGGGTAAATTAAGTAAGTTATGGTTGGTGAAAACGACTGCGTCCCATCAGTGAAGCATGCGGGTGGCAATCTCGTGGATGGCGGCTGCTTTGGTGCTCCTGAGAAGAAGCCTCCTGACCTCACTAACGCCCTTGTCGCTGAATGCAATCAAATTCTCACAGCATAATTTAGTAGAAAGCTTTGGCTGGACAGTAAAGACAGTTACTCAAACAAAAGCAGGTGAAACTCTTTTTATATGAATTCCTGTTTTCTAAAGAAACAATGAATCAGTAGGTGTCCCAATGCTTTTGTCCACATAGTGTATTTGTCTATTGTCCAAGAATTTAGACAATGTAAAGAATAGCTGTTGTGAAAAAACTTACATTTTCTCACAATTATAAAATATCAAAAATGAATTTTGAACAGTGGTGGAGCTTTTGATAACGCTCATGGTCTCCTACCTGAAGGCTTCCACAGAAGCTGTAGAGATGGTCATTGCTTGGATCCAGGTCATTGGGGAGTGTTTGGTCATCCAGTGCGTTAGATGTCCTGTCCCGTCCTCTTTGGGGGTTGTTGGGTTGGGGACCAGTGGGTGGGATCGGGGGCTGGGGCTGCCACACTCCAACATCTGTACCGTTACCAAACGCCTGGATTGCATTACCTACATAAGGTGCACATGGAGTCACAGGTGCAGATTAACACACTGCACACGCATGGCCACTGTGCTGACAGAGGAATTACATTCATCTCTGTTTGTTTTGTGTAGAGCTAATATTAATAGGTTGGGTCCACTGCATTCAGTGCCAGAGCTGATAAGCTGATAAAGATCCTCATGCTGCATAGAGTCCCCAGACAGGAGCATTACTATTCCAACATATAAGCCTCAGGAGGGCTGTACAAATTTTTTGGATGATAAAATGGAGGATCATCAGAACAGAGATGCCTCTTTTATAACAACTTCATTCCTTAAACCACCTTGAAAGGGTATTCTTCTCTCTTTCGTCCTATTTTTAGTCTATATGGAAGGAGAAAGGACATCCGAGATGCGCTCTGCACGTACACGAGTCCTGAAAACAGGGCTGGTATTCTACTGTTATTACATAAATATATACAATTGTTTATAATAATTTCAAGTATTATTGCAGCATATAGGTAATGACAAATGTAAAGATGGACAACTCAGGTATAAAAAGAAAAAATCCACCTCAGGATTTTGTTCCAACTGCCTTGGTTCCAATTTTTATTTCCCGTACCTGAATTTTCCATCTTTAGATATAAGTATAATGCATAATGTGTAATTTTACCATAATTAAGTGTTGATTTGCCAAAGCAGGGTGTTGGATGAAACATGTAGTACTGGGTTATTATGAAGAGATCTTATATACATACATACACACAAACACACTGTATATGTCGATTGTGTGTGTGTATAAGCAAGTAATTTGTGACTGCTATTTCTAAAGCACCACACAGATCCTGATCCTGAGCTCTTATAGCTGAATGCAATCAAATTCTCACAACAATGCTCCAAAATCTCCAACAAACAGGATGAACTCTTTTTAATACCCTTGATTCCCATGAATGAGCAGGTGTCCCAATACTTTAGTCCATATGGTGTATGTGTGTTTATGTGCTGCCTACTTTCAGAGTGTGTAGCTGTTGTGTTGGCACAGAGTTTTCTCTCTTTTCCTACCCTTTGCTTGTTTACCCTTTCCTAGGTCTCTGTCTTTCCCTGTAGGTGGGCATGTTGTTGGCCGGCCCACCCCTCAAGCAGAGACATGGTATAAAGGGGGTGTATTTATCCCCTGTATTTCTGGCTAGTTTAGCCAAGTGTGGTTAGTAAGGATTGCTTTTTTGTGTTGATAAACAGGCTAGACCTTAAAATGCAGTTCAGGGTAGCTTTGTCTTGCTCTGCTCTTTTCTTTGGTGCCATCTGTGTTCTGTCCTGGGTATGATTAGCTTAGTCTTAATACCTGTGTTGTGAGGCTTGTTTATGTCTTTGATTTTTGCTGAATAAATCCTATTTTACTATGCGCAAATCCTATGTGTCATTCTACTATCACCAGCACTCCCACAATATATCTAAATGAATATCAGATTTTTGTTTACCGTCTCTGCCTACTGCCCCTGAACCAGAGAGAGCCCTCTCTGCAAAGACGTAGCAGCAGCTGTTTGGCAAAAGGTGCTGAACCGGTGATGTTGAAAGATGCTCAGACTTATAAACCTTTTGGTTGTATTGTGCTTCATCATTGTGCATCACTGGCTCTGTAAGTGTAATGTCTGCCTCTCAGCACAATAGTCCATCGATCTGTATCTGCACACTCTATTCCCTTGGCACCACATTCCAGTAATCTTATAAGTAAAGTTAATGGTGTCATTTCAGGTATATTATGGAGGCTTCAGGGCTAAATTATGTGATGTGGATTATCCAGATCAACTCTTTCCACATTTTCCTTGTTTGAGACCATCTTTGCTGTTCTGTGACCTTCTCCTCGCATTCATTTTTACACAGAGAGGATGGAGGCGATTACATAGCCACTTCACATAACAACACTGTAAAAGAGGATCCTTCACCAGCTCTCCAACTGAAGCTAAAGGTTCACTATTAAACTGAGCCTTTAGAAGTCATTGTGATTTTGTCTACATTCATTTTCCACTGCAATTATTGTAATTACATCCCAATTATTACACTGCAATTACCTAATTAAGTAGTTATAGCGAATAACATTTGTATTGTTTTCTTTATCGAGGAGGAGAAGATTTGGTGTCTGACATTCCTTCAGTTTCACACTGGAACTACTATTAAAAAAAAAAAAAAAGTAATGGAAGCTAACAGTTCCAGTATAGTTACAGTTATATTTTCTAAATGATCACACACTTGTCTCATGCAGTATGGAGTTATTAAGTAATTTCCAATAGACTGTTTACATGGTATCTGACAGAGTATGCAATAAAATATATGACATTATAATATAAACGAATCAGCCAAAACATTATCACCACCTGACTAATGTTGAATAGGTCCCCCTTGTGCTGCCACAGCAGATCCAATCATTCGAGGCATGGGCTCCACAAGACCTCTAAAGGCATCATTTTAAGATGCTCTGACCCAGCCGTCTAGCCATCACAATCTGGGCCTTGTCAAAGTGGCTCCGATTTTTATGCTTGCCTGTTTTGTTGTCCTCACCTTCAAGAACTGACTGTTCACTTGCTGCCTAATGTATCCCACCCATTGACAGATGCCACTGTAGATAAAGATAATCAATGTTTTACACTTCACCAATGGTGTTAATCTTATGGCTGATCAGTGTTCACACTATGCAATACAACATGTAATACAATAACCAGTTCTACACAGCAATCATGAAGTCCATCCTGACCTCCTCCATAACTGTCTGGTTTGGTGGTGCGTGTGCTCAGGCCAAAGGCATTATGCATTATCCATGCTTTTTAAAGGATAATTGACTAAAGTCTGGCAGTCATCCAAAGCTTCTATGAGTCCCTTCCCACCTATGCCCCCCTATGTACCACCTATGTAATGCTTCTGATGCTTCAGCTAGCAGTCCCCTGCGACTGAGGCGATGTTGGGAGAGAGAGCAAGCCCACCTGCAGAGAGAAAAGCCAATTGTGCTCTCTGGCCGCTGATGGCAGGCAGCATGATCCACGAATCAAACAGGCAATACTTCATGGTGGCAGAGCCTTAGCCTTAGTACTGCTGTGAAGATTTGACTGAATTCAGGATTAGTGAGGTCAGGATGTTGGATGATTACCACCCTACCTCATCCCCAACTCACCCCAGAAGTATTGGATGGAGCATCATCATTCCAGAGAGTAAAGTTCCACTGCTCAAGGGAGTCATACTGTATATTCATATACTGTTAACAGCGTGCCATTCTGTATCAGAAACCACATAAGCAAGTGTGCTGGTGGACTTAGCGACTTTTTTACTGTGTCCCGTACACAAGTACGGGATGGTTTAGCATGTAGTTTGCGTGACGCTATTGGTGGGACATAAGCTTCTATTACATGTAGCTATGTTAGCCACTTAGCTCCTGTGGAAAGCTAAAGAAACAAACTTTAGGCTTCAGAAGAATGTCTGGACTAATGTCTGGACTAATTCTCCAGCAAGCTATTTCTATATGATGCTCCCTGTGCTGTTCTGTGTAATAACTAAACTCTAAACTTCCCTTACCTACTGAATCTGTTGTATGTTAAGTGTGTTTGTGCAGGTGACCCTTCAGAGTTGTTGTTTTCAGATGTGACAAAATTCCTCGACTGTTCTCCCAAAAGGCCTCATAAACACACATCCTCCATCTCATCTCCTTCCTGTCCATCTGCACACATGTCTGCTTCATCTGCCTGACAAAATAATACCTGTTTTCCACTTTCCCCAGTTCAGACACCTGAGTAATACTTTATTGCCTTTTTACGTCAAAGCCTCCCTGACTCGCCCCACTTAAGCATGATTTCTCTGTCTTGCTGCTGTCTGACTGTCCCTCACGAGTGCTGAGCATTTACACACTACTCAGGCTTTAGATTTACAGGTGTGGATAATGAATAATCACCAGGCCGCAATAAAGCAGAGCTCCACACTGCACTTCACATTGTAGTCCTGTCAGTCAGCGCACTGTGAGGTACAACCGCCAGGCCCTGAGTAAGCTGTCAATCAAACAAGAGTGGACGTGTAGGAGCCTGCTGATGTTGAGAATTAACAAGAGCAGGGGGAACTCACGGAGACAGCGGTTGTTAGTGAAGAATTCAGAGAACTTGTCACACTCTGGCTTCCCATTGCCGCTGCTGCTGCAGTCGCACCAAGGGGACACGCTGATGCTGGGAGAGCGAAGGTAGTTTGGGGTCATCACTGTACCTGTGTTGAAAAAACAAACAGCCAACACAGTCAACCCATAAGAACTCTGAATAATAACTTCTGAATCCTACAATTAAAGGATTACTACAGTGATTTCCCATTAACGCATTTCCTTGTACTTAGAATAGAACAGAAACCCTTTGACTCAAAGCTCACTTATAATAGATGTTATTGGGTAGCTGCTGAATTCCATTAGTAAACCATGTGCAAATAAAGTGTGGTGGTGAGGAAATGGGTACAATGGAACAAGCCCCTCACCTGGGCCTGGAGACAGTCTCTAACGTGACACACCTGGAGTTGGCTAATAGGAATCTCCCCAGGTGTTTAAAAGGGACAATACAAGGAGTGGAGAAACCCTGGAAGGACATGTCAGCTAGACACTATGTCGGAGTTGACACACAGGGGTAAGCACACAGGACCTGGAAGCCCCATGGAACTTTAAATGGATTGTTTAAAGCCAAGCAGTATCCTGCCAGTAAAGTGTAGCCCTTAAAGGCTCATTCAGGCTTAGTATTGTGAGTTACTTTGTGGTGACGGTGTTTTGTGTGTAAATAAAGGGCGCTTTGTGTTGCTCAGAAATGTGTGTTGCCTCTATGCTAAGCTAAGGTCATAAATGGCCAGGCCCTTTCCACAAGAGGGGAAAATTTGTGCTGAAAATTGTATCCTGCTTTTGTTGGAGTAACTTTCTAGAGTCCAGGAAAGCCTTTCTACTAGATTTGAGCATTGCTGTGAGGATTTGGTTCAGCAACAAAAGTGTTAGCAAGGACAGGATGTTGGATGATCACCACCCTACCTCACCCCCAGCTCCCCAACTCATTCCAAAAGTATTGGATAGAGGACCATTGTTCCAGAGAACACAGTTCCACTGCTCCATAGATCAATGCTTGGGGCTTTTTACCATTCTAGCCCACATCTGGCATTAGGTGTGGTGCCAATAAGTTAATATTTATCTGCTCAAGAGAGTTCTAATTTATTGCCCATACTTCTGTATTTCTGTGCATTTGAACAACTGTGTCATCAATGGGTGCGACTTAAAGTAGCTGAACGCATTAATTAGAAGGGGTGTCCACAAACATTTGCACATATAGTGCATATCAAATATATACATTTTATAATTTAAATCCTCAAGACTCTGCAGGACAACATGTTTGATGAGAGCAGTAAGATGTAGTTAACAGTTAGGAGTGTTATATGGCTTATCCTATAGCACAGACAGCTGTAGCAGTATAAATCTGTATTCAGTTATACGCTCCCTCTGTAGCTGTAACTCACCTATAAGACCAGAGTAAGCCAGCAGACAGTCAGCATAGCTCTCCTTCAGACAGCCCGATATTGAACGAGCCTCTGGCTGGCAGTTGGTGAAGAAGTCAGCTAGGCGAGATCTAGGAAGCACAGAAGCACAAAAAAGTTCTCTTGAAATAAGCTCACATCACGGACCCGGAACTTACTCTGTAAGTGACAAGCCATTACTTCTTCTCAAACACTTCTACCCTGGAGGGAAAAGGCAAAGTGATAATGCATATGTTCACCTCTGATTTCAGTCACATTGCTTCCTGCTTCCAGCCTCATTCATTAGACGTAGTCCTTCTGTACTCTACTAGACACTGGAGCAAGTAGTGTGTTCACACTAGGAAATGAAATGGGATGTAGTGGACTGCTAATCAGTGTGATATGCAAGTCTGTATAGTGTATATGTTTACTAGGACTGCTAGTGGTGCTTCCACCTTATTTGCCTGCCTGGTTGATTAATCGATCAAGATATATCAACAGCCCTTTAGAATCTTGATGCTGAAGGCTGGCAGAGAAATGCTCTTTTCCACTTTATCGCAGCAGTGAGCAATTCTGAGTGAAACCAGTAGCTATTTCAATCAGCACTGGAGGCGGTGTCTAAAATAATGAAGTGAAATTACACTGCAAATGTAATGTTAATGGGTGTTTTAGTTACATTAAAATGTGCTAGCAAAGGCTCGTTTTGCTAACAGCTTCACACACAGTCATGAGGGTAAACAGTTTTATTTATTTATGTATTACAGAGTGATTCAATATCATGAGTGACCATGCGCTAATTTGTCACTTGCACTATTGTTCAGACAATAGATCTGGCTTGTCCTGGAGAACCATACCTTTGCATATACACTGAGATACCAAATCAAGGGATAGCAGTAGGTAAATTGATTATAAAGCATTACCTCAGGGGACCGCTTGGGAATACCCATACCTGTATAATTTAGCTTTCATGGGATATGGGAGCAGAAGACCCACCAGACCCACCAGCCACTGTTAACATCACAACACCGGACACATTGCCTGACCTGGGCTCTAACTTGCAAAGGTTGATAACTAGAGGACTACTAGAGGCAACATGTGGTGTGGTCTAATGAGTCACAGTTGTTTGGGGCTGATGGTAAGGTTTGTGTGGCGGAGACCCCATGAAGCCATTGAACTGAGCAGTCAACAAGGCACTGTACAGGGTGTATTGTAATGGCATGGGTTGGGTCCACTGGTCCCCCAAAACATGCAATTTACCAGTGTCCATAATTTTCACATTGGTAACCATTTGCAGCCCTTCATGGACCTTATATACCCTCACAATGATGGGATATTCCAGCAGGGTAATATGCACTGTGCTATCGGACCTGGAGTGACCAGCATGTTCATCCAACAATTGAATTAAGCATTTATGGGATGTGGTGCAGAGGTCAATTCGCACCTACAAATACCACAGAGCTGTGTCCAGACTGCATAGCTCAACATTACTATATATATAGCCTCTATACTGTGGTACCTAGATCCTGAATGTTCTGATAATACATACTGTATGAATACTGTATGCACTTCTGGAGAGCTAGGTCATGGCTTACTTGCAGATGTAGTTGGTCTTGCAGGAGTCTTGCAGGTTCAGGCAGTTGGGTTTATCCTTGTCCTCGTAGGAGCATGCTGGAACGATGGTCTGACGCCTGCGCTCGGAGCAGGCAGAGTGGTCTCCAGACGGACATGAGCAGAAGAGCATGCCGTAGCTGTGCTTGGCCGGCACCTTGTCGAAAAACTGCCGCAGGGCCTTGTGGCACTTGCGCTTGTTGCACACCTCAGTGGTGGAGACCCTGCTGGTGCAGGGGCTGATGTAGGCAGAGCGGTATTTCTTGCACGTGTCGTTCAGGTTGCAGGCTTTGGCTGCACTCAGGCAGTTGTTGTCCTTGGTAAATGCCGCTTCACCTGTGCAGGAAGCGTAGAGGACAGGAGAAGTTTAATGCAAGAGTCCTGAGAAGCAGTCATGCCTGATCTTTCTGATGCTTATATTTGTGACTCTGCAAATGTCACAGAGCAGTACTGCAGAAAGGGGCAATTCTGTGACCTTTCTGAACTCCTCTAGCTCAAGTTTCTATACAGTTTTCAGCGCAGGAGGCTATGAGTGTCACCGTGCAGTGTTTACATGAGTGCATGAATAAATCATGCGCTTGTAACCCAACACATGCAGGGAAACAAATGACTCCGCTTCTGTATGCACGTAAGTAATGATTTTACTGACATTTACTAACCTGAGTGCCTCGGAACAGAATGGGTTTGCATGTCAGATCGGCTTTGTTTAGGGCAGCGGCAAACATGCAAACATTAAGCAGCAATTCCTCTCTCTCTATAAGCTCTGAACTGTAGCCGCTCGCTGATAGATCCTTCAGAACATATCCTGAATCCCCTTAGCCGTGCTCCTCAGGCAGTCTGCTTGTACTGTAAAGCCCAAGACCGATATGATTCAACAAATATTAAATAATGTGTGGAAAAGTGTGTAATATATGAGCGTATGGCTCTGTTTTCTGGGTCTGCTTTCTTGTTTGTTTTTCTCTTTCCTCACATCTTGCTCTTTTTCACCCTCACTCATTCTCTACTCCTTACTCTTACAATTTTACTGCTCCTTTTTCTCACTTTCACTCACACTCTACCACTTTCTAATATACAGACTTTGGATCCTGCACACAAACACACAACTAAGTACTAAACTGCATATCAAAAACTGGTTATGCACACGTCACTTTAAGAGTCTACAAGCTCCAGTTTGCACTACTGTTTATATTTGCACTGACCATACCCAGATTTCAAATCTGCTGCATCTGTCATTTCACAAGTGTCTGAACTGAAATGACATAAAAATGTACACTGCTGCATATGACACCTCTATTTATTTACACAAACTAATAGCTTAATAACACTAAAACCCTTACATTCCTACAAATTAGTAAATTACCATTTCTTGCTTTGTGTTATATGTTTATTTAAATGTTTGATGCAAATTTTGAATGTCTCCCACTCTTTCCCTGTTCCTGTTCTTCTATTTTCTTGCTAATTTCTCGCTTACTCATCCCCTGCTTCTGTCTTACACTCTATTCCTGCTCCTTTCTTTCTCTCTTCTCTTGCTCCTTTCTCTCTCTCTCTTCTCTTGCTCCTTTCTCTCTCTCTCTTCTCTTGCTCCTTTCTCTCTTCTCTTGCTCCTTTCTCTCTCTCTCTTCTCTTGCTCCTTTCTCTCTCTCTCTCTTCTCTTGCTCCTTTCTCTCTCTCTCTCTTCTCTTCCTCCTTTCTCTCTCTCTTCTCTTGCTCCTTTCTCTCTCTCTCTTCTCTTGCTCCTTTCTCTTTCACTTGCTCCTTTCTCGTTCTCTCTCTCCTTTCTCTCTCTTCTCTTGCTCCTTTCTCTCTCTCAGTCTTCTCTTACTCCTTTCTCTCTCTCTCTGTCTTCTCTTGCTCCTTTTTCTCTGTCTTCTCTTGCTCCTTTTTCTTTCTCTCTCTTCTCTTGCTCCTTTCTCTCTCTCTCTCTTCTCTTTCTCCTTTCTCTCTCTCTCTTCTATTGCTCCTTTCTCCTTCTCTTGCTTCTTTCTCTGTCTCTCTTCTCTTGCTCCTTTCTCTCTCTCTCTCTTCTCTTGCTCCTTTCTTCACTCTCTCTTTCTCTACCTCTTTCTCACGCTCACTCTTTCCCTGTTCCCTTCTGTTGCCCTCACATTTTCTTTTGATGTTCTCAACCTTTTCCCTGTCTCTTTTTCACTCTCCCTGCTCTTTTCTCTACTCCTCCTTCTCTTTACCTTCCGTTTTCTATTTTCCACTTTTATTTCCTTTCTCTTTCCTCTTCTTTCCCTCCATCATTCTTTTCATTACTCTTTTACTCTCCTCTCCTCTCTCTCCCTCAATCTCACTCATCAACTTCCTCAACTGTTCCTGTCTTCGTCTCTTTTTATCTTTCTTTTTCTATCACACTCTTTCTATTTGCCTCTCTTCATCTTTCTCACACTCTCCATCTGTCCTCTATCTATTACTCTCATTCCCCCTCTTCATCTTACTTTCTCCCTTTGTTGTCTTTCTGCCCCTTACCCACACCCCCTCCTATATTCAGTCTTTAAACAGCCCTCTGATCAAACAGCCTCAGGTAAGTTATGAACCATCGCTCATGTGAATCGCTTCACCGCCCCTCAACCTCGCTGTTTGTCTCACACATAAATATGATCAACAATCCTAAAACGTCCTGCCAGCAGCAGCAGCAGTCCATTCAGACCCTGCATGCTTTGACTAGAGGGTCGAACGTTAGAAGAAAAATAATCCATCCATCTTCTTCCTGGTCGGGGTTCCGGTGTCATTGGGCACAATGCAGAAACACCCTTTGGACATGGAGCCAGTCCATTGCAGGGTACCACACACACCCATTCAATCACACACTTACACTTAGGGACAATTTAGCATAGCCAATTCACCTACCATAAGTGTTATGGGGAGGTATGAGGAAACCAGAGCACCCCGTCAAGAAAACCACTTCAACACGAGAGGACAAACCCCTCACAAACAGACCCAAGCTTGAGGATTGAACCCACAAACCCTAGCTTACCTGTATATGGGGCTGGGTGAGGCAGAGGATGACTCACAGCACTCCATTATAGTCTCTTTTTAGCGGAAGTGCTTACCGCTTCACTAATTCATCCCACTCAGACGAGCCGCAGCTTTTGCCTGTGCATGGAACACTGCGTTCTGTAATTATGCTTTTTGATGTGGAATTTAAGTTTATTGTGGCCTTTCATGCATCAGAGAGCTAGACATGATTAAATGTGAATACAGCCCTGAACCTGAGGTTAATCACATATTACAAAAACCATTACTTACATCTGACAAGATCAGAAAGGTGGGTTTAACGATTACTACAGGGATGCTTATTGTGTATGATGTGTTCATTATTATGTCAGATATTATTAATTATATATCAGAGTAGCTATTATGCCAAACAACTGAGCTCTAGAGTTAAGTTTTTTTTATTTATTTATATAAATAAAACCTGCATTTAAAGACATCATTAAAGACATATGATATAATGACCAGCAGGATCTACATGTAGACTATATGTGTGCACATATACACTATATGAACAAAAGTATTGGGATACCTTTTGAATTCATTTAATTCAGATGTGTCCTTTAAATTCAGTCTCATTGTCACAGGTGTATAAAATCAAGCACCTAGCCATGCAGTCTGCCTTTACAAACACGTGAAAAAAATGGGTAGTTCGAAAGAGCTCACTGAATTCCAGCGTTGTACTGGAATAGGATGCCACCAGTGCAACACGTCAGTTGACATTTCTACCCTCCTAGATATTTCACAATCCACTGTGAGTGCTATTACTGAAAAGTGGAAGTGTTTAGGAACCACAGCAACCACAGTGGCAGACCACATAAGGTTACATAGTGGGGTCACAGAGTGCTGGGGCGTATAGTGCATAAAAGTCACCAACACACTGCTGAACTGCAATTCCTAACCTGCTGTTAGAGCTGCACAGGAGGGCAATGTTAATACATATGGATTTAGAATGAGATGCCATAAATGCTACTCTAGGTGTGATGTGTAGGTGTCCCAAAACCTTTGTCCATATAGTATATATGTCATTGCTACCATGACATGACATATGACAAATATGACGTCTCATATTTGTCTTTTGCTGATTAGGGGATTAGGGGAAAACCTCAAGCTAAATGTAAAAGAGATATTTGGCAACTGAGAAATTCATAATCCAAATAATGGATTGTTCTTTTCAATAATCGGTAGGTAATAGGATAGGATATAGTCACGGGTATCATCAGTACTTCTAGAGCGCTGGAAAAGTGCATTGTAATAACCAGTACACGGTTAAAAAAAAAATAATTATGACAACATGATAAAGTAACTGATAGTGACAAAGCATTTTTGATTGCTCAGTTGGGCAACAGCACATATTGATTTGAAAAGATGTGCTGCAGCTGAAACTGCTCACATAGTCTGTAAAAACGTTTAGTCTGTCTGCCTCCACCTCAAGATCTTATACTGATAATTCCAATCTGCAGTAAGAACTACCCATATCACATGATGTTCCCAGACTGGGAGTGTTGAGCCTTTGGGGATTTTAACTCTCTAATCTCCTCACACTCAAAGTGCAGCAGTTAGACTGTTGTGCCACCCTAGATCTGTGCAATTACACTACATAAAGACAGTTCTGAGTAAATTTACCTTTCTGTTCTTTCTTGGACACAGCAGTGTACTAGGGTGGCACAACTGTCTGAGAGAGATGATTATTAGTTCAACATTACAGTCCTCCATGGGCAGAAGTCTGGGAATGGGGAAAAGCTCCCCTGATGTGATAGAGGGAGTCCGAACATGCAGATGGGAATAAACAGTAAACAGTACAAATGTATTTGTATACACATAATGTATAATGTCAGCTGCAGCCCATTTAGTAATGCATTAGGCTCACCTTAATGGGTTTTGTTGACCAGATTGACATGCAGAACTGAAACATGTGCGTTAGGAGAACTTTTCACTACACTAAATTGAAACATCAGTTCATTTCACAAATTTAAATATTTAATGTTGTGTAGAAGCCTGGATATCAACTCATGCCATTATCTTATTTCATTCATTTATCTGAACAACTATTTGGTGAACCTCACTGACCATTAGATAAACATACATCCACATATAAGAGACATTAAGTGTACTGTGATGTTTGACTGTATAGCGCCTCTTAGCAAGGAGCTTCAGTATTCACTTTCACACATTTCCCTTGTGTCATATTGCTAGAGTACATTTATATAATAACCATCGCACTGGGATACCACCATTAGGAAACAGCTTAGTCAGGAGTGTCACTGTATTTCATTTTTCATTCTACTAATGGCCTAGTCTTGGCTTCATTTTTGCTGATTAACAAATACTGGCTCATGTGTTTCACTGCTAATGCAAGGAAATTGAAGGCGGAAACCTGAGGGTAAAAGAAAAATGTCTTGACAGCCACCGGTGGTCAAACAGTAAATGACACAATAGCGGATTAAACATTGATTTTGCAGAGGAATGAAAGCTATGTACATTAGATGGTTTTTAATCACAGAAATGAGACTTGATGTGGTGTAACATCTTGTTTGCACATGGATGATCTAACTGCTTTGACATACTTGGCCTGAGTGTGAGTGTGTGTATAAGAGAGACACACACAAAGGGAACAAAACCCACCGCTGTCTCTAAAAGAGAACAGAATGAGTTCATGCTGGAGAGGCTCCTCATTCTTAGTACAGGGTCTCAGCCTCTAGAGTCACCTTAGAGCCATGATTACTGCAGGCTCCAGACACACACACACACCTCAATGTTCTCATTATACTTTATTTTTCTCTCTCCTGCGCACACACACATACACACACACACATATTAGCTGTGGGCACTGACCTGACACCCACCACTTCAACACAATGTCACAAAGAAAACTTCCCCAGCAGGGTAAATCTTGAAGCTGTCATTTGAAGTCAGTTGCACTGCTCAAGTATCAATGACCAAATAGCTTTAAGCCTCTGTTAATTATATAGGATCAGTCTTATGTCATGGACCCGTAATGGCCTTAAAGAATCCATGGATCAGGAGTTTCAATTCCAAGTGCACACTGTAGGGAGCCCCTTTTTATAGGATTCAAGCTAGCATAACACTTACTGCTAGCAAGAACTGGAGAGACTACAAAGACTGCAGAGAATGCTGGGAGGCGTAGTTCTTTGTTTTTGTCAGCATGCTCAACTGATTAAACACACCAGCTGTTTTGTTAGTTGTTGTTCAGTTGTTAACTGAACTCGAAAGGTTGTCTGAACAAAGTTATACTCATTCTCTGAATACAGTGTGAATGTAGTGTTTTAGGTTGAACTATAAAAATGACAGTTAATGACGCATTTTCTTTGGTTTAATATTTACATCTATAAACATAGGCCACTAGTCTTTAATCTGAATGCTATTATTTTGAATTAGTATTATAGTATCCAACTCTGAATTTTTCAAGTCAAGTGGCTTTTATTGTCATTTCTGTAAAAGTACAGTGAAATGAAATTACGTTTTTTTACAGAACAAGGGGGCCACATAGAACAAAACGAGAACAAAAAAACAATACAGTACAGACAAAAACAATACAGTACAGGACAGACTGCAGAAAGTGCAATGTGGAAGGTGCATCGTGGGGATGCTGTATACATAATGAGGCAGTTTGCTCTACGACACCACTGTTTCTGCCCCAGAAGTTGTGAAAACTCCATTCCTGCCACCTAGTAACCTTAACGGCTGCAGTTGGCATGCAATGAATTTTGAGATATATTGGCTGGCTTTGTTGCCTTGAAAAAGAACTACGTGTTTCTCAGCCACATTCAAAGGAGCCATCGAAATGGCACAGCCTAGTTGCACCGCTGTGGCGCAACTGTTCTTCGAATGCAGCCTCCAAAAGAGGCAGTCCCTCTTGTAATGTGAAATTACTAGAGTAATGTAAAATCTGACACTAAATTAAATTCCGTACCTAGCCGATTTATTAAAGCTGGGTATCCAGCGCTTTCCTTAGACTACTTTGTTTGCCAGGGGATGTTGCATCGGTGGCAGTTTGAAAAGAACGGTGGCTGGTTGCGCATGTGTCGAAGGATGCATGTGTCAGTCCTCACATTCCCAGTGTCAGAAGCATTACATGTGATAGGGGGAGAGTGAGCTGGGTAATTAGCTATGTCAAATCGGGGAGAAAAATTGGGTAAAAAAAATTAATGCGCCAAAAAAAATTGCCAGTACTCACAATGACTTTTAAGGTTTAAAATTCACTGAAACTTTAAGCATTCTGATCTGCAAAACCAAAGATATAGATCCACAATGCTCATCCTCTCGGCTAAAAGCCATTCATCAATAAATCAATACACTTTCTTCATGCGCCAAATATATATAGGTATCAATAGGAATGGCTAATTCCTCTAATAAGCTCTCCAAAGCTTAGCTATTGGCAGGGATCACTCCAGAGCTCCATTAAATATCCCTTGGCAGTTGTTTATTAGGTTGGTCATTTGCACAGAGCTGATCCATCTGCAGCCTTGAGCACACATCCGGTTTAACTAGCAGAGCCTCTTCATTAAGGCATAGAAGAGAGAGTTTGTCTCATAACAAGCCTCAATGTGCTGAAACAGCACTCTTGCCGATTGATAGAGACTTGGAGGCACATCGACTCGATTGCTGTAATTCTTTTTCTCAGTAGATTGTCTGTTTTTTTTTAGCTGCCTGCCGGTATGTGTGAGAGGAACTAATGAAGAGAGAGGGCTGCGTACGTGCAAAAGGAGAGGAGAAAGCGAAGTGGGAAAGAAAAATAGAAGCACTGAGTGCTACAGAGAGAGCAGAGTGACATCGGAGCGAGGGAGAGACAGCGTGAGCGTTAGATCAATTATGGGGGTCGAGTCCTTGTATGATTTGATTTGCCGCAGTGGCGTGTGTTTTTATTTGAGTGGGGCCGAGTTGGGGATAAGCAGTGAGATTATTAAGTGGCAGCCAGAAGAGCTCGAGGTGCCCTCCATCAGCACTTTCTGCATCGCCTGCACTCTCAACCCACTCAAGGAGCCAGCTGTGGAGTGCACTTATTATTTGAAAACCCACAGAGCAAGATCGGGCCGAGCCATCTACAGCCAAAACACACATCCAACTAGCCATCTGCACAAACATCGTGCCAAACACACTCACAATTGTTTTTGCACCATGTCAGGACATTTGAGATTCCAGATTTCAGTGTTTACACAGGGAGCACAGATTACTATACACTGACTATTTCATGTAATTATCTCATCAGCCTAACCTGTGCCCGCAGTGCATATGATCATGCAGAAACGGGCCAGAAGCATCAGGTAATGTACAGATCAACCATCAGAATAGGAAAAATGTCAGTGATTCTGAGTAGGATTCGTGGTAGGACTGATGGTGCCAGACAGGCTGATTTGAGTATTTTAGAACAGGGCCCTATAGGGCATTGGTATAGTGTGTAAATACACACACACACACAAGGTGTCCATTATAGAGGTTAACTGGTCCACAGTGCCACATCAATTGCTCTGCACTTTCACTACGGCAGCTCTAAAACATCCTACAAAGACAGCGGTTTCTGAGATACTGCCACCCTTTCCTACTATTATCACGGGTAGAATCACGGGTCATGCTCCAAAAAGTCCTCTTTCTTAACCTTTGATTTCAAAAGAAACAATGAATGAGCAGGTGCCCCAATACTTGTATATAGTACTTGTATATGTGTATATAGCGTATCATCCATCATCTTGTCCTCTCCTGATGTTTGTTTTATAATAATATGTGGCCAGTGTGTACAGTACAGGAGCCACAGCCGCTTGGTTTAGGAGCTAAATCCAGCATTTGGGATTTATGCAGGGGAATACAGTCTACAGGGCTGTCAGTGTCAGCTCAGCACATCAAAAAATAGCTCTTTCCTCCCTTCAGTTACTTCCCAAGCCATATTCTTATATATGACATGCATCAAATCGGTGTGACAGACAGTAAAATCACACACTGCTGGAAGAATGTTCAGCAGCTACTACACTGTACACGCATGTGTTCATGTGTGTGTGAGTGCATGTATTTAGTTTTTTGTTTTTAATGGACACATAATAAACAGGAAAAGGCTGACCTAATTAAGCTATTTTTATATGAATACATTCATAGTGATACTACAGGAATTACTACAGGATTCCTAAAAAAACATGATACGACAATACATTATGATCATCTACTACTACGATATGGAAATGTGTTCTCTGTATTAGGTTTATTTTTGGTCAAATATATATATATACTTTTATTGGATGTATAATTTGCAATGAACTAGAATCAAATAAAAATGATGGTTCAATCACTTGCATCAAACCATTGTTCTTAAATGATCATTTTTTTTGTAACATTTAAGCTCATCATGATCTCTACTGGGTCTCTGCTCCAGTAATGTAGTACAGAGGTAGAAACAATCAGATAGATATGACCACATATCATTTCATTTCTGCTTCAGACTGTAGAACGAAAATAGAACACATCTGTTTAACAAACTGATCAGATCACAAACTGACAGAAACGTCAGAACTTACAGGCTTGAACAACCAGACGTTAATCCTTCAGCAGAAAAAAATCAACTTGAAGGGAGCTGGATTAGAGGTTCTCTCATTGTGGGTTCACAAACATTTTTATTACAAACCCATTCAGATTTCTATCAAATTACAGCTCCGGAACTGTTCTTTCTATTTGCTGCTGAGACGAATCAAAGCTAGCTAACATACTACGGTCCAGTTTAACCCCCGAGCTGCTGCTGCGAGAACGTCAACTTGCACAGGTGGCCATTAAAGAGCAAAAATGGCTTTAAACAGTATTTGGACTTTGGTCTCGACCAGAAAATCAGACTGAACGGAAAATTGCGAAGAACAAGTATCTGTTAATACGACAAACAGAGCAACACAACACGACTGTCAAAACATCTAACAGTAATAAGTATTAAGTAATGCTAAATAATAATAATAATAATAATAATAATAAATTATATGTTGTTATATATAATAATAATACCATTTACTAGCTAGTTTGACCACTTCACTACAACTCAGGTTCCGCAAGTGGTCTCTTTGAGTCAAAACTGTCAATCACTTCCTTCTAAGTGTAACCCCGCCTTCCTACAATATAGCAAAATCTGATTTCTGGGGGAAAATGTGTCAGTATTAGATTAGGGACAACTAACTAACTGTTGGAGTTAGACACTGGAGATGGAAAACTGGCTGTTTTGTCATTAAAACACAGGGAGATGGGTGGAGAAACACATCATTCTGCAACCAGCCAACAGAGGTGGTGGACCTGTGGTTGCTTCACTTTTGAGAGGACCATGCGCTGTCATCGGTCATCTCCAAAGACTCGTGTTGTGCTTGACCAGTTGGGGCATCAAACCCTAAACTGCTGCAGGGAAGCTGTTGAGGTCACCCACTACACCTCAATAACCATTTCAAAGGGAAATAAAACACTTATTTGACGGTTGCTAAGGCTCCGTAGCTATACACACAGTACATAAAAGCAACTGTTGTACAGGAACAGATATGAAGTTTGTAAATGTGTGTGCTACATAAGCAGGTACATAAACACACACACTCGTAAAGCGGTACTGTGTCTCCTTAATCTTTTTATAAAGCAGAGGTCACAGTGACTTCAACAGCACAGCTCTGTAAACCCACTCAGCAATGAACTGGGAGCAATTTCACTGTTTATGATGGATTTAATGTCCAACATCAGCGTCATATTATAATGAAATGTCAATCTTCGGGCGTGTAAAGGCCCTCGGAGATTGATGTTAAAATGTGTATGTAGCGAGGCAGTATATTCATAGCCCCTCAGTGACCCCGTTAATGACGGCTAATTAATCACACTCATCTCTCTGGCATATTGAGTGTCCAGACTCACTGCAACATGATCCATATTCACAACATGTGACATATATGATGTCACTGACTTTTCAGAGTTTTCATCTCTATAGACAGAAATATGGCAATAAACAAATGAACCATTTAAATTTCATGATGAATTGACTTGCAATAAAATCTTTTTTTACGCTGACTTCCACTGAAAGTTAAGTAGCTTTTAGTTTTTTTTTCTGTAAAGTAGACATTTATGTTTATTGCTACTTATGTACACTGTAAATTAACAAAGATTAACAATATATAAGGAAAAAAAATTTTTTTCTAGGACAAAACACAAGTTTTTAGTTTTCTTTTCACATTAAAGTTGAAGTCATCTTCATTTTCACTGATCATACCGCCATTAAATGCTTACAAAATATAAAGAGAAGCAGGAGCTTTAGCGCAAACTAATTTAAAAAGCCACATTGTGTCTTTATAGATCCAGACCTGTACTCAAATGTTAAATTGTGGTAAGTACTTTATATTTCTCAAAAGTGGAAAATTTCTTTTTATTGCTCGGAAATTAAGCTGTTTATTCAGTAACATCGAGCTTTCTAACCTGATTTAAAACCATTCAGAAATGAATGTATTCAACCAGGATAAGACAATCAGGTTTAGCCAAATATATATTTATTTATATAAGGTACAATGGTGTAGATATCAGTATTTTTAGACACCTATCGAGTGGTTGGGTAGAAAGAGTTGGTGTCTGTATCCATATTGTATTGTATTGAGGATTGGGTATCAGTATCAGAAAGGAAAAACAAGTGCACCCTTAGTTCATTGGTATTTACGGTCATGTCTAAATCTAAATATCAAATGCTTTATGCAGTACTGTACAAACTCAATACCCAAAACCACATGTGTATATATATATATATATATGGAAAATGTCTCTCTTTTGATAAAAACAAACTGCATGTGAGGAGGAGCTCTACTGAACAATTTTATTTCTAGCTAATGATTATTTTCATTATTTATTTCTCCATTAACTAAACAACTAGTGCCATTTTTTGCATAATTTTTATACCATGGTAAATATGTACACAAAATGATGAAAAAAATTCCATCAGTCATTTAGCTAATCTGTTGTATGCAAACCTCATGAACTCATATTCCGAGCTCTGTCGGTTTACTGTATTATGCATAATAAGTGCACCACTGCAACCATAGTGTAAATATATATATATTAGAGTTGCAGTGGTATATCACTTTTAGATACACTTATTATTATACAATAAACAGACAGAGCTCAGAATATGAGGTCATGGGGTTTGCATATGACTGATAAAGTGATACTACATTACAAGTGACACAGTTTACAATACTGAAGATAAGATGTACAGAAGTGCACAGAATTTACACTGAAGTAAAGTTCACCACTATGAATCGTTTCTTAAGGTGACAAACCAAGCAAACATGGCAGCAGAAGTAAAATCTAACAGTAATGCAGAACTATCCTACACCTCAACATGTCCCGACACCGTATCTCTCCTTTACAGCCTGCACACAATGTAGCTATTTCTGCATTTTACTACACGAACACTTCTGTATTTATAGAGTGGCTTTTCCAGGAGAGAGTGTGTTCAGAGTTTTGCACACACTCTGATAATGCTCAAGGCCACAGAAGGAGATTCCTGGAAGAAGAATGAAGGAATGTCCAGGTGATTAAGACCCACACTCCTGAACACAGCCCTCCACTGCATGTGATGTGTGGTCATGTTTAGTGCTATGAGGGCAGAAGTCAGAGTCCGCAGCAGTGCTGTCCTGATATGGTACTGAGAACAGGTTCAGTGAGTTGATTTTACACCATGTGTTTTTATACTACGCTAATAAACTCCACATGCAGTGGTGAAGGGCAGCCGAGCACCAGTATGTTGCTATCGTAATTAAAGGGCTCATTTTATCCATTTTTCCTTCTCCTTCACCTTCCTCTCTCTCTCTCTCTCTCTCTCTCTCTCTCCTTTCTTCATTCTCTTTCGCTAGTCCTCTCCTTCACCTTCCTCTCTTCTTTCTTTTCCCGCTCTCTCCATTCCTCATTCTTACATTCCTTTTCTCACTCTCTGGCTTCCTTCTTTACTTTTCTCTAGCTCGCCCACACCCCTTTCTCTCTCGCTGTCTCTCTTCCTTTTTCACTCTTTTTCTCTCTCTTTCACTTTCTCCCTGTCACCTCTTCTCTTACTCAACTTCCTTTCTCTCTTTTCTTCATTCTCTCTCTAGCCTTCTCCTTCTCCTCTCTCTCTCTCTTTTCTTCATTCTCTCTCTAGCCTTCTCCTTCTCCTCTCTCTCTCTCTCTCTTTTCTTCATTCTCTCTCTAGCCTTCTCCTCTCTCTCTCCCCCCTTTCTTCATTCTCTCTCTAGCCTTCTCCTTCCTCTCTCTCCTTTCTTCATTCTCTCTCTAGCCTTCTCTTTCCTTCCTCTCTCTCTCTCTCTTTTCTTTATTCTCTCTCTAGCCTTCTCCTTCTCCTCTCTCTCTTTTCTTCATTCTCTCTCTAGCCTTCTGCTTCCTCTCTCTCTCTCTCTCTCTCTCTCTCTCTCTTTTCTTCATTCTCTCTCTAGCCTTCTCCTTCTCCTTCCTCTCTCTCCTTTCTTCATTCTCTCTCTAGCCTTCTCCTTCCTCGCTCGCCTACTCTCTCTACCCTCTTCTCTCTTTTCCCTCTTTCAATTCCTCATTCTCACACTCCCTTTCTCACTCTCACTTACTGTCTCTTTCTCTTCTTTCCTCTCTCACTTTACACTCCCTCTCTAACTCTCTCTCTCGGTCACCCAAACCCACACACCTTCCTCTCTGTTTCTCTCACTCTTTCTCTCTCCTTCACTCTGTTTCTCTCACCCTTTCTCCCTCCTTCACTCTCCGTTTCTCTCACTCCTTCTCTCTCCTTCACTCTCTGTTTCTCTCACCCTTTCTCCCTCCTTTACTCTCCGTTTCTCTTACTCTTTCTCACCCCCCGTATCCTCACTCTCTCAGGCCTCTGGCAGCTGGCTGGTTGGCATGCATGAACAGCTCAGGCCTGGTGTCCATATCAATGATGTGAAATGAGACTGGAAATCAAATTGCACTTCCGAACGATAACTGCTGACAGGGCCATATTTTCATATTTAATAAAATCTTTCCCTCGTAGAGCTGCGTTTAGATTCATGCCAATACTAGAGAAGTTTGAATAGATTTCCTTCAGACAAACTGATTCCATTCTCCTGAATATTGCATTTAAGGTGTAATTTAGATCCAGGCAGACATTTAAGACAATGGAAGAATTTATTGGGAATATCCGGAATACTAATTTATTATAGCTTTAGGAGTGCAAACGGAAACGAGGCAACAAAAGATACTCTAAATGTATTAGACACCAGAATGAAATTACAAACATATCTATAGCTTTTCAACATGAAATGAATATATGTTAAAATCATATTCATAGTCACTCAGGCTAACAGTCTCTCACCCTCATTCAGCAGCTTTTTATTAATCTCCTCATTGCTGTTCCCATTATTTGCTCAGGCTGTTTCACATCCGTCCATTTGCCCGAGCTTGAGCGACAGCTCTACGCTCAGCACTTACAGTTTAATTGTGTCTTTTCAGAACATCAGAGAAGGTCAGTTTCTCAGCGCTCCGCACAAGAAACGGCCTAGTCATGCTCTGGACTCGCTCCCTTCTCATAAGACAGAAAGGTCTTGTGGGACTTGTTACAGTGTTGTGGCTCTGCCTGAGGATGTAAATTATTCAGCAGGCCTGTGGACCCCGAGTTTTCCTCTTAAAAGACCACGCACGTTACTCTTTATGGTTTTCATTTCCATGCTCCCCTTTTCAGAAGCCAGGAGGGGGTCAAAAGGCCATGTTCACCTAGCAACACTGTTTACAGCTCACCCAGAAGGCACAGCAGTGAAGAGGCTGCTCCCTGTGACACATTCAGCATATATTCACTGTCATAACACAATCTTGTATCTCCAGGATCATAGCTTCATACAGGCGACTGGGAGCTCGGAGAGATTTCCTGGTGACCCGGCCTGACAGCTGGCCTGGATGGTCAGGCCAAATGCAGAGATGAACTAATATAGAGGACTACCACTACCTCTCGACCCAAGTCTATCACACAATGGTCTAAGACAGTGTGCTTGTAATAAGATGAGAGGTGCAGTAGTATTAGGCAGCAAGTTTGCTTAATCTACTAGCCAGCTAAGTAGATTAAGCAAAGAGACATCTACTAGCTAACAGGTTCCATTAACATCAGCACATTCAGTGTCTGCTCACTAAAGTAGCCCTGATTCTGCCCGAATATGCCAGCATAGCCCTCTGTTTATATCTGAGTTTACCCAAACAGAACCCATGAATTATTATTACTCAGTCTGGCTCTCCCTTTTTCAGCTAAGCTGTTATAGTGAATCCTGCCAGTCACTGCTTGCGCTCTATCTGCACCCTACACATTACGCTCTACCTTACATATAGAGGGGATGCATTGATGTCACTTTCCCACTGGAACACGGCCCCTTTAGTCGGACTGACATGGCAACACATTCTGCATTCTGAAACCAGCGATTATCTGCTCAAGTTAAAAGCAGTTGGACAACAGCGATCCATTCAAATTACTCAAGAACCAATGGTCCATTGACAGCGATGTGCAGCCAGGAAAGTCCAGCTAACTGAAGCTCAAATCACACAAGTTTAGGGGATAAAACCTCATATCTGAGAGCACAAAGTCAAGTGAAAGGTCTAAGAAATGTTTTTGCCTGTTTTCAGGCACATTTAGTAGAGGTTTGCTTGCTTTTTACTTCAACTTAGCATGTTGCTAAAATACCAACTATAGTGGGCTTGTTTTTTTTTTATTTCACCAATCAGTGAGCTCTCATACATTCCAGTGTCTGTATTCCAGTTGTTTCTGTGAATTGCAGCAATCCATTAGTTTCTCTTATCTTTAGCTTTTGGCAGTCTGTAAAAGGATAGCTCTGGATTCTTACTGAATCTGTTTGTACAGTCAATTGCATTTTTGTGTTAGCGCCATTTCTGTCTGGTAAGATCATTAACATTAACTGGGTGTCCTTGCTGCTTCTGCTGCTCGTTCTCCAGACCAACTGGAGTTTGTCAGCATGTGCATTTCACCCTCATGCCAATCCAGGAAACCTCACCAGTATGTTGCACTCATTCCCCTTAAAGCCCAGTTGTCTATAAAGCTGCTTTGCATCAATGTCCGTGGTTAAAAGGCTACATAAATGAACTTGAACTATGAACTGTATCCATACCCTTACAATTCTGCTTTCTGTTCAACTGTTGGAATGGGCCATTATTTACAGCTGGAAGATTTCTGAATATAAGATTTAGGCACCAATTATATCAAATGTCATGTATTGGTATTATGATTACGATGATGATAAATAAAAACAGACACTGAAGGGTGTTTGTAGTCGTTAGGTATTGTAGGAGTACACTGTGAACAAAAAGGAAGCATTACATATGAATAATACTTTGATTACTTATTTTTCCATAATGCTTATTTTAATAGACAATAATATATGCTAACGTTGCTAAAATGAATGGAAGTTTATTATGATTTCAGTGCAGTATGGTTGAACCATTACTTTGATCTGGCTCAAGATCAAGATTCCTATTCTAAGTAATTTAAGAGCTTTTGTATTGATTCCTTCTTCCTATAATATGATCTCACAATATAAAAGACAGCTGGTGTTTTCCCAAATAGTGCACTGTAAACAAAATGAAACTAGAAGCTAGAGGAGTTACGAGAACTTGACAGTGTGACAGTGATGATATGGTTTATGGTACTGAAGATAAGGTCTTTTAATACACTGTACAGAATGCACAGACTGCACGGGAGGTTTTGAACGTGACCTCAGTATACACATCAACACCATTTCCATAGCTGTAACAGTTAAGCTCTTCTTTTAACAGCAGTAGGAAGGTCATGATTTGTTTTTTCAGTCCCCTTTAAATTATGTAACCACTCTGGTTACATAATATACGCACTTAAACAGTGTTTGTGTTCCATCATGAATTGATCCTTATGGTGCTTTGAAAAGTATCTAAATACTATATCAAGCATATAGTGTTATAAGCTGTGATACATGTATTAAAACACTTATAGTTAATCAATCATTATCTGTAACATGGCCCCTTTCAACTATACACACAGCAAAAAGACAGCAAATCGTTGCCGTCCAAAAAAAACATGTATCTCCAAAACAGCAACTTTACAGGAGGACTAAAAAGCTTCCATTCTTATCTTTCAATGGAAATCAATGTAAAAAAAAAAAACCCTTCCAATTCAATTTGGAGCATTTCTATTGGTCCATTCATCTGGAATTATTTACATAGGGTATGGGGCAGCTATAGGGTTCAAATGAAGGACAAAATTAACAAAAATGGAGATGCATTTTTCATTGGGCAGCAGCAAAATACACTGTATATGATAGAAAAGTTTTAGCCAGATAACTGCAAACTGCAATTCATCATTTAACTGAAATTGTGCTGTGCTCTTAACCCCTTGTGTTTTTGCCTCCTTTTTGTTTCTTTCTCTCTCTTTACCATGTATTGAGATGCCCAGTTCCAACTGCTCCATCCCGGTACTGCCAGACCTTGCTTTCCACTACCCTGCTGCCCACTGTCTTGCTTTGAGGCCTCGCACTGATTCATCCTCACTTTACTGCATGGCTTGCTTGTGACTGTTTTTTTTTGTACCTGCATGGACGTTTTCATCTTGTATGGCCCGGCGGCACATTTGCCATACTGTCTTAATTCAGCATTATTTTATTGTTGTTTTTTTCTGTTTTGCTTTTTATTGTGCTTCTGGTGTCGAGCAGGGTAGAATGGATTCCCTTGTTTGAATCTAGGTTCCTCTCAAGGTTTCTTATGCTTGAACGGAGGCAGTGTTTTCTTGCCCCTGTCGCCACTGGCAAAAGTAAAAGTTATAAAAGTTATATCTCGTAACATTCTGATATAATGTAATTGTAACACAAAAATCTGTGTTATTTAACTTTTTGACATATTGAAATCTGACAGTTGTCAATTTTGTGAGGAAACTACAAATCGAAATGGCCCAAAATGGAACCTGGAATAAAATTGTTTTACACTGATTTCCATTCTCCTTTTTTCCTTCTCCTGTAGCGGCCTTATTGGCAGCATTATTCATCACAGCGATGATATGGTACAAAGAAAATATTTCACCATAAAGTGCAATGTTTGCACATGAAAATAGAGACAAATTATTGTACCTATTATTTATATGATCACAAAGACAAAAACATCCATCCATTCTAAAAGTAATACAGCTTAATTTTACAGTTAATTGGATTTTAATTAGGCTTTAAATATAAATGCATGGTCATCACTTTTCAAGATCAACCTTTTCTCTTCATAGTAAGCTCATTTCAGTATATTGATTTCTGCTTGTTGTGTATATACAGCATTATAGTGTAACAGACGTTTCTTGGAGAGGAAAAGAACACTTTGAGGGTGTTAACCATTATGATCATGATGTAAAATGTGTGATAAATACAGTCATAAATAAATGTTTTCAGGTCCTCTTTTTGAAAAATAGTTCAACAGTGTTACATTCAGTTGAAAAGGAGTCATCCCAGGGTCACATATTCTTTGCTCCTCTAGAAACAGCACCACAAATGTAAAGTGAGTATCTGCAGTGCCTCAGTAATGCTGACCTTTGCCTGTCAGAAGATGCCATAAATATGTAAAAGCCTTGTTCTACAAGCCTACAAACCTCCTGCTGAAGATTAATTTGATTGTTCAGACTCCAGTTCTTGTCATTAGAGAGATACTATTCTACATTCAAATGAGCTGTCTGTATCTGGACATCTCAACAGGCTGGTAAAGATCTATAAATAATAAATGCTATTTAAAAATTGACCATGCAGATCAGATGGAAAGACAAAGGAGACTTTTTTTAGCACAAGTCTCCTGCTGCTCAAATGTGTCTCCTGAGATAAAGATCTCAGTAATCTCGTGTCTCCACCTGACTTTTAGTATAGCTCTCAATAAAGTCTCACACTGTGCTCAGATTTACCAAAATAACAACCCTTATTTACTAAAGACAGGAGTCTCAGTAGGAACTCCGACATTTCTCATTCAGGACTAATCTTACAGGACTAAATTTTTTTAGTTCTACAGAAAGTGTGAATTACTGTGTATTTGGGCTGTTTTATTCACCTTAATAACTGAACATCTAGCAAATACATGAATGTGTTTTTTTTTTCATTTTTAACAAACTAGTGATTTTACAGTATCCTTGATCAAATAAACCACCATCTCTCACTGGATGCCCAGATAACCAAACTGAAGCTCTCTACTTTGGACTCATTACGAGAAAAAACAAACAACTTTGCTTGGAACAGCTGAGGGTAAACAAGGAAGAGGATGACCAGCAACAAGGTGGAAGGTTATAAACAGAGGAATCATGAATAAGCTATTAATAAACCTGAAGATACAAATAGAGGACCGGGATTTCTTTAGAAACATAGTTCATATGATTTATTTATTTTTTTACTATGCAAAAATATTTCAGTTCCAGGAAAAAAAACAATAAATGGTAAAACTGATTGGACAGCTGTTTGCTTTAAGTGAACTGAATTAAACTTAATTATGGTTACAAAGCTTTAGACCATAACCTCCGAATGATTTTGCCACAATTTTTCATTGCTGTACTGAGTATTCCCTGTGTATATATTAGGATATTTTAGGAGAAACCTTTGTGACCAAGTTTCTCTCTAAATTAAATGTAAATGAGATCACAAAGAAGTCCGAGACATCAAAGATCAACATTTGAGCATTAAAATGGTCCTCTGGGGAACTTGAACTCTGAATGTAACCCTAATCCAACTCTACACTTAGTCATAATCCTTGTTTTGACACTAATGCTTTATAGAATCAGCTTCAGCAGTTGGTTGGTTAATAATCTGAGCACCTGTAGATGGTCTATACAGGACCACCTAAATACAGTTGATCCGAATACAGCGGATCTCATCTGCTTAAAAGCTGTTTTTTTAGAGACACAAGGGAATTTAGCTATAAGGCTACAAAATCTTGACACATACTTACACGCACTGACACATACACAAACAGCCTGGAGGAGGTTCAGGTTGGTAGGGCAAATTAATGCCGCTTTCTGTCTGCTCCATTACCGGCCCAAAGCAGAGACACAAGGAAATCAATTAACAAGGCTTGTCATGAGATTCATCACAGTCTCAGAAGCAGAGAACAGTCGACTGGTAAACGTGGTTCTTTCATTCTTCTCACAGTCTACCCACACAGACAGCAAAGGCCGCAAGAACATGGACAGAATCTGTTTTAGAGAAATGACTTTTCTTTTATTTACTGGCCTGCATGACCTGCAAATGCCCAATCTGGTTTTCCCATTCATCTTTTTGTGCGTCTCTCCCCCTTTCTCTGTCCCCGTCACTCTCTCTTTCCTCCCCCTGATCCCTCCCATTCTCTCTCTCTGTCTGTCTCTCTCGCACATCTCTCTCTCTCTCTCTCCCCTTCTCATTGCATCGGAATGACACTGGATGGTGACTGAAGTGCGATCATTTCTCTTCCTTCAAGGCCGGCTCCTCCATTGATTTATGAAGGAGACGTCTTTTAATTCAAACACTTCCTCGCGAATTTATTCCAGCGGTTATTGGACTGCGGTGTCACACGCTTCTAGGTTTGGATTAATGATGTAATAAACACATCTGAGGAAAGGCCCGAGCCTCTGCAAAGTCACAGCTGGGTTTACACAGCGGGGAGTGAAAACAACTGACCAGCTACACCAACAGAGCCCCTCGCAAAGCCATTAGCTAGCCAGTCGGACATGCCCTCTTTTCTTTCTGCTCGGGTCCATGGCAATGCAGTGCAAACAGCGGCAGACATAAAACACCTTTCAGCACTTTACCATAGAAACCCTCAGCCGCGTAATTGTCTGTAATTGGGCAACCCACTGGCAACTGCCGCACATTTCAACTCACTTTTAAAAGACTTTTTTGCTCTCGGCTCAGAGCGGCTGTTCTAGCTGAACATGAAGCTTGTCTCTCTTGCTTGCTCTCTCGCTCTCTCTCTCCCTCAGCTTATTTTCCCCCCTCATTCTTGTGACTGAGGGGGATCTGTTACTAAAACCTAATGCTGACAAAAGCCATGTAGAGCTGGCGGGGGTGGCGTCACATCAAAGAGCAGAAAGTGGAGATACAGCACGGGCTCTGAGACCGCCTCTACAGCAGCAAGTGTGGCTCCTCTGAGCTCACCGACTGCGCTCTATATATACACTGTGATATCCGAGCCACCTCTCCACAATGCCAGGCTACATTACATCCTTTTATAAGTGTAAGCTATAAAGGAGAAATGATCTCCATCACGATTTATCATAGCCTATTATTTTTGGTGATGAATGCATAGGAAGGACATTAGGCCTGTTGGACTTTGCTCTGTTATGCTATGGGAGTTAATTGTCTAGCTCAGCAATAAACTCATTCTTAATGCAGCTATTTGTATTGATCTCGCCCCGTAGCAATGGAGGAAGTGTAACTTGAACACATTTCCTCAAATTATGGTGTTTTCTCTCTGCATTAAGGCCTCTTACAGTAGCAATTAATGGGAAAGGCATTCCTGTTGCTCACATGTACCAAAAAAACAACAACGTTTGTGACAGCGAATGCTCTACATCTCCTTCTTCCCTCCCTGAGCTTCAGGTTTCCTCTAAGGATCTGCCGTATTGACCTGCGTTACAAAGCGTGCTTCATTACACAGGGATACGTTGTCTTAGTATGTATAGAAAAGGGCTTTAAGAGATGTCTCATATGGGGGTGGGCGTAGAGTAGGGGATTAGGATCAGTTACTCATTGTGTTCATGAACCATCTGCTTGTCAGGTGGATGGATTTAGGTGGGAATTGGACATAGAGTATGCAGAGTCAGACTGCACTATAGATCACTTGTTAATGGTTATCATCATATTGGCCTTCTGTGATGCTGACATTACAAAAGAGTTTTATATGCAAATGAACTCTCTGTAACAAATTACAGGCCAACCTCAGATGTTCCAGATGAGTCCTTGATGAGTTCTTATGGGTGCTTTATTAATGAAATCGAGCCAATATGATGACCTCCAACCTAAAAGTGGGAATAGCCACCATGATACAAGCCAGACATTGTGGAATGGACTGTATTAGATGACAGAAGGTGCTCATAGGCAGTTTAGTCATTCCACTCTGGCATCAGTGGCCCATGGGGCAATACGGTCATGCAATTGGGAAGTACTCAGTGTGCGAGAAGACATTTTTAAAAGCTGTCAAAAGGTAGTCTTATGACCAAGGGGCAATGTTGCCAATCGATGAGGCTGAGACAACACTGTGACGATATTGTTAGAAAACAAACAGTGCAACCTTTGGACAACATGGTAGCAACATTGGAAGAAAGTGGACAATGTTGTGTGTTTGTTGGGAAACCCGGTCACATGACATCTGTGAAGTCCCGGGCCAAATTTATTCCAAACCGGGGGGTGGTCATAATATTCTGACTGTGTAGATTCTTGTGGTTCAGTATGTTACAAGGCATACTGGAATACCTGAACAGTCTAAAACATTTCTCAGCAAGGTTACCAGACAGCTGCTGTAATTTACAGTAGGATACTGTCATTTAAAACACTCAGTAAACTGCAATATCTGTTTACAGTCATGATGTAGAGTTCTGGTAACTGTAATTCTTGAGCCTAATTTATGTTTGTTTGAGGTCATGCCAAAGTCACCACGAACACTACTTAACATTTTGCATTCACTCGGGTACACTGATATTAACACAGCTCAGTCACAAACTGAAAAACAAAATTAAACTGCAGCGGAGACAAAAGTCCTGTGCTGATTCCGACACACCTGTTTGGAGTCTAATTTCATAGCAAAGCACTTAAATGTTCTGATGAGTTATTTTAATAGTATTACATTAATGTTTCAGTTGCCATGCAATAAGGCTTTTTAATGTTACTGTGGTAATGTTGAGTTCTGGTGCCTGAGGGAACAGGGTCCAACAGAGGCAGATTATTGTGCCTGGGTATTGAACCCACAACCCTGTCAATAGCTCAGTGCTCCAACAACCACTGCCCCTAAGTCACCACTGCCCCTTAAATGACTACAAATACCATTACAGTAAACAATTTGAATGCACCTATTACAATTACTATAATTCATTTCAATATGGTATTTTGTGCATATCATAGATCTAATAATAATCTAATATTCCAATAATAGTGAGTAACAACTGTTAAAATCTAGTTCAATTTTGTTCAGACCATTTTCTTTGGATAAAGTGAAAATTAGCTTTAATTTGAAATTTCCTTTGTTGTTGTAAATATCATTTATACATAATATATTGCAAAACACCAAACCTTAATTACGTCATTATGCCTAAACTCTTCAAAATAAAGGGGCTACAAAAAGATCTTTAAGCGATGCCACAGTAGAACCATTTTTATAAAAGATGTGTGTCTGACGAATCTCTCAAAGGTTTTAAGAAGACAATGTAAAGATTTAGCATCTTTATTCTTAAATGAGTAGGTCTGATATATGCCATACATTTTTACCTTTTTCTTCCAGTTTCTGCCAATTAACCCACCAGTTCCTAACTTCCCCTAGCACTAGCAATGCTCCCGACACTGGGAGGATAAGAACTTAACACGTCTCATCCGATACACGCAAAGCCAACAGCTGCTTGTTACAAAAGTGATGAGGGGAGAGAGCGAAGACCATCTGTTCAACCGGTGAGAGCAGAGGCAATTGTGCTCTCTCAGATTTCGGCCACTGATGGCAAAGTGGCACGTCTCGGGATTGACAGCGCAACAAATTGCTGAACCACTAGAGCTCAAGTACCACAATATGTATTACAAATATACAAATATGTTAGTTTTCAAATGGTTTTTTTCAGTATCACTTATCCCTACTTTACATTTTCATTCCACATAATGCACAACTTAGCTGAGTACATTCAGTAGAAAGGGTGTCCACAAACATTTGATCAAGTTGTGTCTATTGCTGACACAGATGTGCAAACACACACACACACAGGTTGTCTAGTCTCTGTAGAGAAGTATTGCCAACAGAATAGGACTGGTGCAGATAAACATAAACCTATTGGCACCATGCCTAATGCCAGGTGTGGTTAGAGGGGGAGAATCCCCTTCAGCATTGGAGCAGTGGAGCAGTGGAACTGTGTTCTCTGGAATGACTGTGCTCCATCCAATACTTTTGGAATGAGTTTGGGGAGTTGGGGATAAGGTAAGGTGGTTATCATCCAATTTCCTGACCTTAATAACACTCTTGTCTTGTCTTGTCTAAATACAATCAAATCCTCACAGCAATGCTTCAAAATCCAGTTGAAAGCCTTCCCTGGACAGCAGAAACAATTACTCCAACAAAAGGATAAACTGTTTTTTTAAACCCTTGATTTTAGAAGAAACAACGAATGAGCAGGTGTCCCAATACTTTTGTCCATTTGTATAAATGAGACTTTTACATGCTGTACATTTAAAACAGACTTTTGCTACACATGGGTTGCATGTCCATCTCCAGCCTCCATAATTTTCTGCTATCGCTTTTAGCTTTCAGAGTTTAAGTACCCTTTCCAGCCGAGCCTGGCTGCCTGTTTCCGTTCTATACCAAAAGTGTAAAAGAGCTGCCTCCTCTGTGGTGAGAGGGCTGTGGATAAGCATCTCGCCGCTGCAGTCGTACAGCTCTGGCAGATGGACTCTGAGCAGAGATATGTGCCTCTAAACCAAATCAATCCTTTATTGAAGCTGTGATGGCAACAGCCGTAAAAAATGCCGCTTGCTCCTGCAAGGGCCAGCTGTGAGCGATTACTAGAGGATGCTGCGATCAGCCAAGCCCATTGCACCCCCTTTTCAGTGGCCCTTTATTCACTGAAATCATGCTAGACGTTAGAGGGATAAGCAAACAGCCCCATGATTGGGTTTGGCTCTAGATTAATATGTCTCTGCGCTAGGCCTCCAAATATGGAGATAATTCTACTAAGTGCATTCTCTTTCTCTGCCTCACTCCCTAAAACTCTGTGCTGATTTACTGCACCTGCAGGCCACTGGTTGCACACGGACTGTATGATTTTAATAGTACTGAGGCCTGAGAGTGCAGCAGCAGCAGCTCACTGTTGATGCCGAGTGTGATTTATTTTCCACCAGTGGACCTAATGCAAATTACAGCGGTAGTGGAGGAATGACAGTTTAAAGCTGGGTGTTTTTAAACCCAATGGCTTTTTGTACTGCATTGTTCTGCTGCAGGTTTGATAGAAGGCTACCATAAAGGGCCAATGGCTGCGATGACTTGGAAAATGATCTTATAGAGATGATGCATTTGAAAAGCTCACGAGTCGTCCAGTTTTCACGTTTTTTCCATGAACTTTTGCCTGTATTGATTGCTGCATAAGCTGCTCTTTCGCTGAAACGCCTATTGATTGTAAAGGGTTTGTGAGCATGTGGGGGGACATTCGTACTGTTTATAAGCTCTCCAGACTCAGGATTAAACTGAAGTACATCAAGAAACTTCATAATCAGTCTATAAGCCATTCTGGACATGAGGTGGCTATGTTCTGATAGTGGAAAGTGTGCAATAACCTACAGTATTGGTTAAGATGGTTTGGGTATTTATGCAGAGTATATTGGGAAAGGTTTTGAAAATTCATGTTCATCCTGTAGCGTCACTTTTCTAATACAGTCTCAATAACTGTATTAGTGCATGTATCAGCTGTACTGTGATGCTGGGTTTAATAAACAGAACTGCGATGCTGAGGAAAAACAGCATGATCATTCTGTGTCCTAGTAGGCATGGACATCAGGGGTGCAATGAGTAATCGACTTAGCCCACTAAAAAGTTGATGATGTAATCACGGGTGTTTCTCTTTCTAACTAGGAACAGTTCCATATGCATGTGAACCACAGATTAAAAGCTGAAAGATTAACCATAGCAGGGTGGAACACAGATCTGGAGGCAGAACTGCACGGCAAAAACACAGACAGAGTAGCTGTCCATTATGGGAATGGAGCGGAAGGCAACATGGCCCCACATCTACAGCAACCTTGCTTTGGTGTGTGAGTATAAAGTTCTGTGAGGCACTGTGAAGTTCTAGTGTGAGTCTCATGTGGAGATGGGTTGAGTGTAAAAAGGAGAAATCTTCAAGTAAGTCGACCCCGAGACAAAATAAATGAGGAGATCTCGTAACGCTCAACACGGCGTCTGGTTTTTAAGTCCCGCCCTTTTAACAAAAAGAGCTGATTTAGCTTGCTGGTTACACTGCAGGCAAGGGAGGGTTGGCGTGACTCCGCCTACACTGTTTCAAAATAAAAGTCACTAATACAAACAAAGCAGCAACACAAAATAGGATCAAACTGAAAGCTAAGATCAGTGTCTCACGTTTGTCTCCTTTTTTCTTTTTTGCTAATCCAAAATTATCAAATTTTGATAGGAAAAAAATTTTGGAGTTTTGTCTCTCTCTTTATATTAGCAGGTTATTTACCAAAGTTAATCATCTTTATGGTTTTCATTCATAGTTAGGAAATATCTAAACAAACTCAAGTTAAATTTAAAAGCTGATAACTACATAAGAGTTATTTGGTTATTTTTAGCAAGTCATAATCAGAATATTTGATTATTAGGTTATATAATCATCAGATTATTCGACTATCAAAACAGTCCTTTGTTTCAGCCCTAATGGACATCCAAACATTTGCTACCAGAAGAAACCTGGATAGATCTGTTGTTATTGCCTGTGTTCTCACATGTTATACTACATAATGTAGCAGAACTGAGGACCCTCAGACAGCTGGAGGTGCACATCAGAGCACAAATAATGAGTAACGCAGCAGTGCAGGGAAAACTGCAGTGATTTGCTGTAACTACTGACATTCACTGTGAATTACTGTTATTTTACACTAGACTGTTTTACAGTGTAAGATTCATAAACAGTTTATGGTCTAGGTAGGCCAAACACAATATACACATTGAAACATTTATAAATAATAATGATACTAATAATAATAAGAAGAAGAATCAGACATTGAATGATTCTTTAAGGAACCAACAAGTGTTTCTTCAATTACAAGCCTCCTCAGAAACCTTCCTGGCATCTTTATCATTAAGCCCTTTACAGTAAAAGAACCTGAAGCCCAGTGCCATAACAGAGAGCTTGGGAGATGAATGTTCTATGCTAGCAAGTGACAGATTACAGTCAGTGTTGTCCTCATATTTTCCTCCATTCTTATTATTCACATGGGCAGTGGTGTTCCAGGGGATGAACAGCACCATCTGCAGAGCATTACTATCCTCTGTAATAGAACTCCATCATTGCCTTTGGTCTGCTACACTTCCACATAAAGCACAAAGATAAACAGCCTGTTATTACTGATAACCGCTCACACTCTTGAGAAGATAATTAATTGCTTCAGGTCCACCACACATATTACATAGCCAAGACCATGATAAATGACTTCATAGCAAGGGCCTGATCCGTGCCATTGTAATGGCCAGTTAAGGAGATGAAGCAGTGGGGGAGAAACAAAATGGACCTGATGCCAACAAAAACTGTCATATGCATGAGGTAATGAGATTGAATAGGCCCAGAAGTTTTTTTTTTTTTTATACTCTGAATACTTCTCAGCGACAGTTTCTCTGTAATGCTTTCTGTTTCAACAGGCTCTGCGATAACCATAGCTGGCTTACCTGATATGATGGGCGCCAGGCGGAATATGTCAGACAGACGGCTGTTCACTGGTTCATATGGAGAGTCCTCCAGCAAATCATTGCCTGGAAAATGAGAACAAACAACTCAATTAGCACACTCGAAAAACAGCACCAGGAGAGGATTCAGCAGAGGTAGATAGCACTGCGTGCTTCCAGGGCATTACATACATGAATGCGGCTCGCAGGTGCGTGACTCCGATTTAGATGTAAATTTGCAATTTGCTGCTCAAGAGTGACCTTGTTCTTATCAGTGGTGTCTTTCAGAAGATGTTCAATTCAAGGTTACTTTGTGCCTTATATATATATATATATATATATATATATATATATATATATACACATACATTTACATATACACACACTATATGGACAAATGTATTGGGACACCTGCTCATTCACTGTGTCTTCAGAAATCAAGGGTGTTTAAAAAAAAAAAAAAGAGTTTAATGAGATTAGGAGATGTTGGATGAGCACAACCATCATTCCAGTGAACAAAGTTCCACTGCTCCACAGCTCAATGCTGTGGGACTTTATAGCCCTCTAGCCCACGCCTGGCATTAGGCAGCATGGTGCCAATAGGTTCATGTTTGTCTGCTCCAGAGAGTCCTATTCTATTGGCAGTACTTCTGTACAGGGACTAGACAAGCTGGGTGTGGGGGCACTTGCACATCTGTGTCAGCAATGGGTGTGACTTATAGTAGCTAAATGCATTCATTAGAAGATGTGTCCACAAACATTTGGACATATAGGATGTGTATATGGTAGAGTATGGTATATATTGTGCATATATGTACACAAACTCCAAGCAGAGAATTTATTGGATATTTACCCTAAAGTACAAAAGGTCATCTTGATATTTGGAATTCATTCATTTTATTATTATTATTATTGGCAGTAATTAACCATTTTCTCACGCACAGTGCATAACGTGCCTACCCTGCAGACTCTGGTAGATGCTCCAGAAGATGCGCAGGCAGTTCTTTTCCTTCTTCATGCCTCTCCTGCACTTGCAGTTGTAGAGGGGGCTCTGTTTCATGGCCTCGATTGCGCTCCTGCACTCGTCCTGCGCTTCAGGCTCGGCCAGCATGCTCAGGTTGCTCGCCCTGCCGGCCACACACTGCCTCATCGTGCGGTACTTGGTGCTGCAGCCGTACCTGGCCAGACACTGTTCATGAGCCCTAACGCAGTCCAGGCGAGACGCACGAGACTGGCTCAACTCCTCAGCCTCCGCGAAGGACACCACGTCTGGGAAAGAAAGCACGAAATGTCCTTACTCTGAAGAAATCATTTAGCATGAGTTACACTCCAAGCAACAATCACAACACTCGTGGATTCCTACGAGAAAGTAAGATCCATTCAGCAAGTGAATCTCAAGCAATGCTTTATTTTGTGACGCGCAAATCTCCGTGCACAAGGGTAAAAGCGCATTACGCACGAACAATCTGAGGGTTGAATTACAATGCAAACAAGGTAAACGTGCTTTAACCTTAGCATCTGTTGAAGGTGCCAACATTACGAATAGCTTTAAATGCATTGCCCTACTTTTACACGAACGGACCTTTGACCACATGCGTTCCAACTTACCCAGAAGAGGAAACAAGGTCCAGAAAGTTAAGAAGAGCATCGTGGCTTAGTTCAGATCCCTTTTACGTAGTCTGTACAAAAACTTTTCTTCAGAAATCGCGACGCATCACTGCTTCCCCCATAAATCCACTGCGCGCTGAATGCGCTCCGGACGGGAACAAGGGAGCGAGCATGGTGCAGCTATACATCCACCCAGCCTGCTCTCTCCACTGCTGGACACACCCCAAGGGTAAAAGAGAGCACAAAAAAGCACGTCCCCAGATTTTAAAAAGAGCAACACTGAAGGTGTAACGCAGCCAGAAGCCCGTGCGTAATCGTGGCCATTCCCGTGCGCCTCCACTCTCACGCCGTCTTCACCGTCCTCGGCTGAAAGGTGGTCTCGCAGCAGATGAACTCATTCCTCATACGTGGCAGAGATGTGACTGTTGGGGGTTCAGAGTAAGGCAGTCACAGACCTTTTTCCTCACTAACTAATCACTCACTCATTCACACACACACGCGCGCGCCCGCACACACACGTCACATGTACTCTCACATCCAAGTCAGTACAGGCGAGTGTAATCCGCACTTCAGCTCGCAGCGCGCGCTCTCTCAGCTGTCCCTGCTGGACAAACCCAGCAGCCTCTCAGGGACTGAGAAGCATCTGGGCCACTTTACTCTTTACCCCCCCCTCCCCTCCCCTCCCCCCCAAAGCTACCGAATTACTCACTCTGGCTTTTGGCTCAAAGTTGGGTTCACTTCCCTCCAGCTCAAGGAAACAAGAGCAATAGCGTCCCCTATCTGCTGCACTGTGTGCCCCACGCAAATATCTGCATATAAGATAAGATAAGATAGTCCTTTATTAGTCCCGCAGTGGGGAAATTCACAGTGTAACAGCAGAAAGGGATAGCAGGACACTCCGTTACAAAAATTTAGATAAATAAATAATTTACACTATATACACACAATATAGATAAGAATTAAAAAAGCAATAAACAATATTATTTACAGTAAAAGACTCTTAATTGCACATGGGGGTGGGATATTGCACATAGTATTCCCTGAACATGAACATGTGTGTGTAGTTAAGTGTGTGTGTATGTGGTTAAGTGTGTGTGTATGTGGTCCGCTGGGAGCAGTGCTGGTTGTGTAGTCTGACGGCAGCAGGAAGGAAGGACCTGCGATACCGCTCCTTCACACACTTGGGGTGAAGCAGCCTGTCGCTAAAGGAGCTGCCCAGTGCTGCCAGAGTCTCATGCATGGGGTGGGAGCTGTTCTCCAGCATGGATGCCAGCTTGGTTGTCAAGCTCCTCGCATCTCCTCGCTGGAAGACAAGCTCATTTGGGATCGTTCCAACAAAACATTAGCAAAATGCATCACTTTCTGGCTAAGAACCCATGTTCAGTAAAGCATGCATAACTGCACTGATTGCAGGATAACATTCAGGCCAGATTCAACACACTCCTTTCTATGGTTGTAGGAGTATGATATAAAAAAAGACTGTCATGACATCTGTTCAAAGTGAATCCCTTCTAGACATCCACTGCAGGTGTATTATCACTTTTCTTTTCTATCACTTTTTATTATCATATCATACAACATGAGGGGGAGCCTACACACAACAATTAACATAAAAAACACTGTCAAATGAATAACACTGTCTCTTCACAATGGCGCCGGTCCAGGGGAGGGATGATCTTCACATTAGGGGTGGAATAGCTTCATATTAGGTAGCTAGTGAACACTCAATTCTTGAAGTTGATGTGTTGGAAGCAGGAAAAATGGGCAAGAGAAAGCATCTGAGCCTCTTTGACAAGAACCAAATTGGGACGTCTTGACGACTGGGTCAGAGCATCTCCAAAACATCAGGCAGGTCTTGTGGGTTGTGAGTCTAGTGTTCCTGGTGTGCAGTGGTAAGTACCTTCCAAACTTGGTCCAAAGAAGAACAACCAGTTAACCGGAAAGAGGGTCATGGGCACGTAAGGCTCACAGAAGTGTGTGGGGAGCGAAGCCTAGCCCATCTACTCCGATCCCACAGAAGATCTACTGTAGCTGGCTTGTGAGGTTCATGCCTTGACAAGTGAGAGCTATTTTGGCAACATGAGGGGGAGCCTACACAATGTTAAGAAGGGGGTTTTAATGTTATGGCTGTACAAATACACACAAATCACTGTTTTAAAAACATTTTAAAGCTCTACTCATGGAAGTCTACTATTATTAACAGTTCTCATCCAGATCATCCATCCACTGATAAATCAGTGCCTAATGATTTTAAGCTGGTGAGCTAGGGATGGAGGCGTCCAGGAGAAATCTGGAACCAAGCTCACAAGAAACGGCCCATTTTCCTGAATAGGAAATAAGAAATTCTTGTTTTTAGGGTTACTTGCATCCTTTTTAATGTGAGCTGGTGTTTTTGCATGTAGTATGTCTTTGAACGTAGCTGTTGGTGTTTACATTGTGTCATTTCACAAAGCATAGACCAATAAATGCTCCAAAAAATTCCCTGAAATCAAAAATTTAGGTTCACTTCCACCGAAAGTTAAAAAGCTGTAATGTTGATTAAAAAAGAAACTGTGTGTATATGTAATACTTATTATAGAAACCCAGCATCAGCTTTAATCTGAAATTTCCACTGTGTGTTCGATCCCCGTCTGAGCTGAGTGTTTTCAGTCTCGCTCTGATTGCCTCTCAACAATATGTTAACAAGTCCCAATTTATCCAAGATCAATATTTCTCATGTTTTATAAAATGTACAAAACGCATAAAGCGGTTATGATTTAAAAGGAGTCTCACTTGATGGTTGGAACGGGATAAATTACGCAAATGAGATTTCATTGAACACGCCCGCACTTGATTGAAAAGTCAATAAGTGATCAATACTCAAAGTCAATAGAGGAAGTGAATGTCTTCCTGATGGAAATGCCATCAAGGAAATGAAGTGGGTTGCGCTGTGAATCAAGACCATTTCTGAAGATGCCAGTAGATGATGAGACAAAGAGAGCTATAGACGTCAGACTTCCTTCGGCTAGTGCCTGCTCTGTGTTAACCCTTAGTCAGTTTTGTAGAAGACAGTCTACTGCAGTCAGCAAGTGCTTTTTATTCCCCTTTCATTCCTCCCAGCTTTCCTCATTCTTATGGGCTTTTTGTTAAATTCGCTCAAAACAAAGTTCATTACTGTGCGCTGTGATAAACCCATGAATACGCTGCAGATGATGGTGCACATATGGCATGCAATTATCACCCAATAATACACAGGCAATGGAGACACATGTAAACAAGGAGTAAACACTATTACTGCTGCTATTGATCCACTCAGCTTCCAGTGCTGCTGAATTTCAGTTAACTAGGTTGTTTGCTTTCAAGAAGCTAACTAAGCACTCATCAGGAAACGGCAGTGTCATCATGTCAGTCAAAGCCCAGCACACATGTATTATACTGATGTCTTGTGTTAAGAGCTTGATTAACTTCATAAAAGAAAACAATCTAGCTAATTGAAAGCCAACTGGATTTCAAACTAAATGGATCAATCGCAAGTTTGAGTGCTAAATCGATGGCGTGTATCCGCTGGATTACATTAGTACAATAATAAGGAAGAGTGTTCTTGTGTTGTGCAGTAATTTATGTGGGTCGTGCAACATTTAAATACGACAGCGCACATTAACATCCAGATTTATGTGTTGTGACGAGCACAGTGAAGATCTAAACAACTCCTAGACATAGAGATTGACAGGTGAAGCCTGCGTCTGCGCGAGAGAGTGAGTGAAGAGGATGGGATGGTTCAGTGGAGAAGTGTCTATTTATGTATTCATTGTGGCTATCGGGATTTGATTGAGAATCTTCAGTCGTACATTATACAAACTTGATGTCGCCACACAACCAGGAGCGTGGTACCAGGCCACTGTGCCAGACAGTCTCATCAAACAGAGTGCTGCAGTGGCTTTCGCTTTGAGTGTTGATAAAAGGAAGATCAATGGCAGATTTGTGGCAGGAAATATCGTATATAGTGCTTCAATTATCCCGGCGGGGTAAAAGGGAAGGGGCTATTCTGCATGTGTCAAACCCACAAATCTTTGGCCTCGCTGGGCCTTGCGTGTCCACCGCAGAGGAACGAGTATGAGGGCCTGGCTCTAGAGAATAATTCTCCAATGCTGTTCTCATTAATCACACTTTGAAGCGTATGCTGTATGAGGGGGCACTTTTTCAGGAACTATCGATTCCGGGTAATCGGAACTGTATCATCTGTATAACTAATTGATCGCTTGTCTCTAATTCTAAATCGACATGTAACCATATCTAGCCTTTGGTTGAGCCTATTAGGCCCGTTCTTTTGATCCCCCTGAAATGTATTCATTTGAAAGGGAAAAAATAAAATGGCGTTCATTTCCCCTTTTCATGTTGTGTCCTGTACGATCATAGAAGGGACATTTCTCTCCTCAAAGCAATTGTACGTAATTAATTCAATTACATTGGAGAAACAGTAATTGCAGTCTCTGATAGCACGCTTTTGATGCATGATCAAATCTGTACAAGACAAATCTGCTGCACTTTCAGCTGCCTCACTAATTGACTCTACAACACTGGAATATTTCACACAGAGGAATTACACTGTGTTTTGTAATACAGAAAGCTGCTGTTGTATTTGATTAAAATGCATCAAAAATGGACAAATTAATGACCATGATTAACTGCTGAACTAAAATACTTCATTAAATTCTCCTTCATTGTCAGCTGAGACTACTTTATATAGAATGCTTTGCATACCTGTAATGACATACTTTCAAAAATAGAGGTCGAGTGATTCCTTACAAGAACCATTGGTTTTTATAAAAAATATAAAAATTCATAAAGAATGTTATAATGTTGTAAATTAAATATGTAGGTAAGAAAACTCTTACTTTTGTATTTAAGAGTGCTGAATTCAAGAACACTTCCACAGGTATAATCATTTTATTCAATAAAATTTGTGGACACCCCTTCTAAAGAGCTACTTTACGCTGCACCCACTGCTGACACAGATGTGCAAATGCACACAAACAGCTTGTCTAGTCCTTGTAGAGATGTTTTGCCCATAAAACAGTTCTCTCTGGAGCAGATAAACATGAATCTACTGGCACCATGCCTAATACCAGGCATGAGTTAAAGGAGTACAAATCCTATTTGCACTGAGCTGTAGAGTAGCGGAACTCCAGAGTGTTCTCTGAAATGATGGTGCTCCATCCAATACTTTTGAGATGATTTGAGGATGAGATGGGGTGGTGATCATCCAACATACTGACCTCTCTAGTGCTTTTGTCTCAGAATGCAATTAAATCTTCACAACAACGCTCCAAGATCTAGCAAAAAGCCTACCCTATACAGTAAAGACAGTTACTGTAAAAATAGCAGGATAAACCTTTTGAATACCCTTGATTTCAGAAGAAATAATGGATGAGCAAGTGTCCCAATATTTTGTGTTGGGAGCCTTTTCTTATGAAGCCCCTCAATTCTAGAATAACCTTTTTTTTATTTAATGTTTATGTATTATGTAATTAATGTATCTCTTTAAATAAAGTTGAAGATCCAGGGGTTCATGGACATAGGGAATTGTGGTATACGGAGATGCTGGTGCTGTCGCCTTGCCGCTTGCATGTGATTACTCAGGTTTGGGTATGGTGGAGTGGATGGATACCAATTGTTTCAGGATGCTTCCGTGTCTGTGTTACCTTCTGGCTCTCTTATTTTTAGTTTACTTATTTTTAGTTTTAGATCTGCTGTAGTCATCAGCTACACTCTGATGACATTCACATTCTTTGTACTCCATAAATCCAAGCAGAACCTATATGATTTCTTTACCTTTTTCCGAGATAATGACTGCCCACCTGGCCGGCCTGACACTGATGGAAGACTATTGGGCTTTCCTGCTACCCACCTCAGATCATATGCTCACCCTCCAGGTACTGCTACCTACCCTACATTACCGACTACACTAAGGTTTACACATGAACTCTAACTGCTGCTATTAATATCATCATTATCATCATCATTACTTTTATTATTCTTACAATCACCATGTGGTGGTACTGTGACTGTTTTTTTTACCAGAGGAGGATGGGTAGGCCCTTATGAGTCTTGGTTCCTCCCAAAATTTCTTCCTCTAGCTTTGATTGTGTCAATATTGTGTATGTTATTCAGTGAAGGTATCATGATCATATGTGAACAGTAATCCCTTAATGAGTTATCTGCTCTGAGATAATTCGCAATTATTATAGAATCCTCTACAGCTCTGTTCACCACTTTGGACATTATGGGGTCTAAAATGTTGTATTTTCTTTGGAAATAATTTGACCTACAATCTAATGCATTCTTTATAAACAAAATATTCATTATTTAATTTTTAATTCCAAACTTTTAAATGGTAATTCCATCATTCTGTGAATTCCATAATGAGCTGAGACTGGGGAGTGTTTGAGTCCAGTGCTTTCATATAGAACTTCCTTTTTCCTGTTATTAGTATCGGATGTCAGTTCACGTATGCATTGTTCATTTCACATCTGGACTTTACTCCATCTCCTTTTAAGGCTGCCTCTTTGTTTTGCTGGAATTATTCAGCTGAAGTCCACTGTACAGTAGCTATGCGCCCCACATATCCAGCATACCAGCTTATCCAGCATAGCCCTCCACCTAGTGGTCGTGATCTGATTTACACTTGCCAAGCAAGAGACACACACAGACACACACACACACACACACACACACACACCTTTAACATTCACTGAAGTGTTTGGTATGTGTTTTATGTATGGAAATAAAACACAACTAATTCGGCCTTCATGAGCAGCCTGAGGTAACAGCAAGCATTTATGAATTCATGGATCGTGAGCTGTGTAGGCTATTAGTGCTATATGCAGTGTACCACTGTTTGTTCCACATCATATATTACTAAATTCTGCAACTGTGATGCACCTTACAATTTATGTAAATGCATCTATAATTTGATGAACAGGCATTCTTTTACTTTGATTTGTTTACATAACAACATATCGTAAACTCAGCTGGAACTCCCCATTTGTCAAAATGCTCATAGCATCCAATACACAAATTTGGCATTGGTTGGAGGTCCTGTTTGCATATTGGAAATATCATACAGCAAATCAGTCCTGCAAAGACCAGTTTTACAGTATATTTAGCAAGCAGTGTACAGAGTGTATTGTGTAGCCCTGCTGCATATTCAGTATGCATTAGGTTTTATCACCGAGGACCGTTTACATCTAATGTCAGTGTTTGGCCTGTGACACAGACAGAAAGTAATCCGAGGCTGCAAGTGTCTGTCAGTGGCATCCTGCTGCCCGACAAAAGACTATTCCAGCAGCCTTAAACGGACGCCCCACTGAGACAAGAGGCATCCCGCCACTGCTCTGCTGCACAACGCAATCATCCTCCATCTCCGGGCCTGTCTCTTTAAGTGATATATTGTGATACACAGCGTGTCCCTTTCTTCTTTCATGTTTTTAAAGAAACACATCTTTAAAAACATCTCTCGCCACCTCACACCCAAACGGGTGACATTATGGCACATTGCCAGGAGATGGCAGTGTTGTACAATGTGGCCACAGGGATCTGCATTCCCATCACGAGTAACTATGATGCAAGGAGACATCTCCCATATGCCCCATTCACAGCCTGTCCAAATTCGCCTTAGCTGTTAGTTACTAGGAGCACACAGTTGTAAATATTGCGTATTTCTGGCGTTATTTCTTTTACTGTTTTTTCCCCCCAGACTGGCTACAGTCTAACTGACAGTGCATAGTGTAATCAGCTGTCTCTTCTCTGAATCCAGGCGTGTTTCATTTATTTATTTATTATTATTATTATTTAATTTTTTTACCAATTGAGAAAAACGTTATATCTGAAATGTGATATCTGAAATACTTCACCTGAGAAATCACTGATCATCTAACAGCTCTAATACAGACCATCTTAACATCTGACCTGCTGCTGACACCAGTCTGGAACTGGAGCTTTACTGGATTAAGAGGAGATTAACGAGGCAGGGTTAAATTAGGATTAGGAGCAGGATGAGAGTTAGGATTAGGTTTTGGGTTGAGGGTAAGGTTAGGATTAGGAGCAGGATGAGAGTTAGGATTAAGTTTTGGGGGAGTTAGAATTAGGTTTTAGGTTGAGGGTAAGGTTAGGCTAGGGCCAGTATGAGTGTTAAGATTAGGTTTGGAGTTGAGGGTATGGTTAGGATTAGAATCAGGAGAAGAGTTAAGATTAGGTTTAGGGTTGAGCTCAAGATTAGAGCCAGGGTTAGGGTTTGGGTGAGGCTGGGTTAGATTTTGCTTCATAGAAGTAACATATTAAGTCTACTGGATGTAACATATCAATAGTAGATCTGATCAAGTACATTTGACTGTTGCTACTTCCCTGATTTGTTGATGTGTTACTGATACTAAAGTGTTAGTAGAAAAATTTGCATTGCCTACAGGCTTTTATTTTAAGGGTGTTTTGTGTTCCATTTTATGCTTTTTCTTCTTGTTTTTTGTATAGAAAACAGTATAGTAAAAATGGTGGTAATCAAACATAAGAAGTAGTGCTGACGTAGTGGTGCTGAGGGGGGCACAGACCCCCAGATTTATAGATACAAAAACACTGGGCCACATTCATCAATATCTTCCAAGGAATTTTCTTAAATATGTCAGTGAGAAACATTCTAACAAAAGGTCTACATCCAGACTGCACAATCGTTCAAAGCTATGTTTTTATAATGATGGGTCCCATTGTCCTCATAAATTGAACAAATTTCAAAAAAGAAAACATTGGAGAAAGTCAAAATCGTTGTGAAGACTATGCAAGTATGTTTCTTCTTAAGAACTGCTGGAGAATAATGCCCCATAATCTGAATACAGGAAAGTACTGTGTGTGTTTGTTTTATATCTTTTCCAACCCTGCAGCCAGGCACTATTGAAGTTAATGCTGCATTTTCATCACACTGAGCTGAATTGCCTCCCTTGGCTACTGCTGGCTGTTTTGGGAGTGCAATGCTGAGAAAACAAGCACGTAAAAGTATATTGTATGCTAGTTCTGTGACTTAAAATTGCCAGATGTTGTTTTTCCAACATGAAAAATTCAATTAACCTAGTAGTGACACACATTTTGTATACTATTTGTGTGCTCCCCTGCCCCCCCCCCCCCAACCCCATTATACACCGATCAGTTATAACATTAGCACCACTGAAAGGTGAAGTGAAAAACACTGTTTATCTTTACCTAAAGTGGCTTCTGTCAAGAGGTGGTTATACCATGCAGCAAGTAAACAGTCAGCAGGCAAACCGGGCAAGCATAAGGATCTGAGACACTTTGACAAGGGCCAAAGTGTAATGTCTAGACGACTACATCAGAACAACTCCAAAACATAAGGCAGGTCTGTACTTACCAAATGTGGTCCAAGATGGGATAACGTGAACCAGGGACAGGGTCATGGGCACCTAAATCTCATTGATGTGAGCCATAGAGGCTCCACCTCACAACGTAAAGGATCTGCTGCTAATGTCCTGGTGCCATATACCACAGGACACCTTCGGAGGTCTTGTGGAGTGCAAGACTTGAAAGGTGTGTTGTGGCAACACAGGGGGGACCTATTCAATATTAGGCACTAATGGTGGTACTAATGTTATGACAGATTGGTCTCCCACAGCCTGTCTATATCGGTGAAACAGTTGCTATGCCACGTATCAAAATCAATCCCTATATGTGAGAATGTTTGTGGACACCCTTTCGAAAGAATTCATTAAGTAACTTAATTGCACCGAGGTGCAAATGCACACTGTGCATATTTAGCTTGTGTGGTCCCTCTAGAGGAGTATTACCTGTAGAATTAGACATCTGGGAGCAGATAAACACAAATATATTGGCACCATGCCTAATGCCAGGCCTGGGCTAGAGGGGTATGAAGCCTCCCAGCCTTGAGCTGTGGAGCAGTGTAACTGTTCCATTGCTCATGCAGCCCTCAGCGACCAGGCAGCCTAAACTCTTCATTAGGCCCCTCTTATAGACGCTGGTACAACTGTACAGCCATGACTCGCAGAAAAATTCAGTTTAACAACAGCATACCTCAGCAGTTATCTTCCATCTATTTATCTCCTTCTTATTCATAATACATTTCCTCCATGGCAACCATTTTCACGGATCCTTTGCAACCTGCAACGTGATTCATTTATTATTTATATCTATAAAGTCTTAAAAGATCAAACTGATCCCACTCTAATGCCACAGCCACCCGTGGCCGGGAACCCAGGAGAGCATAATTGGCCTTGCTCTCTCTGGGTGGGCAGGATGGAGGGCCCTCTTTCTCTCCCCATCATTCAGTGCAGTGCTAACAAATGTGGGTGTCTGTTAGGGGTCTGATGTAACAGAATTGGACAATTGGTTCTTTTCCAAGCATGCTGAGCTGTCCAGCGATGATGGATTAGTGGCAGTTTGAAAAGATGCAGTTGTTCTTCACATGTCTTGGGAGCAGCATGTGTTAGCCTTCATCCTCTCACTGCCAAATTAGTGGGAATATTAAGATGAATAAAAAGAAGGGGTGGGGGGTTGGGGCGGATGACTCTGAGGACTGTGACTGACAGGGGTCCTAATAAACATACTGAATATTTTGGCAGAATTGTTAGAGTTGGGGGCCCCAGTGTAATATCTTTTTCTGGGGACAAAAATCTCTAGCTGTACTCCTGTGTATAATGAAGATTCAAAGAGGCAGTCTAATCAAGTATCAAATATATAATCAAAAATAGGCAAATCTGCTCACAAGGCGGCCATCTTTGCCATGTCGCAGACAGTTATTTCCAGTCAGGCAAGACCAGACTCCCATCTGTATGAATGGGGAGACACCAAAATACTGGAAAATGAAGGTCAAACTCCTGTTAGTTGCGTTCGGCTCAATAATGCACAAAAAACGTGATGCTTTTTGGCTTGTTCTGGCTATTTCCAATTTGAGAGTGGCTTTCCCCAGTAGCACATCAACTCTTCTCCGCTTGCAGCATAACATACACATTACGAGAACTTAACGTTTGACCAGTAGCCGGTCTCCTTATTCATAACTGTGGTCTAACTGCGGGGTTACACTACACAATATTTACCCCGATTGTACCCCTGTGTTGGTTGCCTAGTCCAATTTTTTCGTCAGTCGGTATCAGCAATTGGAGACAGAATCGAGTAGTTTGGGAGGAGTGTGAACTCAGATTTTTTTTACCTCCCTTTTGCATTTCTGACCAGTCAGTGCATACCAAATGTTTGCTTTTTTTGACCCGACGCTGGGAATTATCTAGTAGTGTATACTGGTCAGCGACTCAATCTAAACGGGTCCGGTCAGAAGTCAATACATATTGAGCACGGAAAGTGCAATTTTCAGACACTCATTTTTTAAGCAGTACAGCAGCTACAGTGCCCTCCATAATTATTGGCACCCTGGTTAAGACGTGTTCTTTAGCTTCTAATAAATTTGAGTTTTTTTCTAAATAATATAGGATCACGATGGAAAAAAAAAAAGAGTAAAATCCAACCTTTAACTCAAGTGAATTTTAAGGGGGAAAAAAATATCCCTGACTAAGAAATAATTATTCTTCATAAAATCACCTGTTCCACAATTATTGGCACCCCTAACATTTCTTAGGAAATAAATGTAATTAAAGTATTTCTGTCAATTCATACAGTAGTTTACGAAGTTGATCAGAGTATGTAGGAACATTTAATTAGTAATTCACAATTTCCTGTTTCCCTGGGGTATAAATATGACGTGACACAGAGGCCATTTCTCTTCAACATGGGAAAGACAAAGGAACATACCATTCAAGTAAGGCAGATGTGTGTTGACCTCCACAAGTCAGGCAATGGCTACAAGAAAATAGCCACTCACCTACACCTGTCCATATCTCCTGTCAGAGGAATTATTAAGAAGTTTAAAACAACTGGAACAGTGGTGAACAAGCCTGGACGAGGACGCAAGTTTATTTTGTCACCACGCACAGTGAGGAGGATGATAAGAGAAATAAAAAGGTCTCCAAAGCTCACTGTTACAGAATTGCAACAAATGGTAGCTTCTTGGGGTCACAAAGTCTCAAACAACCATCAGGCGCTATCTGCATACCAACAAGCTGTTTGGGAGGCATGCATGGAAAAAACCTTTTCTCACTCACAATGATAAACGCAAACGTTTGGAGTTTGCTAAGCAGTACTGGAACTTCAACTGGGACCGTGTGCTTTGGTCAGATGAAACTAAGATAGATCTTTTTGGCAACAAATGCTCTAAGTGGGTCTGGCGTAACACAAGAGCTGAGTATGCAGAAAAGCACCTCATGCCCACTGTGAAATATGGGGGAGGATCAGTGATGCTGTGGGCCTGTTTCTCTTCCAAAGGCCCTGGGAACCTTGTTAGGTGCATGGCATCATGAATGCTTTGAAATACCAGGACATTTTAAAACAAAATCTGGTGGCTTCTGCCCAAAAGCTGAAAATGGGTCGTCACTGGGTCTTTTCAGCAAGATAATGACCCAAAACATATGGCCAAATCTACACAGAAATGGTTCACCACACACAGAATCAAGCTCCTCCCATGGCCATCTCAGTCTCCAGACCTCAACCCCACTGAAAACCTGTGGAAGCTGAAGAGGAGAGTGCAGAGGAGAGGACCCAGGTCACTGGATGATTTAGAGAGATTGTGCAAAGAGGAATGGTCAAAGATCCCTCTATATGTATTCTCCCATCTTGTGAAACATTATAAGAGGAGATTAGGTGCTGTTTTGTTGGCAAAAGGGGGTTGTACAAAGTATTAACATCAGGGGTGCCAATAATTGTGGCACACATGATTTGATGTTAAACAATTATTTCTTAATGTGGGATTTTTTTCACTTGAGTTAAAGGTTGGATTTTACTCTTTTTTCCATCATGGTCCTATATTATTTAGAAAAAAACTCAGAAGCTAAAGAACACATCTTAACCAGGGGTGCCAATAATTATGGAGGGCACTGTACATTACATTCCGGTGCTAGTTCATGTTTCGTACGGACGCACCATTTCAAGTGGAGTGGAAACTTGTATAAGAAGCCAACATAGGTAGAGTAGCCCCCAGTATGTGCTGTGCTACTCACATCCAACTCCCTCTGCAGTCTATACAGACCATGCTAACTGCTACCCACCCACAACCTCACCTAAAGGCATTTTTACATTTCTTTCGCTATGGGTCAGTGCAAATTTGTGCCACAACATGAGGCATGCATGGTTTAGGGTTTGTTTGGTTTGATCCAGCAACAGGTTCAAGTCATATCGTGGCTGGTGCCTAGTCATTTAGCGTATGATGGACATTTTTGTAAAAATCAGCAGAACTCCATTGGGAAATGTGGGAGATACCCAGCCGTTTTATATTCTGCTCTGACTTTAAAAAGTCTTGCAGTGTACCCAAGGCTTCTTGTAAGCTTTTAGGTTAAAGGTATAGTTTGTCGAAAAAATCAAACCAACAAATAAAGGTTCATCACATACCCCAGATGTGGTCAACACCTGTTTAATATCTGAAGTTTGCTTCTTTTGTTTAAACTGGAGGATGCTAGGCTAACATTGCTAACAAACACTGGACTCAGATTGTCACCAATCTCATTTATGTAAATACATGCCCAAGGATGTCTTTCTACCAGATAGAAATGCCCTGGACAGTCACAGAAAAAGACACACGAAATAGGTTGTTCTGACAGGACGTGTTTATGTTTCCTCCTGCTTTTTTTTGCTCTCGATATCACACTCTGTATTCACCCCACACTCCCAATTATCTGTGATGTGATTGCACACATAATGTGACAAACAAGGGCAAGTGGCTGCTCCCCACTGAGAGGACCTGCCTCTGTCCCAGGCATTTTTCAGAGGGTCTTCTGGGATTGCATCAAGCTGGTCTTATTATGGGGTGCTCTTAAGAGGAAGCACTCCGGTTATAAACGTTTCAGAGTTTTTCAACTCGCCTCTTTATGCAAATCCTTTTTGGCATCCTCCTGGTTATGGAGCTCAAGTTTCAGGAGCATTCTGTTAAGGCCTTGGCAACCCAAACATGTACCACATGTACCATCTGTGTGTGCCTGAGGCATCTATAGGAAGTGCTAGTCCCCTCACACTGTTTAAAATGTTCTCCTTGTGTTTCACAATGTTCCTCATTAAACTGTACTGCAATGCACTCCCCATTTAGAGCGGTCATAGAATATCCCCCTATTTACACTCCTCTTCAGTCCAGGCCCAGGTCTACGGTCTAACCAGTCAGAATTTCTGCACCCCGAGTTAGCTTGCAAGGACAAAAAGTAAAAGTTCAGCAGAAGTCAAATGAAAATGACTGATCCACCCCAGAAGCAGTCAATCAGCCTAGACATGTTTGATATTTGAAGTGAGCTTCTTTGGTTTAGAATGGGAGATGCTAGGCTAACGTTGCTAACAAACACTGGACTCAGACTGTCACCAATCTTTTCCCAAAGAAATTGAAACCTGCCGAAATATTCCATTTACACCTGGTTGCCTCCTTATAGGAATTTGGCTACATGCATTTTTACAGTAAAATTCATCTCCGGTTAGTGAGACTGAAATCTGATTACTGTGTGAGAAGGAATATGCAAGTTTGCTCGTTGGCATGTCTCATCAAAAAGGCATCTCTGACCACCTACTGAAGTGGTTTGTGTAATAGGATTTGTATCAGTTTAAAAAATAGCGTTCGGTGTGGTTTTACTGGCCTTATCCAGATAGAATCCTGATACTCAAGACCCATGAAGTGACCAGGTGTAAACGGGGTCTAAATACACTCAGATCACCTTGTTCTAGAATGACCCCCCATTCGTACTTTTCTTGGCAGTGTTTCACAACGGTATCGTACTGTGTTGACAGAAGTGAGTCAGGGAACATGATGTGATTTACTTTAGCATATTAAAACAAAAATAAACTTCTCAGCATAGCTTTATTTTGGCAGCCATTTGAAGTAAGCTGAACCAAGTTTTACCAAAATTCATTCAGAATTCATCCTTCAATAGCTTGCAAACCGTAGGTTATAAAAGCTACTAATAAATTATGAATGAAATAATTCCACAGATGTCACCGGTTGTGAGTTGTTACCTAGGAATAATGCTAGCAGAAGATTCGTTTCTGAATTGAACATTTTTTGATGTGTGAATCAAGACAACTATAAATATGCTTTGCTTCTCTGTGAAAATACACACATAAAAAAACAGAATAGTAAAACACATACATATCAACTCGGAAGACTGCATCTGCTTTTTCCTTTGGGAAAAATGTGTTACATGAGTTTGTTAAGAGAGCTTCTACAATATGATTTGGTTTGTATAGGCTGAACTACGTTCTTTTATTGCCTGTCTGCATAACACACACTGTGTCAATGGGTGCTCCTCCACTTATTTCCAGGGCACATTTAACGATTTTGCTCTGAATCTGGGCCTGCCCCTGCTTTCCTGCTTTTTAATAGTGTTCTATAGTGTCCCCATCTCCCTCCGCAGTCACACAGCTTCATCTGGCTTGTTAGCTTTTGTTCTAAATCAGTATAAAGTCAACTGCCTAAATATATTCACTTGTGTCTGTTAATAAAAGTTGGGTCAGGGTGCATGGCCTTAAAGATTTATCAAGGAACAGCTGGGGAAAAAAACCCAACATGGGTCTGGTTCTGAAAGCATTTTTTAAACCCCAAGCATTTTTTTGTGTGTCATCTCTTCACAACCTGGGGACATGCCTTTCAAGCATGCCCGGAGAGAATGCACTGCAGTGGTGTCGTTGGAATATGAAGCACTGTTCCTGCTTAATCTTGTTTCCATGCTGCACCACGGAAGAATCTGAAACTGTAGACTCATGGTTATGGATGTGAGCCACTGAACCATTGCTGCATTAGCAAAACTTCATGCGACACCTTCCAGAGTTCTTTAACGTAGTTATCGATGCTATGCTTCCATGGTTCTTCAGATTATTGATGATCCATTCATGAGGTGGAAGGAAAAAAAACTGGATTTTCCATTTTAAATGACCGCATCCCCAACCACACATGAAGAACCCTTCTGAGAAGAGAGTGTGGCGAGTGAAATGATCAGTGGAATGAGCCTGTGGCTATACTGAGAGAAGCAAGAGCTTTTGCATTTTGTTTATGGTGTCTGCCTTTATTCATTCACAATAGAGAAGGAGGGAAAAAAGAAAGAAAGTATCCTGGTTTTACAGGCTGGCAGTCGAGCCTTGTGTGAACGTGTTGGAGAATCACATCTTTGGAATGCATGAAATATAAATGGCTTACTCCACACTAGTGACCTCACAATAACTCGGCTCCATATTCTCGCAATTCTGTGGAGCTTAACCTCAAAAATCAGCCCATTCCAAGAGCCTAGAGCTCAGTTCCTCTTTGCTGCCCTGCTCACTGATGCGTCCAGCATCCTCCATCCTCTGAGAACGCTTCCCAGATAGCCTCCCACCGCCTCCATTCCACATGCCAATACTGCTTGCGTGTGATCGGCCCTTGACGTGAAATAAATAATAGGAATGAAAAGCGAGCGGCGGCTTTGTCAAACACTTCGCCTATACCTGCCAGCCGCTGTAAGACAACAGCATGTCTGTGGGGGGGGTGGCGACGTGCATGTCAATAGGTTTTTATTTGGAGCTTCTTCGCTCGCAAATGTCAGGGCCTCAGACGTTGCCTCTATGTTGACGTGGTGTTCAGAGACCACTCTTTCAGGCAGAAGCCCTCCCCTGAGCAGCTCAATGCTCGCCGCCTCAGCGCTCCATCTCCCTGGCTGAGGAGCCCTCGCTCTACTCAGGGAACAGCCTTTTGCCTCCTAGTGGGAGGCCTCTGGTTTCTGCTGTGTGCGCTTCTCTGCGGGAGCTAAAGCGAAGTGCTATTTTACAGTAAATAGACAGATCGAGCTTGTTTTTTCCCCCCACCGAATGGAATATAAAACTTTTTCTCTATAACGGCTGCCAGGACGACCATCTTGCTTAACACAATATAATGTCCAAATCTAAGATGTGAAATTTCTTGAAATCTGCATGCTCTTTGGGCTTGTCTGAGCACAAGCCGGAGTAGATTTTTCATTTCAATTAAAGCACACAGCTAAAAGGTTTCTACACTGCAGAATTAAAGTGAAATGTCTGGTGCTGATGAAATGTTTGAGAGCAGAGAGTCAATCTGACTACTGAGTTAATATCAGGATTGAGCTTCATCTGTTAGGTCAACAAAGAGATGGTGTCAAAACCATGTTAAACTTCAAACTAACTAAGAAACATGTTACAAGTATCACTAAGCTCAAACATTTACTGATTCACTCCTAGAACAGTCCTAGAGTGATTAACCCCTCTATCCTGCATATTACATCAACTCAACAGCAGAGGCATCTCATTCCTCCTGGTTTTGCTGTGCAAAGACTAAAGATCTTTGCACAGTAAAGCTCAACGTCAAATACGGATATGGTTGGAGCATTGTGTCCATACTCCATGTGCAGGTCATCTGTATTTATGCACATTTTCTTGCAGCACATAAATATGGACAGCATAATTAAGATATTCTTTAGTGTGTAATGTGAACACTGACATGTTTCCTTGTTCAAAGCAACCCAATGGCCCACAGCACAATGCAACTTAACAGTGCACTGCTATAGAATACTTGCAGAGAGAACACCACATATCTGGTGTGCCCTGACCTTACGGTTATCAAGTTGGTGAAGGTTAGGTGAAGTAGCTAGCTAGATAAGCTTGTTAGATTAACAGCTGGTCCAGTTTAAAACAAACTACGGTGTTTGTTATCTATAGCTTACCTTTTAAATTCATTTAACGCCAACACTGAACTGAACTCACCCTTATATAAATCAATTTTAAGGTTTGATAACTAGGCTAACATTCAAGCTTAATAAACTGGTCAACTAATAACTAGCATTTGTAATCTTGTTATTAATGAATCAGCTTCATCTGTAGTGTCCTAATTCATCTGAGTCGTCATAGAGAAGGTGGACAAAATAATTTGTGGATCGTTAAGAAGACAGGTCAACATTGACGAAATACATTTATGTACTGTTATTGATCCATATTATTTTGTAGTTAGAGTTAATGAGTTACAGTATTTAAGGTGTTTCTCAATTAGAAGGGTGGCTACAGAATTAGCACACCATGGCAATGAATTAGATTTTGCCAGATGGTTAACACAGTTCTCAAGGCCAATCCAAAAGGGTGAAGAAAAATTCATGAAGTTCAGCAAAACTAAAAGGCTAACAGATGCAAAACGTAAACAGATGGTCAACATTCTGTTTTACTGATATGACTGAAACTAAGAAATTAAAATACTCTAATAACGGATATGTAAGTTCATATTATTGCTCACCTAAACACCAAAAACTGCTGCCTCAATAATTGCCAATTATGTCTTCCTTAATTCAGTTCTACAAGGAACCTGAATGGGGGGGAGGGGGGTCTCTCAAAATGAGCTTTTTTTGGTGATTACTAGCTGGAGGCTCTTGAATAATTGAAATGTAGAAACAGCACCTCCTTGTATTTGTCTGGTTTTATTTATTCACTATTTAGTTCTCATGTGCTGAAACTGAAACACATGCTTTCGAAAGATTACTATGGTCTTTGTGGGTAAAACTGGCTATTTCACATCCAAGGATTAAGACAGTTCAGTGCAACACCCCTGTTGTCTCCCGGAGTCATTCCATCTCATCAGGATAGTCCTAAAAAGCAGATGAGAATCTCTGCTAAGTGGTTAACAGCTATTTGGTGGTAAGTGCAGAAAGGCTTTATCTACAATGAGACACTCAACAGAGGAGACTGTGGTCAGAGAGAAAATAAAAAGCAACTTCCCAGTACAGGCAGAAGGTGGTTCAGGACAAGGATGCGTTCAGTTTCCGGGCCTGGATATTCAAGAGGTCTACATTGTGTGCAGAATTATTAGGCAAATGAGTATTTTGATCACATCATCCTTTTTATACATGTTGTCCTACTCCAAGCTCTATAGGCTTGAAAGCCAACTACCAATCAAGTAAATCAGGTGATGCATCTCTGTAATGAGAAGGGGTGTGGTCTAATGACATCAACACCTTATATAAGGTGTGCTTAATTATTAGGCAACTTCCTTTCCTTTGGCAAAATTGGTCAGAAGAGAGATTTGACGGACTCTGAAAAGTCAAAAATTGTGAGATGTCTTGCAGAGGGATGCAGCAGTCTTGAAATTGCCCAACTTTTGAAGCGTGATCACCGAACAATCAAGCGTTTCATGGCAAATAGCCAACAGGGTCGCAAGAAACGTGTTGAAAAATAAATTTGCCACCAGTTTTGCCATGTTTCAGAGCTGCAATGTTACTGGAGTATCAAAAAGCACAAGGTGTGCGATACTCGGGGACATGGCCAAGATAAGGAAGGCTGAAAAACAACCACCTTTGAACAAGAAACATAAGATAAAACGTCAAGACTGGGCCAAGAAATATCTTAAGACTGATTTTTACTAAGGTGTATGATGAAATGTTGAAATGCGAGTGACTCTTGATGGGCCAGATGGATGGGCCCGAGGCTGGATCAGTAAAGGGCAGAGAGCTCCACCCCGACTCAGACGCCAGCAAGGTGGATGTGGGGTACTGGTATGGGCTGGTATCATCAAAGATGAACTTGTGGGACCTTTTCGGGTTGAGGATGGAGTGAAGCTCAACTCCCAGACCTACTGCCAGTTTCTGGAAGATACCTTCTTCAAGCAGTGGTACAGAAAGAAGTCGGTATCGTTCAAGAAAAACATGATTTTCATGCAGGACAATGCTCCATCACATGCATCCAATACTCCACAGCGTGGCTGGCCAGTAAGGGTCTAAAAGAAGAAAAAATTATTACATGGCCCCCTTGTTCACCTGATCTGAACCCCATAGAGAACCTGTGGTCCCTCATAAAATGTGAGATCTACAGGAAGGGGAAAACAGTACACCTCTCTGAACAGTGTCTGGGAGGCTGTGGTGTCTGCTGCACGCAATATTGATCATAAACAGATCAAGCAACTGACAGAATCTATGGATGGAAGGCTTTTGAGCGTCATCGTAAAGAAAGGTGGCTATATTGGTCACTGATTTGTTTTTGGTTTTGTTTTTGAATGTCAGAAATGTTTATTTCTAAATTTCGTGTTGTTATATTGGTTAACCTGGTGAAAATAAACAAGTGAGATGGGTATATATTTGTTTTTATTAAGTTGCCTAATAATTCTGCACAGTAATAGTTACCTGCATAAACAGATATCCTCCTAAGATAGCCAAATCTAAAAACCCACTCCAACTTCCCAAAATATTAAGCTTTGATATTGATGAGTCTTTTGGGTTGATTGAGAACATTGTTGTTGTTCAATAATAAAAAGAATCCTCTCAAATACAACTTGCCTAATAATTCTGCGCACACTGTACAATCTTTTATGAAAGATACATAAAACATATATTGACTGTGTGTCTCATTGTTTAAAGATTGACTAGGACTGCTGGAGTCTCCCCCAAATCAGTATACTGCTGTCAGCATCTGAACCCTAAACTGAGAATGGTCAGGTGAATGATCAGGAGGTCTTCTGAAAAGCTCATACTCATCAGATATTCATCCATACCATAAATGCACAGAATATTCAGCAAAAACAAAAGCATTTTCGGAGTTTGGTGAACAGACAGATTATATTTTAAACCCTGCTGGTAGTTCCTTTGTGCATACATCCAAAGTGATTGGTCTGACAGCACTCCTACACACAGTACAGTGCTCAATGCAGGTCTAAGAAGGATGACCATAGATTTACATAAGCCATGAATGCCTCTTGGAGCCATTTCTTATCAACTGCAGAATCCAAGATCATCAGGTCAAACATAAGATTCCTGATGGAGGCTTTTTGTTGAGTACTCCCAAAAGCATCTGTTCAAGGTACAACTTGCTAGGGGACATGTGTTTTGCCAAATATTAGATGTGATGCATGTAGAGCTGGGCGGTAGAACCATAAATGTGCATCTGTTTATTTTTTTAAGATTAGAAGGTTTAGCGGTATATCGTGGTATTTGTAGTTGTATGTATTTATTCATTTCATTATGTATTAAAGAGTTTTAGAATGTAAACAATTTCCATTTTAATATTCAAGTATTGAACTTGCTGTTAATCAGTCACATTTCTACTGGTACAATCTGCTGGTACTGGTACAATCTATGGGCAAAAATTCCCATCACAGAATATAAAAAAAATACTTTAAATACTGAATACTTTACTTTTTTAAAAACTTAGATCTATTATTTATTTTAGACTTATTATTTTATTACTAATATACATGTAGAACAACTGAATTGAACAGCAAATATTTTACAGTCCAAAGGATACAAACAGAACTAAACAATAAACAGGTAAAGGCTTATTTATGCTCAACATTTTACGACAAGTTTTCTTTAAATTATGCTGATGCAAAAACTGCCCAGGGGTCCTTGGGGTGATAGTGGTGCAAAACGGTATTATGGTTTGCAAGGGGTAAATTTGAACACAATATCAAATGACCTGCCATACCACCCAGTACATTTCAGACCCCCCCCCACCATTTTCTATTAAACATTTATATTGTAACCCCAGTAAAAAGACAGTTCAAAGAAATCACTGAAAGCCCAACCTTGCCTTGTCATTCATACCATGATGAGCATATAAATGTCTGACCGCAACTGTAAAGCTTTTCTAATGTAGAAATGTTGTAACAAAGCATTTGACACAACTGATTGTCTGTATATGATATAATTTGCATCAGAAGCTGATCCTCCTGGAACATCTGCGACATCTGTTTATGATAGTATATAGTCAATTTACTGTCAAAAACAGATCATCCAAGTACCATCTTGATTCATTAAATCATATCAATATTACACATTAAGGATTAATGAAGGAAAGTGTTTAATTAATTAAGGGATATAAGGATAAGGATGAACATCAATAGTAATCATAAATAACAAAGAAAGGAACTCTTTCCGCTGACTCTCTCACTCCTGCAGTCACGATTCTGGAGGAGAACTTTCTTTGGAGTTCAGCCATGCAGTGAGTCTTCTCGAGCCTGCACGAGTTGCAGCACATTTGGTTGGAGAATGGAGTGAAAGTTCAACAAGTGGGTGTGTAGAGCACGATGTCTGCAATTAAATTAGTCTCTTTCCAGAGCCGCTTTTTCTCCTGCCCTCCTCTGTCTGCTGGGCTCTGTGCTGGCAGCCCTGTGTTCCTGCGAGCTTTAACTATGCTAAACATGTGAATGACTTCTGTTTCTGCAGCCTAACCGTGACGGCGGGAGAGAGGTGAGAGCATCACCATGGAAACGCACCGCAGGCCTGAGCGAGAGTCAGAGACGGTTATTGTCAGCGTTTCATGTTTTTTGAATTCTAACGTTCGCGTTATTGAAAAAATGCATCGCCTAGACACAGCTAGACTGCGCATGGGTCTGGATACGTGAGGAAAGCAGTCAGATGTTTAGTTCTGGGGCCAGAACAAAACCTCTTATGACATCTAAATGGGTCATGTCTTAAAAGAGGGAGGGGAAAAAAAAAACCCTCACAGTCCTAGAGCAAGCGCTGGCACTCTTCCCTTCAAAGCTCTAGCCTATTTCTCGAACTGAATCTGCCTTGTCCCAACTAATTAAGCCTTGCACACAATCTGGACCATTTTTTACATGGGAAATTATACACTTCATTACATTTCACATGCTACATTATATCCCTTCTACGAGGGGGTTTCGCATGAAGCAGGAGGTGCGAGTGTCAGCTGCACGTTGTGAGGAAGACTGCCTGCTTGTAAGCTCCACTTCACTCAAGTGAATTACCATTAAATGCAATTGAGCTCAGGCTGAGCGTTTCCAGTGGTTTAGCTGTTTAAATGAATGCAGTTGACTGGTTTGATGGCATGTCTGCGTGGGTGTGCGTCTGGGACGGGAGAGGAGTACTAAAAGGCGGGGAGAGTGACGACGGTTACGTGAGGACTGTAAATGTGGACTGTGGATCTAGGGACTGGAAATGAGCTCTCACTCTGGTACAGTCGGAACCTGAGGCAGGTGTTTAAGTAGTTAGGGAGCAATGCTCAGGATCCAAGAAGACCAGGAGTAACCTTCTTTTTTTTTAATCTACTGTGTGCAAGTACACTTCTGAGTGCCCACTGTTCCTCACTATAAGTGGGTTATGAGGGGTAGTGGGTATTTCAGGCCTCCTTGGCGTATCCTCTAAAGAGATAAATAATGCAAAATGGACTGACTGCACTGCATACTAAGTTGTCAAAACCAGCCTCTTTTGTAGAGCTTTGGTTGCTCTGATGTGACATGTTTGGTAAATGCTCGGGCTCCTTCTGAATTCTTTAACAGCTCAAAGCACACGAGAGTCCCCTCTATTTGAGCGTACCTCTCCAATCGGTTTGATCTTGAACTCTGACTTGTGCATGACTTTTTAACATGTCCTTGCCTTTCTGCTTTAACATTTCATGTTCTATTTAAGCTGCTGGATTCAAGGCTGAATATTTCTAATGTCATGCACAGCGGCTGCCATGCCAAACCTAATGGCAGGGCTGGTTTAAAATTGCCACAGAATACATTTACAAAAAAATGCCCAGATGCGGTTTGACATGTTCATTTACAACCCTGTGCTTTGGCCCTGAAACTAAACATGCTGTTTCCCTTTTTTGTTGGATTTATTAATAATAAAATAGAGCTCTGCTCTGATTGGCTGGTCAACAGAGAGACAGTGTGAAGGCTCACACAGAAACAACACATACATACACACATATATTTTATATATAAACACATACATACACTAATATATATATATATATATATATATATATATATATATATATATATAAAAAAGCCCCGAAAAGGGACAATGGCTGTCTGCACACAGGGAAGACGTCCATCCCCTCCTAGTGTTGGGAGCATTGCTAGTGCTAGGGGGAGCTATGAAGGGGCGTGTGAAATCAGGAAGAGCTGCAGTCATGTAGTAACCCAAGGTTGCTCAACACCTGCAACAATACACCTGGTAAGACAAGCAATTGATGCAAGTGCTGTAAGTGATGTATCTAGGACTCCCAGAAAGCCTACGGTAAGTATTTTCCTCATGAAACTGATCAAATCATTAAAATCAGTGTGTGATTGGTTGATGCCTCTCTATATATATATATATATATAAAAAAGCCCCGAAAAGGGACAATGGCTGTCTGCACACAGGGAAGACGTCCATCCCCTCCTAGTGTTGGGAGCATTGCTAGTGCTAGGGGGAGCTATGAAGGGGCGTGTGAAATCAGGAAGAGCTGCAGTCATGTAGTAACCCAAGGTTGCTCAACACCTGCAACAATACACCTGGTAAGACAAGCAATTGATGCAAGTGCTGTAAGTGATGTATCTAGGACTCCCAGAAAGCCTACGGTAAGTATTTTCCTCATGAAACTGATCAAATCATTAAAATCAGTGTGTGATTGGTTGATGCCTCTCTCTCATGTCCTAAATATGTCTCATTAAGCATCAACATGTTCGGTGTTTAGTGTTCAGCCTTTGTAGGCCTAACCAATGGAAGCTTTCTTGGCTGAGTCTACTTAGATACCATACAAACTAAACACAAAATTAGGGATATATATATATATATATATATATATATATATATATATATATATATATATATATATATATATATATATAAATAAAACACACATTTTTAGTTCTCAGAAATTAGAAATTGTTCCCTATAGGTGAAGAAGGCACTAAATGTTCCCTACTGCTTAAGTAATATAGTTATTATATTATTACTGCTAGTATAGCTTACAATGTATAACCCTATAACCCCAACAGGCTTCTTACACTCTGTTCTCATTCAGTAATTACATGAAAAGCAATGCAGAGTGGTCAAGACATTGGTACATTCCAGGAGAGGGGAATGGAGGCCTAATAGCTCCTGGTCATTTAAACAGCAAAGAGACATAGCAAAATGACAGTAATAGGTTTTGATTTCCAAGGGTTAAATATGGTAATATGAGAATGAGGAAGACAGAAGGATGAGCAGTGGGAGCTGACACTGCAGAGAAGAATGTGGGCCAGCTTTTAGCCTGAAGAAAAGAACAATTTAGAGGCAGGTCTACCCCACACACACTCCCACCCTGCCGTGTCACTCTAGCAAAGTGTCACTTAATCATCGCTCCAACAGCGGAGCAAAACAAATCAGTCGCAACAAAGTAGAAGCATTATCAAGAAAGATGGATGCTCAATTTCCCCCCAGCCATCAAGAGTCCTATTGTCCAGATCCACTGCGTCCCCACGGCAGCCGGACGGTCATGATGGATCAATAATGACATCACACGCAGAATGCCAGGCAGTTTCAGCCCGGCGTGTGCCTACAGTTTCAATGTTGACCGAGGGATTGAGCACTTCCTGACCTCATGACTCCTGTCACATTAGTGTCACCTCACTGTCTCTGGTTAGGATATCATCCAGGCTTCATCTGTCTGGGCCAAGTTGACCCAGGGTTTAACAAGCCAGTCAGGAGAGGTTATTGTCACCCAGTTACTTTTTAATCGGCGCAATGAAATTAGCATCATTTCCGAACACGCTGCATAACCTCCCTCACCTTTAATAGCCGCTGCCTTCTTCCTTTATTTGGGGATATAATGAGAGCATTCCTCACAGCTCATTAGCTTGTGCTGACATTATGTCACACAGGAAAGCCTTGAGCAAACAGGGTGCAATCACCCGACATTTTCAAACACATAACACTCCCCCCTCGCCGCTTAGTGTAACTCCTGGTGGCACCCTCAGTCGAGACTAGAAGAAAGGCTCCAGGCGCAGGCTGAGAGGAATGTGTGTTGTCTATGTGAGAGAGAGGACAATGGCAAATGCTGAACCAAGCATGTAAACATGTAATTATCTGCTTGCCTGCATGCGTTTTTCTATCCTCCGTTTGAATAAGGAGTGCGCTTCTTAGGAGCACGCTTCTGAGCTGACATGCTACCAGAGCAAAGGAGGAATATGGAAGTGTCTCGCATAGGCACACTATGTTTGGCATAAAGCCTAGGTGAAGGACACAAACTGAAGAAAACAGTACACTGCCTTTCATCCGATGAGTGAGTGAGTGTGAGAGAGAGAGAGAGAGAGAGAGAGAGAGAGAGAGAGAGAGAGAGAGTATATGTCATATCTGAACTTTTCATCTTCAAAGTTACAGCAAAGCAAGTCCTTCTTAGAGAACAGGTGCCAAATATTAAGCCATAAAACAACAGGTAACAGATGGAAACAGATTTGGAAAGTATACGAAGATTAAAACTACCAAAGACATAATTCAGAAGAAAGCATTCTATAACTTCTAAAAAGTGAGCAGCACAGAATGAAATCACTCCTGTTGTTCTGCGTCATGGGAAGGAGTTTCAGTTCCCTTTACTTATGATAAATGTCTGCTGAGGCGGCTTGTTCCTAACAAGCTTAATATGAAAAATTGTACTTGAAAACTGTGCCGAAAGAAATCAGAAAGCTTATCATTAATGTAACCGAAAAGCCAAATGTTTAATCACCAACATTAATTTTTACTAAGCCTACTGTAAAACTGGCCAAACAGATCACATGGATCAGCACAATCACCACATGTAACTTCACGGATCCAAACACAGGCTCATCTACTGAATGTTAAGAAGCTACCACCACCAGGTTTGATACTTTAACACCAGTGTCAATCCAATCAGGGAGGACTACACCGCCTGCAATCCTGCAACCCAATGTAGCCCACTCTTCCACTTAATGAATGCACAGCTAGGTTTTAGCATTTCATCTGCTGCTGCTGCAGGTCAAGAATTGAGATTGAGGTCTGAGGATTTGGCTGGTCAGTCAAAGGCCTCTTTTCCACTGCATGACCAAATGGTTACTAAGGCAGCATTGTACCGCTCCATGTCGGTGCGGACCCTTAGACTGGTTACGGTTTCTTTTTTCCATTTGCTGTGTCGCTAAATCAGGACCAGGAATTGCACGATGTCTCATGGTAATTATGTGACAGTTACTGTCATCGGATGTGTCCAATCTCACATTCCCGCCTAAAACATCAGATTCTTTGGATTTTTATCGGATATTGTTTGTTTTTGATGATCTTTAGTGCATGTTTATCAATTGGCTGATCCTTACGTCATTAAGGCCTCCCACCTAAAGGTTCTGTGGCCCCAAGTACGCTTCGCCAACTGTGCTGAGAAAACCGGGCTTAGTCTGGTTTATAAGTGTTCTATGCCGAAGCGTGTCCACATAGAAAAAAGCCAGAACCGCTTGGAAAAGAGGTCACAGTGTCCCAGTATACAATCACCTCTGTTGAAGCATTCACACCCTACAGTGGTGATCGCGGAATGTGAGAGTATCAGTTTTGTGTTCTTTTTGGACATGAAGTGTAAACATAGTGGAAGAAAGGGCTATAACAGACAGAAAGAGACCAGTGCAACTCTTACCTGACAGGATTAACACTGCCCATAATGTATGTAACCAAGTATCAGAGATGCTTTAGTCCTACTAGCTTATATATTGCATTATATGAATGTATTTAGCAGTCCTCCTGTTTGGGCCAGGTGTTTTGCCTTAGGCACTCATGGGTGTAGCAGTGGCATTGCTGCCTGGATAGGAAGCTGAATGTCAGCCTTTCATTCATGGAGGGGCCATATCTACTACGCTACCTGATAAACACTACTGAAAACTACATACGGGTCAAACCCAATTATTCTTGTTTTTTGAACTATTTGTGTATCAGAACAACAAGAGATTCTCTCGCTGTTAATTTTCCACCTTTGCTCTCAAATTCAGCCGCAGCAGAGGATCACTAATATGACCACTGTAAGAAAAAGGTCATCCAACTGAAATAAATGAATAGGTTCCACCTAACTCTCCGTGTCGGGGAGAGCACTCTGGCTAGCACGTCCTTGCCGGCTCAATGTATCCTCGGGTGCACTTCCTCTGGAGTGGCGCCAGGACACGAATTGGTGGTAGAAGAGTGAAAGGCACGATGGAGTGATAAAGGGAGGCCTGATGGGGAGTGAAGAGTGATGATGAAGCCCCTTTAGGAAAGTGCGATTTGTCACCAGAACTGTTGGAACAGTAATTAGAGCCTTCGGAAATGCTGCGTTGAACACACAGGGACAGCGTTTTATAAATCAGCAGTCTTCTCTAATTTGGTTAGAAATGCAAGCAATTACAACACAGATGTGCACAATATGGAAATTTAGCATCAATTAACTATCACTCGGCGTGCCTTACATGCCAAATTGAGTGAGAGGCTCACTAATGTCAATGGCAATCTGGAAGTCCTTTTAATAGTGTTAATAGCTGGGAACAGCCAGTTGTCCCCAGCACAAGCTGCAGGGGGAGAAGAGCCCCTCAGCGCCCGATCCAGCACTAATTTGGAGCCAGGGAGAGCGTAAACACGAGCAGAGTCTTGCGGGAGTGCGCCATACGTTGTTGTACATGGTAGGTGAGTGAGCAGTATGCACACAGGATTAGCAGAGGGAAATACGCATGTCTGCATTTCCATTCCAGCTGAAATATTTAGGGCTCATGCTGGATCTGTTTTTGCTTTACATTTTCTATTCATTTTGGAATTGATCAGATGTAGGAGACTCAAAAGGTTCAGAGACAATCTGGCTTTTTCATGATACTTCTAACATCTGTTTGAGTGTGTTGCTACATAATGCATCGCTCCATCCAGAGGGATTCTCCTCCCCTCTCTTTTCTCCAGCTCGTTCAAGCTGTCAGACATGGGAGAATGATTCAGCACGGGTTTATTTGAAGACACAGGAAAGTATGCGAGAATAGCCACTTAGCTGCACTATTTGCATATATTGCTTTGTCTGCCTGTCCATCTGCTTGAGTGGCTGGGTCCCGTTGTTTACTCATCGCTTCGCCTTTCCAGCGCCGCCTCAGGCTCGTTGTTTTCCTCCCCATCCGTGGAATTCTGCAATGTAAATATAATGGATACCAGCAATTTGAAAAGCACATTCTCAGACCCATTTTGTGTCATGTCGTGCTCATGTAAGCCCATTTAAAAACAACCTTCACACGCTCCCCCTTCTGATAATGCAGTGGCTAATGACGAACGGCTAAATGCCTGTATGAATCATCTGCAGTGGGTGCATATTACAGCATTACCTTCCTCCATCTTATCGACTCTGGGGTGTAATTATGTCAATCACAGGGCCGCTAACGAACATGAGGCTCATCTCTGTGTGGCTCACCCCACTGCTGATGATGCCTGTTTTCAGAGCACATCCATTTGCCTGTTTTGTATACTCAGTGGGAGCAGGAATATGGGCTCATTAGCATGTTTGTGATGAGAAAGGCTGCCTTGCCGGGGGGGAGGAGGGGATCAAATGTGAGATGCATTAGCAGATGGCACACTGAAGCAATGAGTGATGGAAGCATAGGAATTTGCACTGGAAATCGCGGTAACGGCGACGCAAACATAGTTCCGTGTGAAAACACCATCAATTCAAATGCTGAGATATAGGCGCTGTTCGCAGCTCTTCACATAATGCTGAAAGGAATCGTACTTAAATGCAATGGCGAGATCATAACTGTTATATCAGATCCGTAAATCCATGAATGTGACTGTAAGGGCAGTCCTTATATTATAACTACAAATCCTACATCTTTAAAATCTTCAGACAGAGCAACTCATGCACTACTTTTGCAAATCACAGCTTGCACTGCCAAAGCACAAGATTGCAGCTCCAGCATGTTTACGGAAGCAGCTCACATTCTGTAAGGTGTAAACAATCTTATTTAGCGTTAAAGGAGCTTCAGATAAAAAGCAGCACGCATACAAACAGAGTTCTACGAGCTGCGGCTACGATCTGTCAAAACATATATGCCACAATGTGGTGATCTGCTAAATCGTGAAGTGGCATAACGTGTGAATAATGTTATGCAAATTTTACAAATGGAGCAGGTAGTGAATTTGTGTTAGCCTTTAGGTCAAATTACAGACTTTAGAATCTGGAGTTGTATCACAAAAAACATCCGGTCTTCAGTCCAAATTAAGATCTGAAAAGTTTGAAAGAACTTAAGCCAATGCATATTGCAGAGGAAAATCGGAGGCTTGATCTGAGACGCACTGACGCAAATGGTGTATGTATCAGATCTCAATACAAAATAAAAAAGTGGCCAAACAGAAATTGAAAATGCGTGTCTACGGAGGAATCATCTGCCCATCCAATTAAAATTTTTAATAAAATCTCTGTTAAAGGTTTCCTGTAATTTTGTTATTGGTCATATGCACTGCATTCCTATTGGCCATTTTAAATGTGTGAGTGTTAGTCAGTGCTTCTCCTTTACATGATCACAGAACCACGCCGTGCTCTCAGCAACTGTTCTTTCCTTTGCTTCTTATAAGTTGGTAGGTTTTGCACAGTTTTACAGTTGATGTTGCACATTCTGAAAGCTGTGTTTTATGATGATGCACCAGCTATTTAGCCAGCTCCAGACTAACTATAGCAGATTTGTTGCTAGTCACTAAAGTTGGCTTGTTTGGTAGGTAGACCAGACATCCAGAAAAAACTCCAGTCAGGATTTTGTCACTTCACACCAGCGCTTTTTTCGACAGTCGCCGTATATTCTGTGTTTTACAGCTATACAACAAGTCTTTTTAATCCCTGCCTCCTTAGTCACCTCTATTGGTCTACATATATCTGCGTCTACATGCAGCCATTGGTCAAACTGCTTAAGTCCCGCCTCCTAACAGCCACTATTGGTTCACATATACTCGCAGCTACATCAACCATTGGTCAAACTGTATCCCACCACAGCCGATTGGTCGCAGCCTGGAAATACCTAAACACAAATACCTAAAAACACATCAATTTGACTTTATCTGACTTTTTTTATGTATGTATGTATATTTACTTATTTATTTTTACAATGGCATGAAAATAAAAATGTAATGTAAAGGTAAAAGTATTGTTTTTTTTATCTTAGCTGAAATGAAGGGAGATGATTTGGCCATATAGGCTAATAAAGCTATTTAGTAGTTTTAGTAAATGAGTAAATGTATTCATTTTCATTAAAATTCATTAACTTGCAATGGTTTTCACACGGTCCGACTACTTACACCACAACATCCTAACCACACCAGATGCCTATTTGTCCCCAGTGTCCTCTATTTTAAAAACACATAGGGTTGCTCATTATAAAACAGCCTTTCTCCGCTGTGGAGCCAAGCGTCATCCTCCAGCACTGCTGTGTCTGTTCCTGACTTAAATATGGATAGACCATCCCACCCCATTTTAAGTAGTCAGCCCAAGCGGCCATATGGACAAACTGTGAAGCTTCAGTGCAGGCTGGTACTGTAGGCCCAACCATAGCTTAGAATAATCCGCCTACCGTGATGCTTACTTTTGCTTTGCCTGTTGGAAATTTGGACATATTCACAAACAGTGCTTCCACTAATTGGAAGACTGTGGTTTTCTTAAACATGCCACTAGTATTCCTCACATTAGAGCGATACCAGCATCGCTCAGAGACAGGTGAAAGAATCGCGCAGCAAAGGCATACTTACTCAGTTTCTCACTTTAAATGAGCCAGCTCTCCATGGGCAGCTGTCTGACCCTGGGTATTCTGTTCAGCTGCAGCCTGCTGATGATCCAAACCAAAATTTGCTTATAAGAATGCTGAAATGCACATCATAAAGAAATGAATATCTAAATTTGTTCACAGGGTAATAGCCCTGAACCCTTTCTTTTGCTCAGTTCTCAAGATTAAAATACACACTTTATACAGCTCTATTTAGAGGCATTTTCTAAATAGGCAAAGAGGACCAGACAGGAAACACACTGGCATGGTTAGGACGTTGGTTAGGTCTTTAAGTAAGCCGAAGGTATAGTACCATGTTGCAGTGTGTGTGTGTGTGTGTGTGTGTGTGTGAGAGAGAGAGAGAGAGAGAGGGAGGGAGTTTAATATCTCCGTAATAAAACCGTAAAACTATAGTAATGAACATTATAACAAACATGTGCTCATTTACCAAGACATAGAAAACGTCTGACGAGAGCTGAAGCCTCGTACTGAAAAACAGCAATTAGCCAACAAGAGAAACCATTATCATACTTTTATCGTTATATAAGTATCTAGAACCAGTCCTCTACCGCTACCAAAGTTAGTGACAGCTGTGTTAATAAGTCAGCTAATCAACTAAGTTGATAACGGACGCACCCTTTAACGAGCTCTCCTCAGGTGCGTCTGAGCTTTACTGATGCCTCCAAAGGTTGTGGATAGATTCCCGGATGAGCGCTCTGTTCTTTCCTCAGCACAGCTGTGTGAAACATTACTGGGTTTAAAACACGTAGTTGTTTTTTTTACACACATCACGGTTAACGGGTTGAGCTTAGCAAACTACTGATAATGTTCATTTACAGCTTACAAACACAAGGTGTGTCAATAAGCTGGCAGTAGACTAGCGCCCCTAGTGGTCTGTCACAGCAGTGAATTCCTCCTACCTGTCCCCAATAAGATCTGGCTGCAGAGCCACTAAGTTTCACGCCAGTGGCATTCTGCGCATGCGTCAGAAGATTTGAGCCAGTAGTATTCAGCGCATGCGTCGTTAGGCAGGTGAACACTTGAATAGTTTTAGGAGGTATTTCGATCATGTAGGATAAAACCTTTCGTTTGAACGCATACAGACTATAAATGACATATATTAAGCATATGTGCCTCGATAGACTAATAGGCTATGTAGATTTTTTAATTGGGTTACGTGGGATTCACTTTTACACATATTCATACATGTACATACAAGAATGAACTATTCACCTAAAATATCCAATACAAATCATTTATATCATAATATAACTTTGGCGCAATATTTTATATTTATTACAGTTTCCATACCAATAAACATTGTATGATTTTCTCTCCTTTTTATACTGCCTGTCTAATTGTTTTTCTATTTATTGTAATTTTATGGGCACGTATATTCTTTTCTGTTGCTTTGCTGCTGTGACTTAAAATGTCCCAAATGTATAGTTAATTAACTAAACGTTAACTAAATGTTTAGTCAATTAATAAACGATAAAACACTGGGATAAAACAAATTCATAGGATTTCGGTAGCCTAAAAGCATCATATGAGAAAAGTATAGGAAAGATATTTGGATTAATGAATATATCAGTGTAAATATAAGGTAATTAAGATCATTTTTGATTTGAATCACAGTTTACACTTTTGGAACAGTCAAATATTAGCAGTAAATATTAGCAGTAATCTCAGATTTTATGAAACACACCAGAAAAAGAGAATTATCATGAAAAATGCATGAAAATGTTCAAAATTGTGGGTCTGTGCATGCAATGGGTAGCACAACCTGACAGCCTGACAGGGCCTGCCTCGCCTTCTCTGGGTGGGTTTGTGAATGTTAGCAATGTTGGCCAACGCAGAATTGGCTGTTTACTGTTAAACTGGTCAGTGGGGTTGACGCAGCTTGACGTGTTTTAAAGGAAGCACAGTCTTCACCCTGTAATAAGGGGAGACCTAGTACTAAAACTCACTCTGGCTGTGTGGCAACATTAACAGATGTAGGAGAGGGAAGAGGAAGAGAGACTGTGTTTACAGGTTTCCTGTATTTTTGGAAGAACACAAAAACACAGGTGAAGAGCTGCTGTCACTGTTTCAGCGTTCAGAAATAAAAACAGCATATTATGGTAGATAATGCTAGTGAACTGTGAGTCTATCACAGTTGCCTAATAATGGAAACCTTCTGTTTTTAGTAAAAACTACTTAGTATATACTGAAAAAAATGTAATGCCAAATTATTGTAAATGAATAGAATGTGTGACATTAGCAAAGTTCATGTAAAAATTATTATATTCATTTACCAACACTTGCCACACCTAAAGCGTATCAACTGAAAGTGCTATTTTTGAGGTCATCCATTGGACGCTATGTAGAATATGCCTGTAATTCTTTTATTTCTTTATTTTATCTAAAGGTATAGTAGGATGAATTCAGGAAAGGTCGTTCTGTCACAGCTTCTGTCCTAAATTCAACTGTACAGTTAGAATGTTTCGGGCTGTGTACCAAGCCACCAACTACTTAGTTGGTTACCAGGCTTAAGTGACTGAAATCTGAAAATGATTGTTTTGCCTTGATGTGACATGTGATGTGCCATGTGATGTTATCAGGGCTGTGTGAACACCCTTACTCTTCAAATGGGATTTGAGTCACTTTCATATGTGGCCCTAGATCAAATTTGTGCCTGACGCATGGGCACACAACATGAATGTGAAGGGTCAGACCGGATTTCAGACATCTCTTTGCCCGTATGCATGCACTTAGTGCTTAGTGCAGCATGGCAAAACAACAAAGGAGGAGAGGAGCTTGAAATTTGGGGAAATGAATCAGTTCTATCGGAAGCCATAACAGGGTTGTGGGTTCGATTCCCGGGCTCGGCAAGCTGCCACTGTTGGGCCCTTGAGCAAGGCCCTTTACCCTCTCTGCTCCCCGGGCGCTGGAGTTGGCTGCCCACCGCTCTGGGTGTGTGTGTGTACTCACTGCCCCTAACACGTGTGTGTGTGTGAGTGTGTTCACTACCAGATGGGTTAAATGCGGAGGACACATTTCACTGTACAGTCCACACTGTACAGTGACGAATACGTGCACCTTTATCCTTTATCCTTTTTTATCAGTGTGTGCACACGTGCTGCTTCAGAGACAAATTCATTCACATAACAGACAGATACAGGACACTTACATTTACGAGTGTGAACCGACAAGATAGACAAATCCGATCTGAGCAAAAAATCGGAATTGATTAATGAGGCTCGTAATGTAAACGTAGCCTCTGAAATACAGTCTCAGATATTGAATTTGCAGTTCGTATGAAATCATTATTTTCAGCTTTGCCTTCAAACATGATTCCTTTTGACTGGAAATGAACTCCTGTTCAGTTACTTGAAAACCAGTGAAAGCTTGACAGTACAGTCAAATGTTAAGTGAGGTTTCCTACCAAAATGCCATTAACACTGTTGTTTATTTGATGTTACAGTCAATTAGGCTAACGTTTCAAATTGTGTCACAGAAAATGGTGGTAAAAGCCTAAACATTTAGATGTATAAAGTATATAAATTGAGTTTGGGTGCCTTTTCAACTAGGTTGTGTGTACGGGCTGCGCTCCAGAGCGCTCTAGGATTCTATACAGCACACAGTCTGTTTCGCACTAATGTCGAGATAGTAGCCTAGCAACAACATAGTAGGAGTTGCAAATGTAACATAGCACCTTTTTCCTTCACTCTGCGTTCCTCTGTCTCCCACTTCCTACTCTCGTACTTCGGAGCATGTGTCATCTCTCTCTCCCTCTCTCTCTCTTTCTCTCTCTCTCTCTCTCTCTCTCTCTCTCACCACTACAGGTTCAAATATTTCTGTCTCACATCTTGTTTTGGCATGTCACCTCCTTACTCCTCACGTTCTGCATCTGGCTTCCAGCAAGCCCTCCTGCCCTCTGCGGCCCTATCTGAGCGCATCTACAAAAGCCTCCTCCAGCTCCCCACATTACCTTTAATCTAGCACTTGGCCTAAGGATAAAGTCCAGGTCAGAGAATCAATCACATTTTGCCCCTGAAGAATGATAAAATGGAAAAATCCTCTCATTCTTTTCCATTCCTTCTTCTTTTCTTGCCAGTGGCTTGGGTGTTCCTTCAGGCCACACACCCCCAGCACATCCCCACAGCTTCTCTTTCATGCCGGAGGTTAGCTTATTTTGAAAACCTCTCAGGCTGAAACTAGCAGCCTCTGATTCTGAAGAGCTCCATCAGTGTGTCACATAGTACTTTTGAGCAATCAGTCTAATTACCTCCAATTTGTGGATGGTTTTAACTTGCACCAAAGGGATGGCCTTTGCTTACTAATGTAAATGACCACTATTATTGGCTCATACATTCCACTAATATACTGCTTCATAAGAGCTGAAGGATAATGAAACCTAAAAGGCAAGTAACAATGAATGGTGAAAAGGGTGATCTGTTTTTGCCAAGTCAGGAGATTACGAAACTCTTGTTCTAAGACTGTCCATTGGTATCACTCTTCACAGAACAATGATTAATCACTGTCAGTAAAGAAATCTTGCTTGCAACGAGTGCTCACAGCATCTGGTCTGCTTGTTCACAGCTTATTCTATGGTTGTAATAAAAAAGAAAATTCTAATGGAGCACATGCTGTTGTTGGACTTGCTTTGCTTCATTTATTGACCAGAAAATGAGTCATTTAACTGCCTGGTCTCTAGTCTTATCATTTAGCATATACTGTACATCTCTCTCTCTCTATCTATCTATCTATCTATCTATCTATCTATCTCTCTCTCTCTCTCTCTCTATATATATATATATATATATATACCTTGGTGTATCTGGAAGTAAATAACAGACATAAACATAGAACACAGAAACGTCATGACATGTAAAATGAAAAATAGTATTTCTGCACCTTTTTATGGTTCTATGTAAATACTCTACTAAACTAACAATAATTTGTGACTTTGATCATGTTAAGGAGTTGGTTCAGAAAGGTAAGTCTCAGGTGGATTTGATCTACTTGTCAAAGGCTTTTGCACCAACTTGTCAAGCTCTTGTCAGCTAGAGTGCACACAAGCAAAAGGGGGAAATACCAAATACTGACATTGTGAAATTTGTGAAATACATAAATAAATGTCACTTTTTTACTTATAGCAACATTGTGTAGCATTTTACCATAAAATAACTGCATCAAAACCATATTGCTTCACTAACTTAGGGAAAGAGAACAGTGCCTCTGTCGTTACTACCTCGGGCTCAGCATGCAGTTACTGCACTGCGTAACTTTGGTGAAAAGTGCATGACAACATTTGTGAGAACTGCGTATGCTGCATACGCTGCGTAACCCATGCATAATTATGTAAAATACAGTGAGAGTTCACATACTCCTTTCAATTTCAGTGACGGTTCTGTATCTCTCGGCTCATCCAGAGGGAGGGTAGGGAGAGCCCAGGAGCCAGAAATACCTATTCACATCACATAATCACATAATGCTGCTTTAAATGGTCACACTTAGAGTATAATCTGAAATTAAAAACTTGTACTGTATTAAATTAGAATGAAATTTGAAACAGAAACATTTTCACATTCTACTTTATATGCATTGTTTATAATATTTAAACATACATTTCCTACATTATTATTGAATATAAAATAACAAGAATTATTATTGACAGGTAAAAACGTTCTCCAGACAAGAAACTGCATGGACTGCGTCACTGGCCCAGTCAGGAAATACATAACCCCCGAGATCATGCTGTCCACCGCCAGCAGAGGTTTTAGCAGATACACCACAATAAAAAATGATCTAATGGATAAAGGTGATACCTCTGGCTGTTATTATTATTATTATTATTATTATATTGTAATATTAATGTGCACCATGCCCCTTCTTCAGCGGAAATGCTATGAGAAATCCAATCACAAGCGTTCACAAGAGACCTGGTGTAAACAGCTATGTGTTTTGACAATCGTTTGTGAGTGGATCATCCGAGACGCTTGTTGTTGCCAGGTGTGAATGGGGCCTTTGTGAGTCCAGGTGGTTTCTGCTTTGAGCTGGACCGCCAAACCCACCTCTAATAAGTGGACTATGACAGAGAGATATGACTGAAGGTGTAAAAAGTTTCATGGTCACATATGGCACAGATAGGGATCTATAGGACATTACATTGGAAGGAGGAGGGGCTTCAGGCAAGTTCCCTCTCCCAAAATTCAAATTTCATAACTCCACTTTCACTCCACATTAATATTGAAATCCTGTCAATAATAGAACCGTATTTGGCGTAACTATATATCTAGGTTGCCAACCATGTTCTGTAAATCTGCAGTATGTGTGCCATCACCACGTTTATTTGTTGGCATAGTGAAGATGTGAAGAAGCACACACGTGTGGCTGAATGCCAAGTATGCTTGCTCCGGGCCGTGGGACTTATGTTGAAAAACATTGCTGCAGATGTCCCCCACTGGCTGATGTGATGAGGCCTAAAAGCGCTCCACCAAACTACCAGTGTGCTGTCCTCTCACACATGAGCTGGCGCTTTAGAGGAGGTCAGGCATTACAGATCCGCTGCAGATTCCTTGGAGGCAAACAGAGAGTGAACTCGCTCTTGGGAACCCCTGGAGCAAAAAGCGATAGAGAGACAGGAAGAAAAAAAAAAACATTGGACTTGGTTCTTCACATTTAGGTTCATGGTTCTCAGAGCTAGTATGAGAGCGAGGCATGAGGCTGCATAGCCCCGTGGCCAATAGCGAGGATGGGCATGCAGCAGCACAGGCCCTTACATACACATGATAGGAGAACTTTGCCATGAGCAATTAGAAGGCTGTGAGTCAGAGCACACTATTTATAAAAGCTCTCCGCCATGCATATAAATCACCTTGTGTGTGTGTGTGTGTTCATATGCCAGACGGACCAAGCTTTCTCGCATTTAACACTCCTAGGCCTGTGCAGACACTGTCAGTCAGTCAGTGAGATGGACATCATGGCCACTCATTAAAGCAGGGATTTCTCTCTCACTTCACAGATCTGGTGCCTGCCTAATGCCCTTACGCTCACTAAGCTGTCTTGTCGTATTTCCCTTCACTCGACACCAGGCCATTTTTAGCCACAAAAACATGCTTTCCAAGATGTAGTTGAAGGTGCCAGCTAAGTGTGTGGTTTTTAAAGTGTAATCAGTGTTCCATTAGCTATACATTGGATATATGAGAACGTATTAGCTATTTTTATTCTTTCTCAAACCTCCATGGGCACTGCCTTGTGAGTTCTTAACGGAGCACTTTGCCTAACGTCGTGATGTGCATATTTCTGCCATTCTGAAAATGAACTTTAACGCTGTTGTTCTCACCAGGTGTGGAACAGGTCTGTGGTAGATAAAACTGAAAATCATGATAAACAAAAGGCATACATAAATAAGCCAACATCAAATATCCAATGATGTTATGCTATTTATCATTGTAAGAGATCATTTCATTTCATTTTGTAGCTGCAAGGAGAAAGTCAAACAGGCAGCCACTCTGAAGCCTTCCTTGTCTCTTTTAGCACTTGTTTTAGTTGTCAGAGAGAATAAATGAAGAGTATAGATGTGTTTCATTATGTTGGTACAGTGCCTCTGCCTCAGGGGCAGAATTTACTTTGAGTTTCGCCCTCGTCACTCTTACCAGCAAATCAGCACACATTCCCGCGTGAATATATTTCATACCTACCCTCCATTTTTATATATATATAAACTATAATGCAAAAACTTTAAGTCTAGTTTTGCTGGGGGTTTGACATCATTTGGATCTTCCAGTTGGTCTTTACAAATGTCAAATGATAAGTTGATCAATACAATTGATTCTAGAATGATTTTAAACTTGCTGTTTAAGAAAATAAAAGGTATTAGCACATCACCCCTGAGTAAAAAGTGTATATTTGCTGTTTATCTGCTTAATTTAACATATTGAAAAAAAAATAAAACAATCGATTTGGCATGTGCAGAAGTAACAGAGTTAACATGTGGTTTTAATTTTTTGTCCAAAATGTTTAATTCAGTAAACATAAACAAGAATTGTGCTCCATAATATGCAGAAAATAGTTACTGTTGATGACTTAGAAAATCAACATAAACTCTGTTTACACCTGGTTTATTTTATAATAATAATAGTCAGAGTTTCAGATATATCTGGATAAAGTCAAGCCACATACAAATGCATGTTTAAACTCACCCAATATGCATTTAAACCAGATACAAATCCAGCCGCTCAAACCACCTGGTCACTTCTTGTGACTATTATCTGAATCGTATAAGCTACATGCATTCACACTTGGTAGCGGAGTCAGACTGAAATCCAATTGCTGTGTGGGACGGAATATGCAAATCTGCTCGTTACCTGGCAACCAGTGGTTTTTCTGTTCAACCTCTTCCTGTGCTGTGCTAAAGATGGTTGCTGTTCTCAATTTTACATGCTGTCATCCTCCAGTATATTCTTCTTAACAGACATTGATTAAGGGGTCAGTGATGTACTCCAGGGGGTGGTGTTTTAGTTGTCCTGGTAGGAGTATCAGTTGTGTCTTGGAGATACGGATGCGTTTACACTGCTAAGTCAAATGCGTCTTGGAGCACCTCCTAAAGTAGTTTTAGTCTATCCATTTTAAATGCTGGCCCCGAGACGCATTTAAGGCACATGCTACAGCAATGTAAACACATCAGTCTCTTCAAGACGCATTCAACCACCAAAACCCCTCCCAGTACAACCGAAATACCAGCAATAATTACCATGCAGCGACCAAATTTGCATAACCTGAAACACATTTGACTACCAAGTGTAAATGCATGTGGCTAAAATTAGATCATGATAGAATCCAAATACTAGTCACGTGAAGTAACCAGGTGTAAACAGGGTCAATATGTGTCATTTGACCCCATGTGCCAAAACATTTGCATGCTGCTATATGTAATGTTTATGCAAAAGTGTGTTTGTGTGCCTAACATTTGCGACCAGCAGGCAAATGTGATTCGCTTATAAGTAAGTTCTGTGATGTGCAAATGAGTTGTGTGTGACATGCGAGCAGGCATTCCAGTGATAAAGATTAATGGAAGACGGGAGGCAGAAAAGTGCCTGGCTGGTCATTTGTAGCCATGTTCCTTTGGCCTGAATATAATCCAACTCAGCACAGCCCACACAAGCCTTCTGCCTTATCTCCTGCATGGCTGCCATGAAGCAGCTGCACGCTGTAGCTCAGAGAGAAGGAAATAAGGTGCCAGCTCAGCAATACATCAAACACCCAAAGGCATGCTCCCCGGCCTGAAGGAATCTCTACCACCCAGGTAAAAGCTAATGTCATTATAGCCAATATACCACTGGAGGACTCACAACTCATAACTTCATATTTATGGATGGAATAATCTGGGCTTTATCTTACATAGCAAATCAATTTAAATGTAATTTATTTGCTTATTTTTGTGAAGCATATTTTGTAATTCTTTAATATTTATTATTATATTAAACTTAATTTTACTGATGTAAATGCGTAGATTTGTGTTTTTCACAATTTACTCATTGTTAATTCCCACCCACTAAATTAGGGGTGGGCAATTCTGGTCCTGGAGGGCTGGATTCCAGAGTTTGTGCTTTTTTTCTGCTCTAACACACCTGATTCAACTCCCCTGTTAATTGCCAAGTTTAGTAGGCCTGTTAGAGCAGGGAAATCAGTAAATGGTGCTGGACTCCAGCCCCAGTCTCCCACCCCTGCATTAGATACTTTAGGTCTCCCAATAAGATGCAACCATGTCTGTTTGAAGGCAAGCGCAAACATCCAGTAAAACATGCGAAGTGCCACAGCAATACACTGTAACCTCACTGGATAGCTTCAATGCTCTTAGCTGAGAAATTCTCTAAAACTTCTCAGTTCTGCCATGTTAGCTGTGATCATGCTGAATAATGGGGCTAGAGGGGGCATTCTACATACTCAGAAAGTGAGAGAGGCCATAGATCAAATATCTGATCTCTCAATGATAGTGCATGCTTAGACAGTTGCGCCACTTAGGAGCTGATTGACACATTAAAATTAACATGGAAAATGACCCTTCTACCAGTCTACAAGAGTACCCCTCCCCCATTCCAACATCTGGTTAAAGCAGATTTTTTATTTTCCATGGAGAAAACATTCCTTAATGAATAAGCCTGTCCTTTTTTTTTGCTCTAATATGATACAGTATGCTAATGAGAGGATTATTATGCCATGTTGACAAGAAACTTTTAGATTCAGAACATGTCTGCACTAACATAGATAACGCTTGGCACGTTTGCACAGGTCAGTAGAACGAGCTAACATGGATTAACTAAATAATGAGGCACATTTATTGATGCAAAAGTCCTCTTGTGCATAATGAGATGCTCCTACACAGTGTTTAGTGCTTTTACTGATATTCCAAGTGTAGTTAATAAATTGATCCATAAATGCCTGATCTTGCAGTGTTAACTAATTCAATCAATACACTGATGCAATTTGCATTTGTGTCTGAATGAAAAATGGACAGTCAAGAACATATGACCATAAATGATCTTAAATCAAATAGAGTCAATCAGAACGTGACAACTGGAGATTGAAGTCAGGACCTTTCCCATTTCTCATGACCTGAGTGAATGGTGGTCTGCTGCTTCTTAGAATAGAGTCAGGTAGATGTGGTCTCTGCTCTTTTATTTCTCTTCTGGCCCTCAGCACGATTGTTATTGTGGGAAAAGCTTTTCATTGCAGTTTGCTGGTGGGCGACTGGTCCAGATCGATTCTGATGCTATGGTCCAAAAGGACAGAAGGCCATTTTTTTTCAAGGCCAAATAGATACACCCCTGTCCCTTCACCACCATCTCAGTTTCTGATTAATTATCTTTTTATTTACTAACTCTCCTTGTGACTACACAAATTCAGTGGCCTCTGTCCTTTAAAGTCGTGTCGGACAAAACTTAGCACATAAGGAGTTAATGACACACCAATGGCTTCTCTGTTTCCTATACCTTGTGGCAATGAAGGCCTGCTGAATTCATCATCAGTGACCTTCCGCCGCATTCAGGTCAGTGTACTGATTGAGTACATCACGAGTTATCATGGTACTTTTTTTTTTGATGATCAAGAGACTGCTGTTGAAAGGACAAAATGCTGCATTTAAATCTTTTTTCTCTGTGGCTTTGGATCTGTAGCCCACTTGCTAGCAGTCTTTGCTTAACTAGCTCAGCTACAGCTCCACCAAGAATCAGACAGCCCAGTTCAGCTGCTGTTGATTAACTGCTGAGCTTCCGGCACAAGTGTTCACAATAAAATCGTATGTCTAAGAGAGTGAAGTCACACTAAACTACCCTTTGCTAATAGCTCTAGCTAAGCTACAGCTTCACCGCATATCAGACAGCCCAGTGCAGCTGCTGATACTTGTGTCTGAGAGGGTGAAGTCTTCCTAAACTAACCTTTGCTTAACTAGCTCAGCTACAGCTCCACCGAGTAGCAGACAGCCCAGTTCAGCTGCTGCTGACTAACCGCTGAGCTACTGACACTAATGTTGATGATAAAAAATTGTGTCTGAGAGAAAGAGAGTAGTTGAGCGAGTCTGAAATCACACACGTTTAGAGGATAAGGCCTTATATCTGAGAGTGAACAGTCGAGCTAGGAGTGTTTTCGGCTGTTTTCAGGCCCATTAAGTAAAATGATTCATCCATCTTCCTTTCAAACTCAGCGTCACTAAACATACTACTATGGTGGGCTTGTTTTTTTCCCCACCTGTTTTTAGTGCTTGACCTCACCCTATTTCAGTGTCTTTACTGAAGTGTATAGAACCACCATGATGCCAAGATCGCCCTCACCCCCCCAGAATCGTATGTATATATGTATACCCCCTGCCGTTCAGCTGGGTAATAATGTATTAGTCGCTAGTGAGGTATTTAAGACTGAATGCTCAGGACATAAAAAAAATATCCACATTTCCACAGTTGTTTTTATGGAGATACTGTAATGAGTAGCTACTAGGTTTATTTTTAACCCATATACAACCTCCCACCATCCTTGGTGGGGAATATTGAAAACAGATTTGTCGAGCTGACAATTTGCAAGTAAAGGAACAGCTTTTCTTCCCTTTAGCTTCATAAGTGTTTGTGGATGTTTCATTAGCTCAGAATGCCATTATTTTGTGCTTGTGTGTCAGCAGTACAGAACGGAGAGATGAAAGGGAGGGCTAATATGTTTGAGACCCATGTTTCACTAATCACTTTCCTAGTGCATGGAGCATGGTTAAAAAAAATCCTATAAACCTGCTCCTCCTCCCTAATGAAAATCATTGACGTTTGTGCCAAGAAAAGTGAATATATACATATACAGTGTGTATTTCTATTAGCCCTGAAGTGGCGAGTTTTATCTCCTCAGTGAAAGCACTACGAGATAAGATATTGGTTTGACTGTACGTTGACTTGTCCATGTTGTCCAACTGACCTTGGAGCAGTATTCTGATCCTTCCTCATTCAGCCTCTATAGGAAGCTGGAGCACAGAGTACATCATTGATTTTTCAGCCTTTTCCAGCAAAAATCCCTCTGATGAATCATAATTGCATAACTGAGGGAGCTGGACTCCTCCCTGGCTTATTTAAGCCTGCTGCTCACCACATTTGCGTTGACAATTGATTTAGTCACGCAATAATCTCTCTCACTCTATTCCTTTCTTTATATACTCTCTGTCTTTCTGCCACCCCGCTGCTTTTCTATTTTAATGATTTAAGGGCACACTGCTAGTACTGACCGTATTTGATTGCCTGGAATAAACAGCATGCAGAGAGTTTTTCTCTATTTATGAAAATAAATCCATATTTGTCAAGTTGTAAACCCTAATCCTGTTAAACATATCATCACACGTATTGCCTGCTCCCTGTTTAAAACTGGCTCAGTGCTAGTAGAAGTGAGGAGCCTTGCGGATCAGAAGGTGGGAATATGGGAATGTGGGAATACCATATTGCCAACTCCATTTCACAGTAGTATTAACCCCCCCCCCCCTCCCCTTAATGGTTTAATGGTCTTCCTAGTAGCTTATCAAATTAGCTGTTTAGATTAGCTGGTTTGCTCTTGGTATACAGACTGGTGGAAATAGCAGCTGAACTAGAATCAGCTGAACTAGTTGCTATCTGGGTTGCTTTTCTGCTTACAGCAGTAACCTTCTTTAGAAAGAGGTGCAGACATTTATGATTACGCTGATTAAATTGCAATGACCTAAAAAATAATTAAAAAAATAAATTAAACTATAAAAAATCTCAAGGATAACATTTTTGTAATGCTGGAAGGCCTCAGTCAATTCTATCAGCGCTGCATCCACAAAGGTATTCTTTTGAAGCAACACTTTCAAGGTTGAAAAAGCTTTGAAGAACATTGGCAAAAATCCCATTTAACCTAAGGAGAAACTGTAAAAGAGTTTTCTGTCAAAATACCCCATTTGAAGAGCATTATAAGTCTCAATTGATATTTCTAGTCTTTCTTTGTGTAAATAGCCACACTGTGGCTGATTGGGTGCTTTTGTTTTGTTGTAATTAAGTGAACATTAGCACCGTGGTAACTGTGTAACTGTTTCTTACCTGGCAACTTTAGATTTGCTACAACAGCACAGTCCAGCATGTTATTGTAGCACTTCAAGGCGATAGTATGTACGTTTTGGGGATTTGGAAATTTGTTGATTTAGGGACCTCTCTGGTGAGAATGTGTAATTGCACCAAGAGTACTTTAATAATGTGCTTTGAGGTGCAGTCTTCTTATAGAACAGATGAATCAGATCGTTGCAAGTTTACATTCAGTCAGTGGAGTAGTTCAGAGTGGAGGATTCAGAAAGAGCTCAGTCAAACATTTATTTATAAGAATTTTATATGGTTGTCAATCTTATGAGCATGATAGCTGTATTTAGGTTTTAAACCATTTAAATGTGCATAAATTTTTAGTTGAATGTAGAGAGGAACTATGTCCAAACAAACATAGAAACTACAAGGCTTGGAGTCTGAAGGCTTTCTTTGAGGTGCAGCAATATGGAAGTAGTTCATTGAAGTTCACTGAGCAACAGATACAACACTGGCCATAAGAATACAGCTGGTGAGTATGTGTCCACTAGCTATATAGAAAATCCACTCAGTCAGGTGTCATTTCAGATGCTGGAATAGGTTGTGTTTACAAAACAACATTGAGAAAAGCACTTGAAATTTTGTAGAATTTGAGAATACTTGACAATATTGACTAGCTATTTGTTTTCCAACAAAGAGACACAAAGCAGTATTTGAAAGCTAACCAGCGAAGCTACTATACAGGTAATACAACTGTACTGTCCTACACTTTATCACAGGTACAAACAAAATCCACAGCAATGATAGCCTGGCTGCCTATTTTAGTAGCTAGGCATGAAAAAAATGAAATGTCTTACCCGTTTAGCAAGAAAACAGCCAACTCTGCATCACTTTTTAATTCTTTTTAGCTCACTGAGCTCTCACCTCCTTACACAAGCCAAGCCAGCATTTATCCTGGTTTTAACACCTACAACTCTTTCATGCTCTCTTCAGTTCTAATTCGAAGTATCTTTTGGTTTGAATGAGCAGATGAAGACAGAGTTTGCTGTTCTGATAACGCCACTAGCAGCGCCTTGGATCGACCAGTTGCGTGGATCGTGCGCACAGATATGTGTGGAGAAGCCCTGCTAAACCCCCTGGCTCTCCCTCATAGCGCCTCAAAGCTGAGGTTTTAGTCAAGGTGGTCCTCACCGTGTGGGCAGAGCATGAGTCTGCGTAGCGCTGTGAGAGAGAGCCAGGGGTTAGCCGGGCTGCCCCTCTGCAAAGGGAGCTACTCCTCTGCGAGAGACAGCCGTGTTGTGTAACCAGGCTGTACTTCTCGGTGGTAGCTGGAAGATGATAACCAAAGTAGAAGCTCTTGTAGTCAGCTCTCTTTAACATTATGCTGACATTATGTTGTATATCTATATATGAGCTTATTACTCAATTACAGATATCTAATATCAATACAGATATCAAAACCTCAGAAAACCCTAAAAATTGGTAAAATCCAAAAACTGCAATTCCAAGTAAAAAGCTAAAGAACACAACTTGCCTTCACTTAATACCCAAGTATTATAACAAAAAATGTATGTGTGAATGTGTTTCCAGGGGCTTTTATGCCACCAAGCCAGGGTTACTTGTATTTCCTTTCTCCATGTCATGTGAAACCCCACAGCATTTTTCCAAACTGCTGCTAATGCAAGATCACTGGACAGGTCAACAGAGAACGCTAACTGTCCCATTCTGTTAAGTCAGCTAACTGATAAGCCATTTGCTACATTTGTGCTGTGTGATTAAAGAGAAGGAGGGCCATCCTACCACACAGAAAAAGCAAGGCTAATAATGTTTTTTTGGGGGTCCCAGACATAGATGGCAATGGCATTACTGGAGATTGAACTTTGGGTTCACAACATTGGGATCTTTCCCTGAATTCTGTAAAAGCTTGCAACAGTGGTAAAATTCTATTTCTGCAGCTATAGCATGGACAGGTCAGTTCCTCATGGCCATTTATTGAGTGTTGGTGACCCTAAACCTCTGCTGTATGTCTGGACTATTTTGACCTGAACAGAGATAAAAGCCTTATCATTTCCCCCCTGATTCCAGAACAGCGCCGGCTCTCTATCTGAGTGGCTGACATATTTCACTTTCCACCTCTATTATGTCGCTCTTCAAGCTCACACTAATCTGCTCACACTGGCAACACACTATGAACTGCCACAACTTCGGTGCAGAAGAGATCTTTTAGCTTTTCTCCTTGCTGCCCAGCCCCTCGCAACGGCATGTCGTAAATTCTCTGATGGCTTTAATGCGATTTGGTGGCTGAAATGATTTTTTTGGGGGGGCTGCGCGGATGGAAAATAAAATAAAGCGTGTAATTGCATAGTCATCCCCCCTCTCTTATCTCTGGCCTCCCTCTTTCTGAGCAGAGGAAAAGAGCTCCCCTGATTGACGGACACAGAATAGCTCCCATTTTGAGGCAATCCACTGATAAGCACTAGCAGTGTTTCTGCCAAATGAAAACATGGTGGTGATTTAATGAAATTCCACACGAGTAAGCTTCCGCTATCTCCTCTTCATCACCGCGCTCTCCAAGTTGAATTCACAGCATAGCAGAGAGAATTGGCAAATCAAAGACAACTAACTGAAGCAAGTTCAACAGCTCTGGAGGTACGCCGGTATGTAATTCGACTGCTCAAAGTGTGCCCTGCAGTGAAAACCTCTTGAGGTTTCAAGAAAATGCTGTGAAACCAAAAAGATCCTTCAACTCTGTATCCAGGCGATCCGACGCAAGTTATCAACAGCAGCAGGCACCGGAAGACACGTCCATGTGTCTAACCACTGGCACTTCGGTTTGCTTTGCCCTATGTTTTCCTTCTTCACTTGGGTCACATGAGCCTAGAGTGATAAAAGGGTCTTGATTTGGCCTATGTTTGCATGTCCATTTCATTGGAAGATATACATATATACATGCCCATGCAGCAGTATTGATTATGATTATGATCTCTGCACCTGCTCTGTTATTCTAGGTCAGGAAGAAGGGTCATTATTGACTCAGTGTCCTTTTAGCAGTGAGCAGGGGTCGACAGTCTAGCTCCTATGTAGGAAGATGCACAAATGATAGACCCTACTTCTTATAGACTGTTTGATCGAAGGCAGGATCAAAAGCACTGGAGAAAAGCCATCTGCTCCTGTCAAAAACCCTGTGATGTTTGGCATTGTGGATATTCCGATTCCCTTAAAAGAGATACTGCACCTGCATTCTGACAAGTCCACCTGGGCCTTGCACATATAGCTGTAGTCATTGGAGTCTAAATAAACGCTCTAATTTAATCTACATTGGAGTCTCAGCAGCTTGTGCATTCTATCAAAATGCCTTGTCCTCTTGAATATAAATAAGGTTTTTAACTCACGCTCAAAAAACAAATATATCGCTTTGGGTGTTATCTTCATGCTGCGGTAGATATCAATTAGGCGAACCAGGCATGTAATTGATTTTCACCCTGTTAACTTTGCAGCGGTAACCTTTGACGCTGTGCCACTGGTGCCCTAGCCTAGGCTATTTTCAGGCCTGACCTGTCTCCTTGCATGTTTGAAGTCACTGTAACTTCGTCTCCCCTTGCCTGGAGAGGCAGGATAAGTGTATATGAATCTGCGTTATAGAGTCAGAGAAGAGGCTAGAGGGTGCCTGACTCTTCATGCCTTGCTAAAGCATGAGTGATTTTCGAGGTGAGTGGCTATAGGGCCTGGGTCAGTAGAGCTGGTTTAAGATGCATATGTGGAGGTGCGATAAGAGCTGGAGTTTTCCAGAGCCGCGGGCAGGTGAGGAGGTGAAGAGCAGCCCAGCAGGGGTTACTCAGCTCTGCCCAGAGACAGCACGCATAATGCAGACACAGATATGCCAACTACTGACATTTACAATGTGCCGCCGCTGTGTTATTTCATGCCATGTTATTTTTACACAGGCACTTCCCACCTAAACCGCCTGAAAATATGAGAATATAAGACAGAAATATTTTAATCAATTTAAGAAGTGCCCACACAACTCCTAAATTCTAAACGCTCATTTGCAGTTACAGTTGCAGCAGAATTTGTAGCTGAATTCAATACCCTGTAGGACAGTGAATTAGCATGCTTCAACAGACACATTAATCTTTTCCTTTTTCATAATTTTTATATGCATTACTTTATAGAATAGAGCTAATATATTTAGTATTTTCTTTACTTCAGATTTTTCGGAAAAATATTGAATAACTTCTGAGGTACAACACAATAAAACAATGCTTATTAATTCATATTTGATAGCGCTAAACAAATGACCTTTACATATTTAAGTCATTACATATTTAAGTTTATTTAAGTCAGTGAATTATCATTGATGTCTTTTTACATAGGACATTTTCTTGGCCAAAAAAGTTTCCTTTTTCAACTAAATTTATGTCTATGCAAGCAAGGCTGCACATTGGAACAGTTCACCACCCTCTTGGTAAACTGTAGGTTCTTATGGGGCAGTCATTTGGGGGTTTTGATCTGCTAGCTTTACCAGTGTAAGGTCTGTTCTCTCCGAGAATTTTCTTGGTCTTCCAGATCTAATCTTAACCTCCACAGCTCTCCTGAACTACCATTTTTAAATAAATGTTTGCACTGTAAAAACCACTAGCTGAAAACACTTGGCTTCTTATTTTAGTCTTTTTCTGCCTTGTGGACATTGAGTACATTAAGTTTAGACAGTTGCTTAGAGGAGCCCATGTGTGATGAGTGTTTGAGTTTGAGGTTTGTGTCAAAGAACGTATAATACATGGAAATTCAACTCTGCTAACATTTCCTAGGTCATTTATCATATCGGGACATCCCCAATAATTAGTGATATGGCTCAGGCCTGTCATATAATATATATAATGTATATTAATATGTATTGTCTTCTTCAACAAGAACTGTTGAACGAGCACCAAAAACTGTTCCAGTTGACATTAGACATTGACATTTCATTCTCTTAGGAACCCCTTTGAGACTGCATATACTGTTAATGACCAAGAATTAGCCTTGTAGAGTCAACTGTAGTATGATTACAGAGGCTCACATTAAAAGAGCAATTTCTGAATGATTTTAAATGGTTCTCTGAGTTGTCATTGGTCTACATAGAGCCATACCCACACAAAAATATCCTAAATAGCAAAGCAACACATCTATGATGGTTGTTGCTCTTGTATTAAATGTAATGTGCAAAACGTAATGAACCAGTTGCAAGTTGCTGTAGTCTTAGCAACCCCTCCTCGCAGTAAAGAACAGGTCATGTATGAGGTCATCCTGGAGGCTAAAGATTGCCAGGACTGGGAATGCTATATCTAAGGCCCTGGCGAGAGCAGTATTTCAGCTTGGCTGGTTTTAATGTGTTTTTTCAGCCTTTGGGAAGCTGTTTATCAACTCTAAAAAATGCAGAAAATTAGATTTTTCTCAAGTTCACACAGCAGCGGTTCCCGGTGTTTTCTTCCACAGCACATGCAAAGGGATGCAGAGATAAGTGTGTTGCTCTTCTCCTCTGATAAATGTGACAGTCTCTCATGACCTTATCTGATGGGATCACATTTCTGTAAGGGAAGTGCGGCGAGACACATATAAACATATCTTATCTGTGTGGGTTCTTTAAAAAGAAAAAAAAAATAGTGTTTCTTTATTAACCTGAATACATGCATGATATGGGGAAATTGTGTAAAAATCTAGAGGATAAATGTATGTGTGTGGATGAGAAAAGATAAATATGCCCCCCCCCACACACATTTGTTCTCTTTGCCTCCGCCTTAATTTGCTGTCATTATAACCTATTGGGAGTTAGCTCTTGGCAATAAAGAGAGAGAGAAGGGAGACAATTTCACTGTCAGCCCCCCGGCACAATAATTTGATTTGTGGCTGTGGCAGGTTAGAGTGTGCAGACTGACTCAGCCGTGCTCTGTGTTTCAAGGTTACAGTGGGAGGACTGCTTCATCTCCTGCAGAGAAGCTTCCATCTTCCCCCTCTCCACCTCTCCTCCTCACACACATGCTCAGCTTTGCATCCCTACAAAAGGGCCGTCCTACGCAATCTTATTACTGCTCCACCTCAACCTTTCACAGCATGCTGCACCAACCAGGCTGCACTGGGCCCGGAGCCCCTGCCCCTTTGCCCTTCATATCTTATGTCCAGATATATATTGCAGATGTTACAAGCTGTCAGATGTCATATGTTATGATACACATTCAATGTAGACAATATAACATATGAAATGCCTTGTTCCCGGTGAAGATAAGGTAGCAATGCACTGTGTACTGTTGTCTTTTGGTTTCTGAATAGGAGAAAACCAATGAAAGATTTTTTACATAATATATATATATATATATATATATATGTAGAGAGAGAGAGGGAGAGAGAGAGATAGATAGATAGATAGATAGATAGATAGATAGATAGATATATTCAATATATATAATACAATAAAGCATTAAATTTAGAGTGGTATATAGTGAATTACATAAATCACAACTATAGTGTCTGCAGGCATATAGCACTATATTTCAGATCTCAACATATGAATGTAAATACAGTCCTATTACAGGTATATGATGCTCTGTTTAGATACAGAATTCGTAATTTCATGACTTGCATAGTACACTACACAGGGAGTAGTCTGTAATTTGGCATCAAATCTTTGTGATTTTTTTCTTCTTGTAAACCTTTGGTCCCTGTGTGGACAGATTTTTTTTTTAAGGATTTTTTAATCTGGATACGTGTTGACGTGGCCCAAGACGCATCACTAACGCTTAGCACTACTAATGTCACTACTCGATTTGTGCATCCTGGCTGATTTGGAAAGTGCATGAGCAAACCTGCACGCTTGGAATGAGCAACCACAGTCTAAGATTTTTCGGACGTGTACTACTTTACAATAGTAATACAGAGAGAGAGAGACATTATATAGAGATGTGTTTAAGTATCTCTCCAAGGGAAACATGAACCAAACCAAACTCAGGAGGATGTACATGAAGTCATTCGTGCCTTCAACATTGCAGTTCCTGACACTGAATGACTTGTTGACAGTCCATGCATTTCTGTGGGTAAGTGTTATTATTGCACATTTTATCGCAATTACTGGAGTTTGAGATAGAGATATGTTTTACATTTACCATATTATATTTATATACAAATATATTTCAAATTACACATGTCAGTGTGTTTAAGGTCACAAAATGTATCATATATTGAATATATAGTAGTAATAACAATGTTTAGTGTTGATCTGTATTCCATCACCCCATTTTACACAGATTACACAGTTTTACAAGCTGCAAAATGTTGCAGTGATGCATGCAATGAAGAGAATGTGTTGATAACCAGAGCATTATGTTCCCAGCATATGTACTGTAGGTGTGGTAGCATAGCCATGTATAGTACTGACATTTCCTACTGATATTTTGTTTGTTTTTTTTAGTCAGTCAGAAAACAGTGAAGCGTATATAGTTTATCATAAAGCTGATGGCATGTTACATGTTAGGCTTTGTTTTTTTGCGTAGATGCAAGTGCAGTTAAGTGGTATAAGGCTAATTTGTTTGGACAAAACACAGAAATGATGAGGTTGGAGAGGGTCAGGAGGGGATGCGGCATTCAGAATCCACTGCATAGTGCTATTTTAAAACCCACACTGGTCCCAAATTGCGATTCCACTGCTTCCTCACTTTTTTCATTGCTAACCAAATACAACTGACGGAATTATTTTATGTAGAGCAAATCAGGACATACCTAGACTTTAGCTTCTAATTCTCAGATGGAATCAGATCCTTGGCACATCATTATAATATATAATATATAACCTGATTAGCTGAGCTAATGGTCAAAGCTGTTGTAAATATACCAGCATGGACTAGCAAAAAATCATTTGTCTGTTATGTTGCTTAACAGCTATAGCTGACTGTTAATCTGCCAGTCACTGCTGGTTCCAGACTTGTGTTCCACACTCCTGTAAGCTCTATATAAAGTAGGTTGCTGGGTTGAGCCAGTTAGGTAGTTTTGCAGGGTTATTTCTCTTTTACCCAGAATTTGGGTTAGCATTGCTGCCAATTATCATGTATAGCCTTAGAGACTCAAACAATTGGCTCCAAGTTTTTGTTTTGCCATTTCTTTTAGTTTTCAGCTGTAGACTATGATGTAAATACTACTCAAAGGGAGAATAATTCACAAAGAAAGGGCTGACCCAGAAAATGTATGTGTGTGTGTGTGTTTGGGGTGGCTTCCCTCTTAATAATAGCGATGAGACTGTTCCTTTGTTTGACTTTAATTCACCCACTCTGCATACAAAACAGCATAGCAGATAAAGTGAGTGTGTGTCATATTAGAATACACTGCACGCTAGTGTAGGCAGGAGGTCTTGAAACCGGAGAGTCAGAGCTGGAACATGTGCCTGGGCCACCCAGTCTGTGCACTGTACTGATATTGCGGTGCCGCGAAGCACATTGATATTAATCAGAGCCTTCCTCTGAGTCATCTCACTGATGCCATCGGACTGATGCTCAGCATTCGCGCTGGAGGCTCTACTATTATGTGAAATGTCAAGGTGTAGGAGGAACTGACGAATGCACAATGCTGTGCAGACATATATGCACGGAAAGCGCACACAAATACCACCTTATATTCAAAAGGCTTTACTTAGACTTACAGATGATTACAAGGACCCCTGCACACCGATTCCGGAACACTTACAAACAGGTGGCTGTGCAGTGCCAGTACCCCCAAAGGCAAAGGTGACATCACCTAACCTGCCTCACGGCCTGCTGCACTGAATTATCACTACTGAAAATATTGACTTTGTGCAGATGGAGATGTTGTGTATTTAATACAAAGGAAAGAATATTCTACACAATTCAGGGAATTCATGTCACCCCAGCTGTGTCCTTTTGCTCATGCTTTTGCTAAAGCAAGTGGCATGTGTGCACTGGTTTCACATGCAACTTGGTCTGGCTGTGCTGTCATGCACTAAATAATTACTATAGGCCTGTATGTCTGTATCTTGCTTGCCTTCAAACTCAACCTCCCCTTCTCCTTATTCATTCATAAGCCAGGTTTGGATGTGACCATTTTATTGCAGTACAGGGGAGAGCAAGGCACAAACTAACGCCAGGTTAAATGCAAAATGTATGAATTTATGAATTTATGTATCTCCCTTCTGTATTTCAAGTAGGACATGCTTTTGGTTATCATCTAATCATGTAATGAAAGTGTATAAAAGCCACATTAAACATGCTATAGAGGTCATATAAACCACATATGCTTAGATTTCTATCATTCTGATATTAGCCTTTCCACTTTGTGGTCAAAAATAAATTTGACCAAGCTTATTTTCACTAACCATTATTGTTTGGCTGAAGATAAATCCATGTATTTCAGTTGTAAATGTACTGTAAATGTATCAATTTACCTGAGTTTTTAGTAATTGTTGTGACCAGCTCTTCCATCTGGTAAATAGTACAGCCCCACAACTTAGGTAAGATGTGCTAATACTAAAATCACTATTCCTAGTAAACAGTTTCTATAATCAGACTCAATTCCAAGCTGATTTACTTTTGTTTGTTTGGTAGCAACTTTTTAAACAACTTTTTAAAAAATGGTTTAATATTTTACAGTCTAGTCTGACTGACATACCTGTTTCAGCTCCCAGTTCCTTTATAACTCTGCAGTCAAAGCACTTGGTGTGCATTAGCCTCCTCCTTGTTAATGAATGCGCTGTTCAGTGCTGGCTTAGAACCAAAATAAGGAGTGTGGTTCTCCCGCTGGTAGAACACATAATTTCCACAATAGTTTGGTTTCCAACCAGCCATAATTCAAGAGTAAAGATAAGATAGGAGTAACATTATATCTTCCCAAATGGATACAAAAATGGGGGGTTTTGGCAGCATGGACAAAAATGTCAGAAAACAGACAAACACACAGGAAAAATGGTTTCAATCATCCTATTCTGACTCTTTAACTGCTGCTCTGTGTGCCATTTGTTATTTGCAAGGCTATAAGCTAACTCTAAACTAAATTTATCTCTTTCCCCGACCTTTAAGTTCCACTGCTGTTGAAATGTACACAATGTAACTGTGGCACAATTTAAGGTAGCATGGAGAGTTGGAAGCCAACGTTAGCTTTTGTTTTGGCTGCTAAGTGGTAACGTCACCATACTTATCAGTTCAATAAAGCTCTCTGATTTTGCTCACCCAGATGTCCCTGCCATTACCAAGGATCATAAGTTGATCTGAATCTTAAAGGCCATTAAAAATGCTTGGATCAGCACACCCCCCCCCCCCCCCCCCCCCCCATTCCTTGTTACAGGATCTGATGGGGACATCCCTACAAAGAATCTCATCATTTAACACTACCTAGGTGCTGAAAACAAAGGTTTCATAGTTTTCACAGTGATGTGCTGATTCCTTGTGTAAAAACAAAGCCTGAAAAGTTGTCCAAGGTTCTTTGTAGTCTGAAGGCCTATTGGAACATAACAATTACATAAGGATGATATTTAAAGAATTATGTAAGTTATTTGAGTGTGACAGTAGCTCAGTGGTAAACTACTGCCTTAAATCTCAAATTCAAATCCCTTCATGGCCCTCAAAAAAGGATTAAATAGGAGAGAGCTGCAGGGTTGAATGTTCCTGCCCATCCACTGCAATTTGTCTTCACATCCCTGAATAAGACAGTTTGCCAAATTGTGATGAAAACATCACTTGACAGTGGCCGATTTTCGGTTAGGATTTAGGGAACCTATTAAAGTCAGGTAGAATCATTCGTTCTTGAAGGTATAACTATTCCTTCTGAGACATGTATACATGTATGACTAAGCCAAAGGCCTCTGGCAATTCTTCTTTTTTACTATACAAGCTTGTACATGTTTTCAAGGTCAAGTCAATTTTTTTTTGCAGTTTATTGTTTATTAATTTATAATTTATTGTTTTGCCCATTTTTACATATGTATGAGACATAATTTCCAACAAGTCCAACAAGTCCATGTAAGATTACTTAATGACTTGATTTGGGGTTAAATGTGCCTGCAGTGATCAAGACCAGGTTTTTAGTCTCAAGCTAATTTTGCAGGTTTGTGGAATAGTGAATAACATTAATTTTCTCGTTACAACAGCACCTGTCACGGGACAGGACATACGTAACAGGCAGCAAGTGAACAGTCAACTTTTGAAGTTGATGCATTGGAAGCAGGAAACAAGTGAAAATGTAAGCGTCACAAATGCAATGAATTTCTGTTTGAAAACCTTGAGAGCGTTTATAAAGTAAATGAAAAACTTTCCATTTCATTTTTTCATGATATTAGCCCTTTAGTAGTTATTAACTAAGCATGCTGAAAAGATATTCCCATATGCTTGTCATTGACATTGGCTTGTCCCTTGGGGAGAGGCAGAGCATGTGAGAATATATTCCTGCTGAATAACATTATTCGCTTTGTTCAGCCTCACAAAGGAGTTGAATGTTTTCAGAGATTCCTCTAGATTTAAAACTTTAATTAAATCAATTTAAAATAATAAAATACAAATGAAATGAAAAATTTAATGGGTTTGTCAGACTTTTTGCAAATGCTCATCGGAACCAATGCTTTTTATTTTTAGCTGTGTATTTGTGAGAGGATGCAAGACTGATGGACCATGTCGAGGCTGAAGTTGCTGGTGCAGCAGTTACACTGCATCTTATTCTCATTACTGTGCCAGAATGGGACTGCCCCAACATTTAAGGTGGAACTGAAAAATTCAAATAAGGAGTTGGCTAATAATAAGCCATCTTTAGCTTCATTATTTAATGTACAGTTTTTGTGAAGTGGTGGGTATGTTGTCTAAATATGTTATAGTTGTCAATGCTCTGTCTCCATACTGAACTATCCATTCATATAATGTTAGTGTTCATTTTTGTTTGCATAAAATAGGAGAAAATGCAAGGAATGCAGGAATTTATCTGGTCACACTTTTTGGGGTTCATGGACTTTAGAAGGTATTTTGCAGTCTGATTACAGCATATATGAACACAGCAGTTACAAGAACACTTAGTACTTTAGTTTGGGGGTCTTCAGTTAAGTCAATATGGTGCAGAGGGGTCTAATGGCCTTGGGGAAGAAGCTGTTGCAGAGTCTGGCTGTGATGGCACGGATGCTCCAGTACCTTCTGCCAGACAGCATCAGTGAAAAATCTGACAGATGAGTGGGGTCATCCACATTGCTGGTGGCTTTACCAATGCAGTGTGTGATGTAATTGTCATTGATGGAGGGAAGAGAGACCTCAAAGATCTCAGCTATCCTCATCACTCTGTAGGGACTTGAAGTCAGAAAGTCCTTGCAATTCCCAAACCAGGCAGTGATGCAGCTGCTGTGGATACTCTCTACAGTCCCCTCTGTAGAACATGCTTGTAACTGAGAAATGCTCTGAATCACTAATGCAGTTCGCTTGACGCTTCTTGGCTTTGAACTTCCTTTGGCCTCTAGTTCAAGTACAAAAACACATTTTGGCCAATCGGCTGTATTTGCGGTAAGGAAAAAAAAGTATAATCACATCTTTTACCAAAATATTCTCTTAAACACAGGGCTAACCATTAGCACTTAGAGTGTGTCCTCTATGTCTTCTTTAGCATTCTGATGATGACATCAGGTGAAAGCAGAGACTTCATTCTCAGAGTGTCCTCTTTCATCTTCCCTCCTTCACTTGTCTTCCTCTCTTGCTGCTCTCTCCACTTATCGTTTACCTCTCCGTCGGTACTTCTCATGCCTCACTCTTCTGTCCATTCATGACAGGCCTCTTTTGTGCCAAGTTAACCCCATAACCATTATTGTATCTAACGGGAGTACTTAGACGCACTATGTGGGCTTTAAAAGTAGTGGAATGCCCAGCCCTATAGGTCACACTGTGACCGCACAAGCTCCAATGAGAGTATCTACAATCTACTCTTAAAGGAGTGATTCATTTGTCATAACCATTGGTTAGAAGCTGCAGCAGTTAAAAAGAAAGGCTTTTGTCCCTTCTTTTTATAATTGCCAGACTGCATTGTTCAGTGTGTGAAGCCTGGCCTGAGTGAAAGCTGAATGGAGCGGTGGCTCAGGTGAAGGTTGCTGCTGCTGAGCTGAGGGCAGCTGGACTGAGGTGGCTGGTTAAGCGGCTAAGTGCGGCAGTGGGAGGCTCAGATGAAGTGGCTGAGAGAGAGATCGTCTGCTGGCAAGGCCACTAATGTGAGTCATTTAGTGCCAGTCTGCTCCTCTTCTTCACTTCTTCTCAGAGAAAATCACTCTGCGTTTGGGATTAGATTGCACCAAGAGGCAAAAAAGGGAGACTCAGTGTAAAACAATGCCTTTTTTTGGGAATTTAAAATTACATTTGTGCTCAAGACACATAGATTCAGGGCTAATTTCATGGCTTATTTTCTGAAGATCTGCATAGAGTAATGATTTAATAATGTAACTGAAAGTGTAAACGGAGGTCAGGGCAATGCACTTCTGATCAGAGTGAAAATCAATTACTTTTTCATTCTCCCTCTAAACTTATCACACTGAATAGGGTGAACCAGTGCAGAACTCTAATTTATCCAAGGACATGTCCTTTTGTCCCTATTACTGTGTGTGTGGGTGTGTGTGTGCGTGTGTGCCTTCATTCTAAACTGATGTACAGATTTTTTCATGCAGTTCATTCTTTCAACATATCATAGCTGTCGGAGTAAAACACTTTTATCCAAAATGATTCCATTACAGGAGAGGGAGGAAACGTTTCAGTGTTAATGTAGAAAGATTTTACTCCAAGTCATTTTGGACCATTACCATCAGCCTGTTTCTCAGGCAGTCTTCACACAAGGTAAAGGGCAGCTGGTGCTTTCAAATGATGTCAAACTTTTAAAAATATGACAAAAATGGAACTTGCAGCTTATTCTGCATTGAATGAAAGAAGGCATGGGCTTGTCGGTTTGAAATAGCCGGCTACATGGGCATTCAAGTCCAGTTCCAGGTCTCCAGGTTTTCTATCTTAACACAAACACAAAAACTAGTGTTTTACAGACGAATCAGGTAAACTGTGGTAGACACTGATCCTCCAAGGTCGAAGATGAATAACCCTTACCAACTTACTATTTATGTATTGATAGTACCTAAAAGTAGAAGTAATATGTGTAGTATGTGACTAACATAACACTAAGGGCCGTATGTTAGCGATCTTTAGGCGAGCGGCCAACTGTGCATTGCGCAGCTTGTCTTTGCAATCCGTGTGTCTTTGCAATCATAACGATGGGAAAAGTATCAAAATATCTTAATTATGCATGGGTGTGTTTTGGGCATAATGTGCAATCAGCATAGCGCATGGTCTGGGAAGGCTTGCTGAAACAGTGGAGCGCCTCACCTCTAGAATAATGTTATTTTATTTTGTATTCTGTTTATTGTTGATGTAAAAGTTTGCATAGCTGCCAACTGGCACGCGCTATGGGTTTGTGCACTGCTGCGTGTCCATGGGTGCTTAACAAGCGGGGGTGTACGCGCCTGCGTTGACAATTCACTGCCAACTGATAACACTGAACGTCTGACTGTTAACGTCTGCCTAGGTTTCTTTCAGTCAGTGGCGCACCTGTGTTTTCTGTTGCCAAGAGAGCAATACGCCAGAAATTTACCTGAACACACCTCATTTAGAGACCATATATTTGCAAGCGCTGTTTAATCAATCTATTTAAACGACGCAGGTCGGAAGGCATGAAAATAGACTGCGGGGTGTAAGACAGCAATAAGCATCGCAACGCGCCTTGCACAGTGTGTAAGATATGGGCCTAACATTTCCCAGGTTGGAATTATTGATTGTAGAGATGAAGTGGCTTAACGGTAAACCACAGTCAAATTCATGTCAGTTAGTAGAGTTTTACAATATCTGAAAAACTGACATTGCAGTATTAGTTTTTTTCTGTGATATATATTGCAATATTAATCCCTTAAAAAGCCTATGGTCCGCCGGATTTTTAACAGATTGCACTAGAAGTCACATGATGTCAAAATTCCAACATGTAATAATATTAATAATGGATATTAATAATGCACTCTGTGTGTCCAAGATTTGGGTGAAATAAATCATATTTGGCAGATATAATCTGCCTCTGGTAGATGGCACCCATTTCACAGTCTTGGGACTTTGGAATGGGTGAAATGTCAGGGTTTGTCTGTTTAAGGTGCTAATAGCTTGTTAATATTGTAAACTGAAGCTTTATTTTGGTGTCAAAACTATTCAAACTGGACGCAACACAGTTTTTGTGGAATTTTGTTGAGCTGTTTTATTCCACAGAAAAAAAACACATGCAGGCAAAATGTGCTCATCAGGTTTGATCCAAAAGTGAACAGAAATGAGAGCTTTTAACACATCACTGCGGAACTGTGTCTCCAAAAACGACTCTGAGTTAACAGACACTAGCTCTGTACAGGGGCTGTTTATCTGCTCAGCTCTCCATTCTCCTTTCATGTTAACACTTGCCTGCAGTGTTTACTCTTTCTGAGGAGAAGAGCCTATCAGCACAGTCTCAAATCACTCCATATTCCCTACATAGTGTACTATTTTAAAACAAATACAAACATCATTAAACAGACTAAATGTTAAACAGTGAATTGTCAAACCTGTTGCAGAATACAAATGACTTTTGGTCAGACATATCATGCACTGTTTGGATAAAGCTGCTGCTATTTCATGACCCACAAAGTGTACTTATAGGCAGGAGGGAGTGATTTGAGAATGGGGCCTTGGGAGAGTAAACACTTGCTCTTTTTTATACACACTTGAGTGTGTTAAAAGTTATATCTGCAGCGCACAGACTTTCTTCTTTGGCGTTTTTTCCTGGTGCACTGAACAGATCGTGTTATGGCGCAACCACGCTACTAATGCAGCCATTGCAATGCTGCCTCGTAATTCTCCATGCAGAAAAACTGCTAGTACTAATACATTTGCTATTACCTTGCTACTGAAATTATTATTTTAATGTTTAACATTTAAGCACATTTTAACAAGACTGAATTAATACTGATAACCGTGACAATTTTGGCCACCATAACCATTACATTAAATTTTCATACCATTTCATCTGTAAATGGCCATAAGAATTAGATAAAAGATTGATGCTTTCACAAAAGATCAAATGTTTCCTCCAAGTACTCCGGTTTTCCTCCCACCACCAAAAACACATGGTATGTGAATTGGCCATGCTAAACTGCCCCTGGGTTTAAGTGAGTGGGTATGTGTGGTACCCAACGATGGAATGGCGCCCTGTCCAGGGGCTATGTTTGCCTTGCGCCCAGTGTTTCTGGGTAGGATCCAGACCCACTGCGACCCTGAACAGGAAGAATTGTATGAGAATATGGATGGATGAAAGACTCTAAAATCTGCAGAAACACAAAACTATGCTATAATACACATGGAATAAAACACAAATACACATTAAAAGAACACTTTCATTTCTATCTCCATTAATTTTATCATTTCTTGGGAGGGCCTCTGAGCACCTTGTTCCCAGGGCCTTTTAAATCCATGATTTGTCTCTGGCCAGTTATTCCATTATTCAGTCAGAGCTATGTTCTGCAACCCATTGTGAAATGTCTTTGCACCAACACAATATGCTCTCGCTCTCTCATTTCATTTGAAAGAGTGCTGTGATTTATTTGTTGATCAGGGTAATATTCAAGTATAATGTCAAATGTATTGTAAGAGGATGTATATTCTTAGTGAGCTTGTTCAACAATTCCTAAGTAGTTCAGTATTACAACTATTTTTAAGGTTACATTTAATAGTTAAGGTTAAATTTCAGACAGACTTGACACAAGTAAGAGAAACAAGTGTGTGTAGCAGTGCTCTTGCTAATTGTATTGTCCAGAGCCAGTCAATGGGAAATAAAGGAGAAGTTTGACCTCACCCTTGTAACCCGACCATCCATCCATCCCTTACACTACATAGTCTTACACTAACTATCCTTGTTTCCCGCCTTTGCATGTTCCTTGTAAATTTAGCTCCTAGTTCCAAGTAGATTTGGGCTTCTTGAGTGTTTAAACATCATGGCATGTCTTTCTGTAAAGCTAGCCTGGCATTTAGTTTAATTCCTGGGCTTGGTTTGTGCTTCAAATTGTGTTTTGGTTGAGTTGGGTTCTTTCGTGATCTCGCGTCACCAGCTAAAGCAACATCTGTTTCTCCTAAGTGTGGCATTACAAACAGATCCAAAAACACCAGAAACATCTAAAACTCAGCACACAAAAGATACAAGAGCCAAAAGGAGGACAAAACTGAAAACATAAAACGGTGCATGGCAAACACTGAGACATGTTAACCCTTTATGTTAATTTTAAGTGTAACGTATGTTTTTTCCTAACCTGTGCTCTTCCACAGTGTGTCTAATGCTTGGCCATTAGCTTCTGTACCTAGAATTGTGTAACATGCTATGCAAGTCCAATTAAAGGGGTAGTTCCAAATGACCATCACATTGAGCAGAAGTATGTAGGATATCTAAAGGCCTTCAAAAACCACAGAGCCTCTTTCCTGTTCAGTTGAGCTCTAAATGATCAGTTAGCTCTAGCAGTGTGCAGGGTTATGGGTTGGGCGTATCTCTGATATGCCTACTGCCATTTAAACCGTGTGTTGCGTGTAATTGCAGCAGCAAATAGCTGCCCAGCAAAAACACACGTTTCGTAGCAGAAGACGATGTCACCGTGATTTACTATTAGCGGAGGAGTATCAATCACTACTGAGGTTTCATTTTCAGAGCTGTGACAAGCTTTTGAATTAGTCAGCCAGAGCATGCTTGTGTGTTTATGTGTGTGTGTAGAGAGGAGGCATATGTGTGTGTGCAAGTTGCAGGATCAGGCTGTTTTTGTTGGGAAATGGAATTACACAGTGGATGTTTCTGGATCCTCTTCTTTTAGTGAATGTGATGTGGCGCTCTGACACTGCCTGCATGTCAGTGTTTAAACTCCCCACTCTGTCATGAATTAATCATGACATTCAACTTTGAAGTCGCTGGTTTGACCAGACTTTTCTATTCACTGCTTGAGTATTGTTCAGGTTTTCTAATTATATAAACATGATAGTGTAGACTACGGAAGCACTGATCCGACTTTTTCTGTTTTAATACCGATACCAAAACATAAACATGGTGTATGGGCCAATACCTGACACCGATCCGATACCATTGCTGAATAAACCATATACCTCACCATGTGTGAGAGACTTAAGGCATCAGGATTGACTGCCACTATTATTATTATTATTATTATTATTATTATTACCACTATTAATCATCATTTCTACTATGATTATATTAAGGTATATTATATCATGATTTTTAGGATTATTATATCATAATATTATAATAATGTTGCACAACTGAGCAGTAGAGCAGTCTTTTGCAGTGGTTCAGTGACTTTCTATCAATAATTTATGAATAGTTCTGACCAGAGGAGGATGGGTCCCCCTTGTGGGTCTTGGCTCCTCCCAAGGTTTCTTCCTTCAGCTCTGAGGGAGTGTTTCCATGCCACTGTTGCCTTGGGTTTGCTCCCACAAAGCTGCTTTGTGATAACAGCAGTTGTAAAAAGCACTATACAAATACATTTGATTTGATTTGAATGAAACATTACTTTACTAACCTTGTAAAACAATGAAGCAAATGAACACAGATATAAATGAACTGAATCTCTTTTTATTTGTCACTAAAATGATTAATAATGGTGCTGGACATTGCCACAATTAATTATATTCTATAATGTAAAATCTGTAAGACCAAAGAATAGCAAGCAGCTCCTCCCTTCTTGGGCAATGCTTATATGGACGACCAGCTGTGGTAGTGACATCATTACTTCACCCTCATTCACCCTCGCTCTCAGTTGTCCTCCGTTACAGATGCAGGTCTCCACCACTCTCTCTCTATCGCTGAAAAACACCAGAAACAGCAGAGCTGTGGCTTGTAAAAATGGCGACAAAGATTCTCTGGAATATTCTGATATTTAGTGATAAAAACATGCATCTGTTGATTTAAACACTTCTGGGACTCAAAACAGTGTCTGCCTGCTTGCATGTGTGCCTGTGTGTGAGAGATTCCCTTGCTCTCCTCTCCTCCCTGCACTCCTCCTGAGTAAACAGAGCAGGCTGCTGAAGGCTGTTTTCTGAGCTGGATTACTCAATGATAGTTATGACAGTTTGAGGGTCATGCTGGTGGGATAGGGTAAATCATGCTGTTCGCTATAATCTGTGTACTGCATGTGTCTGTATGTTACTCTGATTCTGAGTAATGAAGCCTAGAATACCGATGGTACAGGAATCGGGTTCAGTGAATGGATTGTTCCTGTGGATTCCCAATTCAGCTCATTTTGTTAGTATTGGGACCGATATCTGATCCTAGTATGGGATCAGTGCAGCCTTAATAAATATATTGCGTGTGTTTACATACACTCCAAATTCTGTTCATAATTGTATTTCTGCAGTTGTCTGATTATTTTATCATTAATGTAAACAGCATACTCTAGAATATGCTAGATTTTACGCTATAGCATACAGCATACACTAGAAATCAGATAAAGAAAGTTGTATTTTAGCTCAGCTGGATTTTAGCTCACTGCATGTATACACTTTAATCTGAGTTCTGTTGAATTTCTCAGTCTGTGCATGCAACGACAACAAATTACTTCTGGAGCGATGCTAAAGGACTTTAATATTCTTCATATTTTACAGGTTTTATTGGTGTTCATATTGTGGCTCAATGTGTAAATAAAAAAGATGTGGCATGATGTGTTGGTTTTGCGTCACATCTTTTAAGTCTTCTTCTGCAAGATTATTGGCTGGTTGCAAAGCAGAACCCCAATTACTGCCTGACTCATCTAGACCCGGAGCTTGCCATTATCTGATTACTCAAGTGGCTGTAAACATGTTGATCGGATTACTGACAAAATCTGATTTTCTGCAGTTATCGGATTATGAATTGCATGTAAACGCACTCATTAAGGCACAATCAGAGTACAACAAACATCTTTAATAGAAAAACTAAGATTTCTGAGTTCTGAAATCAACACAGGGTCAAAATATACACCCAGCACATGTAATATTTGGTTAAACATCCTCCAGCAAGTTGCACTTTGACCAGACACTTTTGGTAGTCGTTAACAAGCAGTACCAGTTCCACTGACAACAGACATTTTTTTGGTGCAGCAAATTCTTGGTGGTAATTAGGGTTGCTGTCATGTCGTGCTAGGCCAGACCAAGATGGGACGAACACTTGCAGAGATGGAGTCAAAGCAAGCAGATTTATTAACACAATGGGATAAACAAAAGGGGGCAAGTGAGGCAAAAAAGCAGCAAACCATGAACAACAGTGATCAACAAAAACCTGAACGTAGCAAACAAGAGGGCGAACCAAAAACAAACCTGGGACTGGGGGTTGAACTGGAGGACCAGCTACTGAGCAAGAACGGCTAGGCTGACCAAACCTGGAACCGCAGTGCGCTGCCGTGAGCGTGGGTCACCTAGCTGAGACGTGGGTAGCCAGTAAATCCTGGCTGTGAGCGAGCGAGGGAGAATCGCTGATGACTTCACTGGCATGGTGACCTGCTCCTGAATGTGGAAGCCGAGCTGAAACTGACCTTATCACACCACTAGTCATACGGGGGAACCTCTTGGGTGACCGCAAGGTTATAAACGGTACAATTCCTGGCACCGACTGTCAAGGCTTCTTAAATACCCCCCAATCCCAGGTGTAACTCATGAGCCAAATCAACCTGAATCGACACAATGAACCAAAAATTAACACAAACGAGGAGGAAGTCCTTATTTGGGCCTGTGGGTGGCGGCTCGGAATCGCCCCGGGGGAGGCTGCGATACCGAGGGGCTGACAGTTGCAATGTTACATTTTTTTTTAAAACATGATAACTGTCTCAGAAAATATCACTGCGGTATCACAGTATATGGTATTTCACAATTTTTCCACTTCTTATTCTTCTTCATCTACATTGACCCTTTATGTTTATTTTGGTTGAATAAACACATAGTTACATTTCTAAACAGTTTATTAATGGAATTATATGTTAAATGTTTCCCTTTTGAATATAAATAAATAAAATGTTTATTTTTGGAGTAAATGATAATTTTTTTGATCATGGATAAATTTCTTCTTATGGTTTATTTCCTCTAGTAATCGATTGATTGTTTGTTTTTAAAACTCTGAAAATAGTAGTAATTCTCTTTAGGCTGCATTTTTTTCAATACCAGTATTAAGCAAATGTACATGGTATGATAATCATCAATTTTCATAACATTGTATACCTTATAATGAAATACCGCTGCAACCCTAGTGGTAATTATTACTTGTAAAGAGAAAAATAAAGCCAAAGAAAAAGATCTTCTCATACAGGACACCATGTAAATTCTCTCTCCACACAAAACATGCTTAGTTACATAATAAGAAAAGGCTTAGAAAAGTAAGAAAAGTGTTCCCTGCTAGACAGTGTCAGACTCATTGCAGGTTTCTTTTGGCATAGGCACTGAAGGAGAATAATTCACCCTTGAAAATGTGTTCATGTTAAGTGAAGTCGATCAGATCCACATGAGCAGGAAGCTGCATCGACTGAGCTCTGTGTTAAATCCAATGAGCGACTGAAGGATATAGCATCTTCCTCAGGGATTTGGTGAAAGCAGGCTTTTACATTTTGGGGAAAGGGACTGGAATTGATTTAGTCACTTGTTCTGCGGCATTGACCAGCACCCTGCTGGCATTTTACTGAAGCTGTGATCAATTTTAGCATACGTAAGGAACCGTCTGAAACACGGGTAGCTGAGATTCTCCCGTTAAGAATTGCAGGAGCTCTCTCGGTGACAAGACGAGTGCAGAAAACAAAGGAATGAAAGTTTGTACACAGTCAGACTAGACAACATCAGAAAACAAACAAACGCACTTCGCAAACCTCTAAACACAAACCCCCCAAACAGCTAATCGGTTTACTGAAACTGCATAAATCTGTCAACATCAAACACTGTTTCTTCAAACACTTGGGCTAGAATCTTTGTTTTTAAAGCACAGGACTAATGCAGTTACAAACTCAGATGAGCAGCACTACACTAATGAAATGTGCTGAAGCCAACAGACAGTTGTCTAAAGCTCTATTTATTAGTTGTATCAGTATGGCTCCAGGGGAGAGATTTTTGCTTAGATACACTCCCTTCCTTCTCCCAGCAGAAATATGTGCTCGAAAACAACCAATATTGTCATATAATAGGGGTGCGGGAGTGCATTTTATTTGCTGTCCATTTACTAGCCACTCCACTCGCTCATATAGCATGCTGTTTTGATTTGCCAGGTAATAGCTGCCTGAGTGCCGGTTCTTATCATCTGATTGTATTGGATGATTTTTACAGACAAGGTGTCAAACTTCTGCCTTTTTTTTGCTACACTGGCCAATAAACTGCATTATCTGCTTATTAAGCATTTCTTCCTGATAAAGATTGTAAATGTACAATTCCTGATTTTTTAATGCATCTGTTGCTATGGAAATGTCACCCTCCCTCTCTACCTCTTTCATTAATGGAATGGAGCCACCACCACACACCTCCACTGGCCAGAAATGATTTGCTTGGTAGACCATTCTCAGCGGAGCTGTGAAAACACCGTTGCGTTGTAATGGCGTGGTTGAGAGGGTTGAGAATGGTCTAGCAGCCAAAAGTGCCTAGTCAACACTGCTCCTGTGGTCAGAAACAGCTGGCTACTGTTGAAGGGTTAGTGCATGACTAACACATGAAAAAGATCAGGCAAAGGAATACACAGTGTGTAACAACACCAAAAAAGGGCTGTACCTGATACACCTGTATGTGAGTCATTTCATGAGAAGAGCACCATTTGAGACGACAATATTCAGTGCTTTGTATAAAAAAACAAAATGTGCTAATAGACTTTTTTGTAATAAATATATGTGTTTTTCTAAAGATGTTTTTAAATAAAAAAAAAATTATGAATGCAATTATTTACACATGTCTGTATAGGCAGTAATGGAAGTTAAGACTAATAAACCGGAGTTTTTAACAGCCGGAGTCCGAGAGAGCACAATTGGCTGTGCTCTCTCCGAGTTAGGTATCTGGCGCCATCTCCGCTCATCACTCTTAAGCAATGTTGGCTGGCACGAGCGTCAATCGGGTGGTGCGGTGGAGTTGGGGGACCTCAGCGCATTCCTCCAAGCGTTTCAGCTGCCTGGTGATACTGCATCAGTGGCCGTCTAAAAAAGAGGTGGTACCTGACTTTGCATGTCAACTAGCAGGCTTTGCATGTATCGGAGGAGACCTTCCTAGTGTCAGGAGCATTGCTAGTGCTAGGGGGGAGCTACAAATGGGTGGGTGTACTTGAATTGACTATCAATCAATCCAAAGCCAGTCCCCTGTGAGATGGCACAGAAGTCACGTAAACATAAAACCATCTGTACTACCTGCGCAGCTTATGCCACTCCCTGCCCCCTCTAATTTGGTATGCCGCAGTAATATGTGGAGGTGGTATGACGATATAAAAAAAATGGATACCACTCAGCTGATTAAGCCCTGAAATAGCGTTTTGTCACATTGGGTGACATGATGAAGAGAAGCCGAGTTCAGAAGCTGGCAAATTTGCATTCATTCAACAGTGGTAATTTATGTTCCCCTTCTTTCTCAAGGTCGTTAAGCATAGCATGTCCAGCCTGCCACACAAACTAGACACACTAAGGAGAAAAGGGGTTTACATTATTCTGCTCTTGCATTATTGTCGGAAAGGTCACATAACTGTTGAAAAAAAGCGATGTTGTAGAGAAGGTGTAACATTCTTCTGAGTGCGTGGCGGCCAGTGTAGCCTGAAATTTCGATGCTGTCACATTGCCCTTCCGTCACATGGAGTGTGAATGGCTTTTCAGTGCTATTTGGCACAGAAATATAAAAATGCTTAGTGAGGTGTGAAAATGTGTTTTGTAGTAGGAGGAATCTGTAGTTTGTCGCTGTCAGAACGAGATCCTGCATGTCCATTGTTTTTTTACATGATTTGTAAAAGTCAACATTTTATAATTAAAGGCCAAATAATGCGGCACCATTAACTCACATTACAAGTGAGAGTTTAAGAGATTCAAGAGTTTTCCTTCTGAAAGCCAATCTTCTAGCTTTAGCTTTTGTTCAGACAGTGACAAAGAACTTAAAAAAAAAACCCCAAAACAAAACAAAAAAAAACCAAATGCATCGTCATTTGGCATCTTGTGGAATGACCTCCTATGGTCCAAAGAGTGTGTGGTCATTTCCACCAACATTAAGTGTGTGTTTTTGTGAGTACTGGAGCTGATGTGATTGTTGGTAATCGAGGCAGAAGCGTGGCACGCACAGGTGAAGGCCACTCCTGCGGCTTTAGCACAGGCCTGCAGGGATGCATGTGCAAACCGCCACTTTGAATCACATTCTAATCACCACAGCAGCAGCACGTCCACTCACTGCAAAGCCTGCAGAAGAAAACAAGTGGACATCTGGAGGGGGAGGAGAGGTATTGAGAAAATGAGAGAGCAAGAAAATGAGAGAAAAACAAGGGGTTGTTAGGGTTGTTTTTTTTACCCCCCTGAATACAGGATTTGTGTTTATTTATATAGTAGGCATGTGTTTGTGTGCGTTTGTGTGTGTGAGTCTGTGTGTACTTTTTGCCTTTGAGGCTTCTCCTCTGTGTTCATGCCAGACAGAATGAGCCTGGACTCCCAAATGTTCCTAACATCGCAGCATAGTCTGGCTATACAGCACAAATATTGACCTACTAAACCATAGCAATCCACTAGTGCCCCCAATCATGTATGTATCAGCGGGCAGAGAACAACACTGAGTACTGAACTCTTAAGATCTTGATGTACCTAATTAATTGTTTGAAACACTATGTAGGCTTTGCTATTTGCCATTAGAACAGGCTGGATTAAGACCCCTATGAGCGCCTGGGTGGCCCCCCTAACCCCTTTTCCCACTAGAGACAGTTCTTCCAGGCATGAGCACACGTTATGAATATACACTGCAACTGGCATATCATAATAAATCATGAAAAAAAAAACATTTTTTTTGCCCTCCAATTTGATCCAAGTACCTTAATGCTAAGCACTGACTGATACCTATCTGATCTTTGTGTTGGTATACATAATAAAACTTCACAAGTTAGAAAAGAAGTTCTGCTAATTAAAGCAACATTGTGTAGCATTTATACCTTAAAACAACAGCTTTAAAATCATGGTGAGGCTCTACTGACCTATTATAGGGAGAATAACGTCTCTATCATTGCTACTCTGGGCTGAGCATAACTGCACTAAGCAAAAAAAAAACAAAAAACAGATTCTTGCATGATGCTGCTTTAATACTTATGTACAATCACTTGTTTTTAGTGAACAGTTTATATAATATGACACTCTGGACTGATATCTTTTGTTTTTGTGTTAACTACTAAAGTGAAATTATAAACAGTCCATTTTAAGTATTTATTTAGTGAAAGTGTCTTAGTGTTGTTGCAGATAATTTAGTATATTTAAAGACATAATGGAAACAATTCTGCTTTTTTCAAACAAAAAATGTTAATTTCTGTAAGCAAAGCAAAATTAGTGCCAATGAAATAAAACACTTTCGCTAGATAAAAGCTACATAAAACAACTAAAGTTAAAGCAGTAATTTAAATAATCTTATTTCCTTAGTTTTTTATTACTATTGCTAATCTCCTAAATAGAAAAATCACAATTGATTATTAGTAGTAGTTATTAATCTTACAAATTCATTTAAGATAATTCTCCAAGCCAAGATAGCATGTTTTTGCAGTGCAGCTGCTGTTCTCATTGGCAGTCAGCTCATGAGATACTGCACAGCGTGAGTAAAATGATACATTGAGTGAAAGCATGCGAGACATGCTATTGATCTGAAGACTTTTGAGAGTTTGGAGGTTCTTTATTTGTGGGCTATGCAGCAAGAATAGGTATGAGATTATAAAGGAAAGTTTCAGTTCTGGATCAGTTAATGATGATTTTACATTTTGGGTGTTTTTCGCTCTCAGCTAAATATTGTTCCCATTTTTCATTCTCGTTTCCTCAGACCGGTGTGGAGACCTGGCCCAAAAATTAATCTGCAGATTACTCGATTACTAATGTAATCAATAGTGACAGCCCTAAATAACACACCCCGCTGGACTAGATCAACAACATCACGGCACTGCCTCATCACGGCCTCAATAAAACATCAGTGGTTTAGCTGAGAGTTGACAGAATCAGACAGTGAAGCATATTTCTCATTTCAGCAAGCCTGTCGGTGCATGGCTGCGGTGTCAGTGTTGCTGCCTGCCCTTCGTCAGACACGGCTGCTTCTCCAGGCTGGGTCGGAGTGCTGTTCTGCATGCAGAGATATGTGAATGTGTGTGTGTGTGCTGCTCATGCTCTCCTGTGTGGCATCGTCTCCTGCCTGTGCCGAATCACTTCAGAAACGAGAGAGAGAGAAAGAAACAGAACCCTCTGTTTGATTTAGCTTTAAGAGAGCAGGATCGTTGCCACTCTCCATGCTTGTGTTTACTCATTCTGTCATTCCGTGTGTGTATATTTATATGTAAGTGTGTGTGTGTGTGTACAGTGTATGTGTGTGCAGGAAAGATTCTTTCCCTTAGTTTGTTCTTATACCTCAGAGGTTATCTCCTGCTTCCTGGAATCCCATGCTGGATCTCATTCCAGGAACAGTGGGCAGGCTCCATATCATCATTGTTTATCATTGTTGACCACAACTGGTGACCCAGCTGTTACTGGTGCAAGTGTTTGAAGCTGAAGGATGAGTAAGATCAGCACCCAGCAGGAAGACTTTTGCATATTGTTTCCGCCAGAATCCTTCACCGCGCCTCTGCGACAAGCCGACTGGCACAGGTGAGAGAGAGAAAAAGAGAGAGAGAGTATGTGTGAGAGCGAGAGAGGAAATTATGCATTCAGAAGCCCATTAGTTATCAAAATGGTCTATTTACATGAGGCTCTAGTCCAGGTTGGGGTCCTGTGCAGAGGAGGGAAAAGCAATAATGGGAACACTCCAACTTAGAGTGCTTCATTAAGGCAGTAACTTCACTGATGGCCTTTCTATCAAGAAATTACTCGTCTTTTGTAGCTGTAATATTAAAGTGCATTATGGCCAGTATTAGAGTGGAGTTATATACTGATGTTCATAAAGGATCAATTTAGACAGAATAAAGAACAATTTACCCAAGGGACAAAGAAGGACAGAGTAGTATGCGCTGCATAGTTGAAGGGGGGCCAGTCAGAGTCCAGACCTGTAAAGCTGCTCTTGTTGGTGGTGCTGCTGAAACGATTTTCTTCACCAGCTCACGAATAGATTTCTTCCTTCCTGATGCTCTTGAGGAGCCGAATTATACCCTCACTTACACATATTCTTCTCTGGTCTCACAAAATAACATAGTAACATCATTTATCATTCTTTCTCTTGTAGATAATCTGCCTCTGGTTGTCAATACAGAGTGTATTAAGGAAATCTCAAAGCCCTGGAAAATGTCATATCATTGTTACTGTATTGTTCCATTTATGTGTACTGGAAAATATGCTGTCACGTTTTCCTCCATTCCCTTAAGTCTTCTGCCAACAGAGGCCTGCCTGCCATTCAGATGAAGGTGACTGTTCTCTTTGAGAACATTACAGACATAGAGCATAGTCATTAGTGAAATTCACTTGCAGATATGTGGCTATTCCATCGGAACTATACGCTATTTTAAATGGCCTGGGCAATGTCTGTTGGCCTGGGATATGAATTTATCTGCAGCAGGTCTGTCGGAGCCGGCCTTGTTAAAGCAGGAAGCGCAGAAAGGTCAGGACACTTTTCGCCTCGTACACATGGCCTCAGTGTGGAACATTTGCATTTCATAAATCTTGCATCTGAACCTCTATTCATTATACATTTGCCAGATAGCATTGCCAGGGTGTGAGCAGCATCAACGCCCTCCTTCTAAAATTGCCTGAATTCTACATCTGGGCTGATTTTTTTTTATCTGCTTCTTCATTTTTAAAAATAGATTTTCTCCTTAAATCAGAAGGCCAAAGAAAGCTAGGCCAGAAACTGCTAGGGAGAAGACCATTTCATGAAAGCTTTGAAATTCACAACCGTGCTCTTCCAGTCGCTTTCTTTCTCATGGATATAGACCGAAGGCTGCAATTCTTCTTACATCTGGGATCTATCAAACATGAAACAAAATTTCAATACCTGAGCTTTTGGCGTGGCAGGATAATAAAAAGCAACTGCAAAGGGCTCAAAGTCAAACACTTTCAAATTTACAAGAGCTGAAGATAAGAGTGTCAGAGATAAATCAAAGCGCTCACCCAGAGAATATGGCCAGCAAATGAAAATCAGCATCAGAATAGACCTGCCCAGATGGAGAGAAAGAGGCAGACAAATAACTCTTACTACTCGAGAAATTGAGATAGAGTCATTCACTTTAAGTTGGTTTTACAGGTCAGTGAACATGTTCCCCAGGGATAGACCACCCCTGAATATCTGAGCCTGTGGAGCTGTGTGTCAACTGTGCATCAATAAGTCTGTGGGATTGGAGCTTTGTTTATGGCTGCATACCTGGGGGTTGATCAAATAGGGAGCCATTCTGCTGCTCAGAAATCCACAGTACATGCCTTTCATAACTGAGTTCTGGGCCAGTGGCCTTCACTTTTTTTCTTTTTGTTTGACCCAAGGTACACCAGTGTTAAGCTGAAAATACCAAGGCCTGCTAGCACTCCCCTAAAATGGCCCAAAGTACAAGCCCATGGTTGTACAATACACTGAATTTAATATGTATGTTTAAGGTAAAATTTAAAATCATGAATCTCAGTGGTTACAGCACCAGCCTATTGAAGACAGGTCTGTGGGTTTTGATACCCGGGCTTACCAAGCTGCCACTTAAGAAAGGCCTTAACCTTTCCTGCCCGATGGCTGTCCACCACTCTGTATAGTGTTTGCTCACTAGTGTGCACAGATGGGCTCTTGAGATCTTTACATTTCAAATTGAAATGTATTTATATAGCGCTTCTCATGTTGCCACAAAGCAGCTTTACAGAGATCCTTGCTGGTGAAACCGTCATATGCACAGCTATGTAGTGTCTAGAGTGGTGTGGATGAATCTAAGTGAGGATCCAAAGCAGGACAGCATCTCAACGGGCAGCAGGGTGGTGGGGAGCTGGGTTGGGCAGTGCCAAGACAGAACAGTCGCAACAACCCTCCTTTGCCTTGAAGTAAAAAACATTACGTCTGCAATTTTTGTTCATTTTGATTCAACAGAATCCTAATCTACTTGACTATAGACTAAATCAGAATGCTTGTAAACATACAGGCCTGTGGTACTTCTGGGTGGATACCTTGCGTTTGATCAGAGGCGGAGCAGTCTATGTTACATAGTGGTAAATATGATGGAAACTGACTGAGATCAAGACTGTTTAATTCAGTTCCCTGCCAGACACAGTAGGGGTCTAGTGCTTTCAGGAGCACAGATACGCTCAGTCTGAGGAGTAAAATGAGCTGCAAATCTGTGTCTCTGCGCACTTATGTGTTTGCCAACGAATACCCCATAATAGTGACGAGAAATTTAGTAGTTAGCAGCGTGGTGGCAATTTTTCCAGTACAGAATGGATCTTTTAGCTGAGAGCTGCTGTACACTGTACAGAAAAATTACTAGTCACTTGAAGAACCCCTGGGTTACTTCAAGAACCTAGTGGCTCCTCGAAGAATTCCAATGTTCGTCAATGCTCTTAGAGGTGTCTGAAAGAACTTTTGGGATTCCTCAGTCTGAAATAAGAGTCCCAGAGAATCTAGATGGATATCCAACAATGATCAACTTCTTAAATGTATAAACTGTTGCTGTTTTCAGTGTCTTTAAATGTATGCATGCTTGATAAATGGCACTGATTTAATTTTGTATTTTTATTATTAATATTGTTGTTTTTGTGTGGACTGTGTGCTCCTTTATGTTGTATTATGAGTCCTTAACTGGGACAGATTCTTAACATGAGCAAAAACTATTGTTTATAGGGGCTCTTGCAAGGAGACACTCCCCTATATATAGAAAAGCTCAAGCCTATTGTACCTTCCTGTTATAAACTGGCTGGGCCCTAATTACTTCACTATCAATAAAAGTGACATGAAGAGTATCTAATATGTCCAAATTTTATTTTATATACATATTATATTTTTGACATATTATATTATTATGACATAGTATTTTATGGTACACATAGTTTTACTGTAATTTTTATAACCATTTCCTCAATCTGGAGGCAGAGCTGCAGTGGAACATATAGACTGACCGGGGTATATGGATGTGGATAGATCCATAAGGCAACATCACCCTGGTGTGTGAGTGGAGAGTTCCATTAGTGTAAGGTGCCGGAGTCTTATATAGACATGGGCTGACTGTAAAAAAGGAGAAACCTTCTAGCAGGTCAAACCTAAGATGCTAGAAATGAGGAGACCGGTGACTGGTTGAAATGTGAATAGAAGATCTCGTAACGCGCGACATGCTATCTGTTTACGCATAAAATCTCGTCCTTTAACAAAAAGAGCCAATCAGCTTGCTGGTTATGAGCAGGTTATGGATCCAGCCAGACCATGTCAATAAAAGTTAACACAAAGTAACACAAAAGAAGCAGCACGTCATATCACATTTGCACCTCCTTGTTTTTAATTGTTTTATTTTTTTTATCTCTAACATCAGCAGAAAGGTTCATTAAAACACTTTTATTTATTTTGAAGTTCATTTATAAAGTTATTATCTTATCTTTATTGTCTTCATTAATTGTTAGTTAGTAAATATATAAAACAGCCTCATGCTAAATTTAAAAGCTGAGAGCTACAGAGTTATCTGGTTATTTTTAGCGATTCATAATCAGATTCATCAATTATTAGTTTCAATAATCCTCCGATTATTTGACGGCCAAAATAGTAATTTGTTTTAGCTTTATAATTGATACGTCATTATTAGCTTTATCTAATTTTGACACTTAACCTTAAGGCCTAGGTGTAATAGTCATGTTTCCACAGTGCTAAATATTTAAAAACCTGCCTGTTTCTTCGTGTTTGTTAGCAGCTCAACTTGAGCCTTGTCTGAAACTGGCACATATTATAACATGATTCCATGTAATGCTGGACAATATATCAAATTCATATCACGAGTAACTGAACATTTTACCCTATGAACACCCACCTTACGATTAATGAACAGTTAAAAAGGTAAAGGTGCATGGATTTGTCCTCTGAAATGTGTCCTCTGCATAGGGGCAGTGAGTACACACACACCCAGAGTGGTGGACGGCCAACTCCAGTGGCAGCTTGCTGAGCCCGGGTATCAAACCCACAACCCTGTTGTTGATAGCCCGGCGCTCTAACCGCTGAGCCACCCCTGCCGTTATATAAGCTGCTTGAGTTGCTCGGTTGGCTCTGTGTTCAGGTTCTCCTCTATGTTGCTTCCATGTCACAGACTGAACAGGTGAATACAAGCGTGAATACAAACACGGTAGTTTGTTTTTAAGGGGACAGTGCATGAACATTATAAACAGAATAAAAAAAACCTAAATAATTGACAGGGCTGAGATTGTGTCCATTAGAAGTTCTGAATACGGCGCTTGATAAATGTTTGATTTCTTGCCCAGTCCTAGTTCTACATATATTTTTGTCCATTCGATGGTTTGAAATATTAAATGTCTAGTGAAAATGGCTCATGAAAAGAGGTTTTTGTGGTCAAATGATGTTTTTCATCAGAGCTAGGATGCTGCCGCTGGTAGCAGGTATTTCTGGTACGAGGCAGCAGCACCTAATTGTGTCAATCATAATGATTCAAAAGCTCTCCATATTGTGCTAACATTAGCCTAGTCTTCCCTTCCACCGTTTCTTCTGCTGTTAAAAAAGCCAACACCAGTTTCAACACACAGATTAATTTTACTGCTTACTTAATTTTATTTAGTCACCACAAGTGTATCATTTTCCCAAGGTTTGGGGATTAATTATTGAGTTTTTAATTACTGTTCATGTTTTATTTCACTTGACTTTTGTGTGGAATACAGAACAAGCCTTAAACCGTTAGAGAACCTGACTCATGCAATACAACACTGGATTCCCATCTTATTGCGGCTCTGGTAGGTGGCATTATTGTTCTCCCTTAGGCTGAAATGATAAATCATAAGTTCTACTGTTTTATTTATTTCATTTTTTTCAGTGATGTATTTTTCACAAAGGGGAAAATGTAATAAATCACTGATTTTCATCAAGAGAGAAAAAAAAATCAGCTGTAAAGATATTTGCACTTAAATGCACTACTATCAGTAAATGAATGAATCATCTTACATCCAGCAGCCATAGAAGGCCTTTGAACCAGGACATTATTGGTTTTGCTTTTGAAAACAACAGATAGCTGTATGTAAGAGCATTTATGCATTAAAGGGAACAGTAAATGATCAAATGCTAGTCTTTAGTGCTTTTTAAACCAAACCAAACCTTTTTAAACCCCCCAAAAAATGTCTATAGACCAATATCTATATAGCCATAGACCAATTACACAAATAAATAAATAAATAAATAAATAAATAAATGGTCTATTTCTGTTATTATTATTATTATATGTTTCTGTCCATTGTATGTTCCTCTAAATACTGTATTAGCAATTCAAAAAGCATTTTCATTAGGGGATGAGGGAAAGAGCTGATTCCTAAGGCATATTAAGATGGGATTAGGTTTACATGGGAAGATGGAGTAATGCAATTTTACAATGGAATGTCTATAAAATATATAAAAAAATCTATTACATTTTATTAAATAAATCTATTAAATATGTAAAACTATACAAATGGCATAACCTGTATATTTCACATTTGTGCAGTATTTGATGAAGCCAGAATTCAGAGTACTTCTGACATTTTTACAAGAATACTTTTAGAATACCTACTCAACTTGACATTTACAGTCTTCAAACTGTAAAAACTGACTGTTAAGGATTGAGGACCTGGTTCAAATGTCCTAGCCCGACTAAGGCTTTTGATAATCTAAGCTTAGCCTGATTATACCCTGTGGGAAGCTTTGAATATGTAAATGCTCAGACCTGTCCACAACTCTCACGCTTTTGTAACATTTATGTTTACGGGAGTTGCATATGTGATGACAGCCCTAATGAAGGGTTTACTGTTATGACGTCAGAGTCACTGCACTGGCCTGTATGAAAGCAGGTCTGTATTGGAAGTCAGTTTCTAAGAAACCAGTCTGGCTTTTGTGGGCATGTAAAAATAGTAACTGAGCTTGTTTGAGGAATGACCGAACTGAACAGTCTCGGCTGTAGTGGGCATGAAAAGCTGTACACAGTGACAGTGCTAGATATGTGCATGAGGTTTGTCCAGCTTGGGAAGATTATTATGAAACATTATTAGAATAATTAGATGGAGAAAAAACAGAAGGAGCGTAAAATACGTAATGTGATCTAAGTGCCTTTTGAGGTGTATTTTATATGTATTCTAAGTTATTTTAAATGTGTTGCTTTTTCGTACTGAAACTGTAGATGTTAAATATTTTAAAGACAGCAAATTCAGTTTCCAGTCACTGATACTTTTCAAAGTCCCCTTCCCAGCTGCGTGCATCATGGCAGTGACACTGAACTGAATTGAATGGGATTAAAACTAAACTGATCTGAAAGGACTGTAATACATGCTGCTGTTGCTCTGCACCGCCACAGACAGGATGGGGAAGCGCTGTCTTTCTTAAGCAACATTTTAATGAGTCACTTAATAAATAGAAAATGAAAATGCCTGCCCCCCGCTGGCAGACAGCAGCAAGTGCCTGCTGATGCCGTGTAGCAGATTGTGTGCCCCTCTCCCCGGCGTCCTTCTCTTCTCTGGACATCTCTGCTTCACACAGTTCATGCCAGCACCAGCTGGGCCTCTCACGCTCTCCAAAGTCCCACAGTCTGAGCGGACCTGCCTCTGTTTGTTTCTCCGAGTGGGCCTGAGTGCGCACACGGTCTTAAATGTGTACATTTTTTTTGTGTGTGTGTTTGTGTGTCTGTGTTTATTTTGGAACATGGGACACTCAGTGGGAACAGCCAGAAGGCTTTTCAAATCTGAGCCAGGGTTTCAACCTGCTCCAGGGTGTTGGCACTCTTTTTGCTTGCTGCGTAATGCCGTCTCCTGTCTCCCCCTCTCTCTTTCTCTCTGTCTGTCTGTCTGTCTGTCTGTGCGTCTCTCCCCCAGCCAACACGATGGGCCCTGCCTCTCTGCCTGTCTTCATCTTTCTTGATGAGAGGAGCTGCACTTTCCCTCCGTGTTTCATAATTCACTAGCCCGGGTTAGCCTTAGTGACGGGCCTCTGGTAGTGCTGCCGTGGCAACCTGTCACTCAGAGCCACCATGTTGCCATGTTAACTGCTCCCCGTCTCGCGTCATACATTAGAGCTCCTCCGAGGAATGTGCTGGCTCTGTGTGACATCTTTGACTGAGAGGGCTCTTTGAATCCACGCTCTTTGATTAAGAGATTTACAAGGAAAAGTGGCACAGTGAACTCAGGGGAAAGAGAGTGGGAGAGAGACAGGGAGAGACTCCAATGTGAGGGTCCCTGAAAGTGAAAGATGTCCTTAAACATCCTTTCCAGCCTGCCTACAAACAAATAAGGCAATATTGGGCAACAGTTCTGCCGAAATGCCACTAATGAAAAGCAATCATCATATATATGACAAAACGAGGCTCCCCTGCGCTCCTGGCAGGCTCTGCTGTTTTTCATTGGTATTCTGCCTGTGCTGGCTCTATTTGCATTACACAGACGAGGAGAAAACACTGTTTTTTTCACCCTCCTTTTAACCGTTATACAGAGGAAGGGGACAGGCAGGGTTTTTCTGCTTTAGGACACCGGGACTCTGCATTATTAGGCAGGAAATGAATTTTGCAGAGATGATATAACTGTGATAAACATGGGTGGTACAACACGTAGAGGAAATTCCCAATTGATGTCAGCTGTTTTGAGGTGTGCTGTTGGAAATGCTATTGGATAACAGTGGATGTTATGTAAGCCGAGGTTTCGTGTTTTAGATATGGGGAAGAATTACATAATGGCGGTGAAAATGTGCCACCTTTGTTCACACCTATATCCCACTTTACACTCCTCTTATCTGCTGCGGCTTACCTGGCATACTTCCTTACAACCGCCCTTTGGGTTCCCCGTCTATTAACGCCAGAAATCACAAGGAGGTGTCACCCCGTGTCCTAATTATCCTTTAAAGCTCCAGGCTGTTCTCACCATTCCCGCCTCTGTGGGTCAGGATTCAGCAGTCACCGCCTCTATTCCCCAGCTTGCACTATTTAGTGTGTGTGTGTGTGCGTGTGTGTGTGGGGTGGGTGGGTGTTGTAATTTAATCACCTTTTTCTGAAACCAGTTAGCCATTATTTTGGGTGTGTATGTGTGCTGTTTTGTGTGTCACACTCTCAGCAGGACAACACCTTTCAGGGTTTGTTTTTTT